>NC_053391.1:119623506-119926536 GCF_905171765.1 Bufo bufo
TAACCATGGATTCAGAAGCATTTGTTTTATCAGACTCCCAGTCTGTTAACAGGGACAGATCTCCCTGGGTCCGCATTTCGTGGACATAATCTACTTTTTTGTGGGACTGTCATACAGATGTGGAAAGCACACGGATCATCCATATGTTCGTACTGCATAAAGATAGACAATTCATCTACCAAGCCAATTTTTCCTTTATACCATTTTTTTTTTTTTTTTTTAAATGTGCCCCTATATCCGCAAAATGCAATGAAAACAGATCCAGTCACGTGCATGAGGCCTTCCCTAAAGACTCGGATGCCATCAAGACAGCTGAGAGGAGAACAAAGTAGCCTAAAACTATATGGAACAGTGGCCTTTAACCTGTGGCACTACAGATGCTAGGTTGGTTAGGAGGGCACGTTGGGAGTTGTAGTCTAAAAAGCCGTTTACATGGCGACTTTTACAGGCAGAATTAAGCACGGATTTCGCGTCAAAACAGCCAGGAAACAGTCTCCCATTGTTTTCAACGCAGGCCGCAGTTTATGCCTGCGACCAGAAATGTCTTTCCTTGGCATTGGTGCTGCCATAAACGGCAGCATGACCTTCTTTGAAAACAATGGGCAGCGGTTTCCACGACTTTTTAGTGCAGAATCCGCACCAAAAATTCTACATGCATATGACCCTGTGAGAACGGTTCCTAACTATTGCAACGCCATGAGCTGGAAAACGGTGCCCTATTCTGATCATTGCCTTTCTATCCCACCATCAAGGGTGACACGCACAAAGTGGGTCATTTACTAACCAGAAATACGCTTATATTAGGTGTCATTTCTGGTGCAGATTGCGGAGCGAAAGTGGGTGTGGGGGCCTCTTTTTTTTTTTTTTTTTTAAATGGTCTTAATGCAAGATAGCAAGGAAGCGTTGTTACATTTAGAAGGGGCGCTGGATCTGCCGAAGTTATATAGAGGCTGACAACTCTTCAGATCCACCGCCAGCTATAGGGGATATTAATAAATGACCCCCAAAGTACCTTGTTGGAACCATCACTGGTTGATAGTGGTTTGCTAACCTGACTGTCCATCAAGAACCCCGGAAACAGAATAGAGGGGCTTCACAAGGCAGCCTGCAGGGAGGTGACCTCAGCTTCACACGAGGCCTGCTAATAACCACATTAGTAAATGTGATCTGTTAATTGTATCCAGCGAGCGTGATAAAGTATTCATGAGATTATTGAATGTGACGGCTGAATTCTGGGCTTCTCATCTCAACACACGTCACATTAGCCTTCTCATTTGTAATCCTAAATCCCAAAGTCGAACCCCTTGTGTCTGCGCTCAGATCCGGAATATAATGGGTCATCTGCAATCCCACAATAAATCTGCACGGAGCAGCACAAACACTTGAAGGGAATCTATCATCAGAAAATGATCCATTGTTTAAATCACGTTTTCATGTTTAACGTTTTAAAATAACTTTTGATAGTTATTTTTTTTTCCATGTTAATATCTGTATTTAAACAGAAAACATAAAATCCTGCTGTTTTCTCACTGGCCACTAAGCCTAATATTTGGCACCACTTCTTGGTCTGTACAGATCACTTTACTGCTGTTACCTGCTTATCTGTGATT
The DNA here is from genome assembly GCF_905171765.1 of Bufo bufo. NCBI lineage: Eukaryota > Metazoa > Chordata > Amphibia > Anura > Bufonidae > Bufo > Bufo bufo. The sequence goes on from NC_053391.1 coordinate 119,625,117, forward strand.
CTAATCCTGCCTGTAAGATATCACCTCTGTGTATAGATAAGTCAGGATCCACCATTCACAATAGGCCATTGTCAGAACTTATCTATTCTTTCCTTGTACAATGACCCCTGCACAGGACACAGAGCATGCCTAGAAAACTCTCCTATACATGTCAATGAGGTCCCCTCCTGACCATTGTGTCTATGGTCCATGGAGCTGCTGTAAAGCAATTCTTTAAAAAGAGGACCCGTCCCCTCTCCTGACATGCCTATTTTAATAGCTTCATGCATTTCCCAGATACTAACAATTCTGGAGCATCTATTCTTATGGCTCTGTGTTGTGCCGTTCCTTTATAATTCCTACTAGAAGTTATGACTGAATTGCTATTGGCCTTCAGTAAGGGTACAGAGGGGAGGTAACTAGGTACCTGCACAGTCTGAAAATGGCAGCACTGATTGGTTAGAGTCAGTCTGTGCAGGTACACACCCCCAATGTAAGTCAATGGGGACGGATCCGTTTGAAGTTGACACAATATGGTGCAATTTTCAAACGGATCCGTCTGACTAACTTTCACACTTAGATTTTTTTGTGAAATATAATGCAGACAGATCCGTTCTGAACAGATACCATCGTTTGCGTTATAGGAGCGGATCCGTCTGTGCAGACACCAGACGGATCCGCTCCGAACGCAAGTGTGAAAGTAGCCTACTGAAGGCCAATAGCAATTCATTCATAACTTCTAGCAGGAATAATAAAGGAATGGCACAACATAGAGCCATAAGAATAGATGCTCCAGAATTGTTATTACATGAGGAATACATGAAGCTATCAAAACAGGAATGTCAGGAGGGGTGACAGGTCCTCTTTAAAGGCAAGCTGTCACCATGAAAATGCAATGTAAGCTGCAGGCAGCATGTTATAGTGAATATTTTCCCATAAAACAATATAACAATCTACTCAGCTCCTCCTGCTCTATAACTTGTAATTTATCCATTTATATTCCTGCTCATTCTGGGCTTTGAAGTCCAGGAGACGGTCCTATCAGTGACTGACAGCTCTCTCTGTATACATTGTCATAGAGGGAAGGTTGTTAGAGACAGCTGTCAGTCACTGATAGGACCGTCTCCTGGACTTCAATGCCCAGAATGAGCAGGAATATCTAATATACACTGCTCAAAAAAATAAAGGGAACACTTAAACAACACAATGTAACTCCAAGTCAATCACACTTCTGTGAAATCAAACTGTCCACTTAGGAAGCAGCACTGAGTGACAATCAATTCCACATGCTGTTGTGCAAATGGGATAGACAACAGGGGAAAATTATAGGCAATTAGCAAGACACCCCCAATTAGGGTTGTTGCGGGTATCGAAATTTCGATACCCAATCGATACTTTTGTCCCGGTATCGATACGATACCGGGATTTCCGTTTTTTCGATACTGGGCTGCGCTTCTGCGCAGTCTAGTATCTCTGAACATGAGCGCGCTGCTATCGGCGCGCTCATGTTCTCTCTCAGCAGCACGGGGAGAAGGAAGCTGTCCTCCCTCCCCCTGTGCTGCTGCCGCTGCCACCAATGAGAAGAGAGGGGCGGAGGAGGGGCGGCAATGAGAAGAGAGGGGCGGAGGAGGGGCGGCAATGAGAAGAGAGGGGGTGGAGGAGGGGCGGCAATGAGAAGAGAGGGGCGGAGGAGGGGCACTGCGCCCCCAATGATAGGATTACTATCGGAGCGATGGGGAGGAGACATCAGCTTCACTAGTGGGCGTTCCTTTTCCCTGCGCTGCGATTGGACAGCGCTACAGCCAGGGAGAAGGAACGCCCACTAGTGAAGCTGATGTCTCCTCCCATCGCTCCGATAGTAATCAGCAGCATGTGGAGCAGGAGAGGAGACAGTAATGGGGCACTGCGGGCGAACGGAGCGGCGCCCAGGACTAAATGGTGAGTGCTGAGACATCGCTGGGCGCCGCTCTGTGTGGCCTAATAGTGAAAGTCTGGACTCATATACAGTAGTCAGTCTTTAACACATACAGGAGGCGGGTGCCGGCAGCAGAATCGCATTGCCGGCACCCTGCCCCTGACAGGGAGCTGCGATCAGCGGCAGTTAACTGCCGCTGATCTGCTAGTACCCGCCTCCTGTATAAAGGGGTAAAATCATTGGTGGTGCAGTGTGCCCCCCCCCCTCAATCCCCCCATCCCATTAAAATCATTGGTGGCACAGTGCGCCGGCCCCTCTCAACCCTCCAGTATTAAAATCATTGGTGGCAGTGGCCACAGGGACCTCTCCACTCCCCCTCATTGGTGGTGCAGTGGCAGCTTCTGATCGGAGCCCCAGCTGTGTAAGCCTGGGGCTCCGATCGGTTACCATGGCAGCCAGGACTGGTTGCCATGGTAACATCCCTGATGCTGTGTGCACAAAGCACAGAGCAGCAGGGACAGTGTGGAGTCCTATTCACCCTGATAGAGATCTATCAGGGTGAATAGGAAAAGGGATGAAAGATCCCAGGTTCTAGCCCCTAAGGGGGGAAATAGTTATTAAATAAAAAGTGAAAAAAAAAAAAACACTAAAATATGAAGTATAAATCACCCCCCTTTTCCCAATTTCACATATAAAATATATAAATAAACATATTACATCGCCACGTCAGAAAAGTCCAAACTATTAAAATATAAAAAAAAAATCTAGGTGGTGAATGCCGGAACAGAAAAAATAAAATAAAAACTGCGCGATTCGCCATTTTTAAAAATGAGGAATGCACGTGGCTTTTTTTGTTTATTTTTTTCGCGTGGTATCGAATGGTATCGAGTATCGCAATACTTTTTCATGGTATCGAAACCGAATCAAAAATTTGGTATCGCAACAACTCTACCCCCAATAAAGGAGTGGTTCTGCAGGTGGTGACCACAGACCACTTCTCAGTTCCTATGCTTCCTGGCTGATGTTTTGGTCACTTTTGAATGCTGGCGGTGCTTTCACTCTAGTGGTAGCATGAGACGGAGTCTACAACCCACACAAGTGGCTCAGGTAGTGCAGCTTATCCAGGATGGCACATCAATGCGAGCTGTGGCAAGAAGGTTTGCTGTGTCTGTCAGCGTAGTGTCCAGAGCATGGAGGCGCTACCAGGAGACAGGCCAGTACATCATGAGATGTGGAGGAGGCCGTAGGAGGGCAACAACCCAGCAGCAGGACCGCTACCTCCGCCTTTGTGCAAGGAGGAACAGGAGGAGCACTGCCAGAGCCCTGCAAAATGACCTCCAGCAGGCCACAAATGTGCATGTGTCTGCTCAAACGGTCAGAAACAGACTCCATGAGGGTGATATGAGGGCCCGACGTCCACAGGTGGGGGTTGTGCTTACAGCCCAACACCGTGCAGGACGTTTGGCATTTGCCAGAGAACACCAAGATTGGCAAATTCCCCACTGGCGCCCTGTGCTCTTCACAGATGAAACCAGGTTCACACTGAGCACACGTGACAGAGTCTGGAGACGCCGTGGAGAACGTTCTGCTGCCTGCAACATCCTCCAGCATGACCGGTTTGTGGTAATGGTGTGGGGTGGCATTTCTTTGGAGGGCCGCACAGCCCTCCATGTGCTCGCCAGAGGTAGCCTGACTGCCATTCAGTACCGAGATGAGATCCTCAGACCCCTTGTGAGACCATATGCTGGTGCGGTTGGCCCTGGGTTCCTCCTAATGCAAGACAATGCTAGACCTCATGTGGCTGGAGTGTGTCAGCAGTTCCTGCAAGACAAAGGCATTGATGCTATGGACTGGCCCGCCCATTCCCCAGACCTGAATCCAATTGAGCACATCTGGGACATCATGTCTCGCTCAATCCACCAACGTCACGTTGCACCACAGACTGTCCGGGAGTTGGCAGATAATTTAGTCCAGGTCTGGGAGGAGATCCCTCAGGAGACCGTCCGCCACCTCATCAGGAGCATGCACAGGCGTCGTAGGGAGGTCATACAGGCACGTGGAGGCCACACACACTACTGAGCCTCATTTTGACTTGTTTTAAGGACATTACATCAAAGTTGGATCAGCCTGTAGTGTGTTTTTCCACTTTAATTTTGAGTGTGACTCCAAATCCAGACCTCCATGGGTTGAAAAATTTGATTTCCATTTTTTTATTTTTGTGTAATTTTGTTGTCAGCACATTCAACTACGTAAAAAAAAAGTATTTCAAAAGAATATTTAATTAATTCAGATCTAGGATGTGTTATTTTTGTGTTCCCTTTATTTTTTTGAGCAGTGTATAAAGCTTAGTGTATGTATTTATGTCTGCTAAAGGAATCCGCACTGTCGCATTTACAATCACGAAATTTTGCACAGCCGCCTCCTGTGACTTGGGGAACATCAGACTGTCTTAAGTGGAAATTTTCACCCCGCACTTTCCAATTATTCACCCAAAAATACGCTTTGTAACCTAACCACCAAACTACTGTTGTGCCAGTTAGCCTGGATATTCATCAAGTTGCATAAAGCAACCAATCACAGCTCAGCTTCTATTTTGCTACAGGTCATTAATATGAGCTCTGATTGGTTGCTGTAGGCAACGAAGGACATTCTTAGTATAAGACAGCTTATGTGTGAGTTAATATGATTTACATTGTGATGCTTAGCCAACGTTGTTGTAGAGGCTGATGTAACTCACATGACCTTAAGGGTCCATTCACACGTCTACAACTGTTTTGTGTTCCGCAAAAACGGACACCAGTCATGTGCGTTCTGCATTTTGCAGACCACACATGGCCGGCACTATAAAAGGTCAAGAATAGGATATGTTCTTTTTTTTTGCGGGGCCGCGGAATGGAAGTGCGGATGCGGATAGCACACTGTGTGCTGTCTGCATTTTTTGCGACCCCATTGAAAATTAATGGGAACGCACCTGTTCCGCAAAATTGCGGAACGGATGCAGACCCATTTTGCAGACGTGTGAATGGACCATAAGTGTATACTAATTCTGTGGGGTTTTATATACTGTCAATTAAAGACAATAATGCACCGTAAGACTGTGGAGAGCACTGTTAAGGGGGCAGGGGACTGTGGAGAGCACTGTTAAGGGGGCAGGGGACTGTGGAGAGCACTGTTAAGGGGGCAGGGGACTGTGGAGAGCACTGGTAAGGGGGCAGGGGACTGTGGAGAGCACTGTTAAGGGGGCAGGGGACTGTGGAGAGCACTGTTAAGGGGGCAGGGGACTGTGGAGAGCACTGTTAAGGGGGCAGGGGACTGTGGAGAGCACTGTTAAGGGGGCAGGGGACTGTGGAGAGCACTGTTAAGGGGGCAGGGGACTGTGGAGAGCACTGTTAAGGGGGCAGGGGACTGTGGAGAGCACTGTTAAGGGGGCAGGGGACTGTGGCGGTCATAAGGGGAGGGGTGCTGTAGAGATCACTGTCAAGGGGTTGGGGTGCTGTGGAGGTCCCATTTTAAGGAGGTGGGGCACTGTAGGGGGGGGGGCAGTGTTAAGGGGATAAATACTGCATCCAATCACTGGAGGTTTTACTGCTGAGACCTCCGGCAATCGCAAGAGCACAGGTCCTGAAGTGCCCCATGAGAATGGGGCGGTGGTGCGCATCGTGATCATCACACTGTTCACGGTCTATAGCACTGCCAAGTATAACACCAGGCCATCTCCATCAGTCCCATAAAAGTGAATGGAAAGTTCATCACACTGTTGCTCCATTCACAAAGAGGAATTGGGGAGCCCGGTTCTTGTAGTCACTAAAGGTCCTAACAGCCGGACCCCCAACGATCATAGATTGCATATCTTGTGATTATGTGGGTAACCCCCCTTTAAATAAGACCCCTCAGCTCCTCTCACACTTTACACTAGTCTGACACACCACATTGACATAGGAAACGGCAACACCCAGCTGTCAATTTATCTTTGTATTTCCAGGAAGACTTACAGAGGAACAGAACAGCACACTTCTAAAGCGGTGATCTCATAATAATTTATGGGTCTGCAGAGCGAGTCACAAAAAAGCCAAAAGTGCTAGATTTTGTGCAACTTGTGCTGCGATCCCATTCACTTCTATGTGACCAACGCTAGTCTGCAATCCTGGCCACAACCAGCATTGCTGTACCCTAAGAGAAGGTGAATTATTTCATAGAGAGTACATTTATTTACAGAAACAGACAACAGCCATCCCATCGTCTGCTACGGGAAACGCTTCCGCGTTTTGTGTGCTGTGTATTATTGGCTTCACCACGCATTTCGCGCTTTATGAAATGGCACTTATCTACCTTGATGAATCACAGAGGGATATCAGGTTTATGGGGCATGCAGCGCAGACATCAATGGAAACGAGCTGGTTAAACGGCTCAAAGCAGCTGAACTGGGCGCAATCCAAAACGTAAAAAGTTGGCGGTGTGTAATTTATTGTTAAGTGCGCACTAATAAACTCTACCCTTTTCACACGTACAGCCTGAAAGCCATTATTTGGTTTTAAGCAGGGAGTGGAGAGGCAATAACAAGGAGAGACGGCACAGAGAAAATATATTATTTCTAATAACTTCTTGAATGTTGAAGTTGGCTGAAGTCTGGATTTCTGCATCAGCTCCGGGCAGCGTACAATGTGATCTTTAATAATATGCTGATCCCACAAATACAATGTAAAAGGCCGCAACAACCCCCTACCCCCCTTTCCTGCCTCTCCCTTAGGTCACAAAAGGGACATTGCCGCTCGGATTTGGTGACTGTGGCCCATTAAAATATTTTACAGTGGCAGAAAAACATCGCAGTCAAATGGCTGCCGCCCACACTAGCACGTCCGACATACAATTACTGCAAACTGCCCTCATCCCGCATCCAAAAAATGCACTCGTTTCTGAAAACTGCAAGATAATCTGGAATCCCACGGTTAGGCCTCATGCACACGGTTGTAGCCTGTTTTGCGTTCTGCAAATTGCGGATCCGCAAAACACGGATACCGCCTACATGCTTTCCGCATTTAGCGGAACAGAACGCCCTGCCCTCTGTAGAAATGTCCTATCATTGTCCGTAAAGCAGACAAGAATAGGACTATTTGTTTGCAGTGCCACGGAACGGACATACGGATGCCTTCAGCAAATGAATGGGTCCGCAAAAAAATGCAGATCGGATGCGAACAAAAAACACGGTCATGTGCACGAGCCCTTAGGCCCCATTAACACAAACGTATTTTTGGTCCGCATCCAATCCGCATCAAACAAGGATTTCTATAGGTCCACAGAAAAAAAAAACACCCCGACAGTGCACCATGGACAAGATTTATCAAAGCTGGTGTAAAGTAGAACTGGCTTAGTTGCCCATAGAAACCAATTAGATTCCACCTTTCATTAAACAAAATAGCTGTGAAAAATTAAAGGTGGAATCTGATTGGTTGCTAGGGGCAACTAAGCCAGTTTTCCCTTTATACCAGTCTAGATAAATCTCCCCCCATGTGCTGCCCACGTCTGTATGTCATTTCCACTCTCCCGTCAAAAAGATAGAACATGTCTTATTCTTGTCTGTTTTGCGGACAAGATTAGGCATTGTTACAATGGGTCCGCAAAAAACGGATGCAAAATACATTTGTGTGACCGGTAATAAAGAAGAGATGATTACTTACCTGGCAGATCCCACACCACCGCTCCCGTTCCCACGGTGGGGCAGTGCATCATATCAACGGCATGTGACTGCTGCAGCCAATTACTGGCCTCAGAGGTGAGCTGAAGAGGCCAGTGATTGGCTGCAGTGGTCACGTGCTGTTGATGTGACGTCACCACTGCAGCTGGGATAACAGAGTGGCAGAGCGGGATCTGTCAGGTAATTAATCAGTTCTTTATTACAGGTTGATCCTCTGACCTCTTGAAACCAGACAACCCCTTTAAGTTTGTCCACTCTCAAAATCTGTGCATCTGCATCTCACTGTGGAAAACATGATGTGTTGTGGATTTTTGTAAAGTTTAAATTTTTCAATGCTATGCATAATCCACAATGAAATACACATTAAAAACTGCAATAAAATCTGCACCTGTGGATCTGAGGGAGTATTTTCACACAAAGCCCATTCACATGAATAAGCTGGGCTGCGTTAACATTTCCATTTCAGAGATGAGGCTGCCTTATCCAGCGAATACACCGACTGGGGGGGGGGAAGGGGCGCGACAGCTGCATGCAACTGTTTTTATTCGACGGAAACCTGGCATTTATACCGGATATACCAGCCGGATTACTCCCAGACCTCACTGTAGTCAATGGGGATCAGACGCTGAAGTAGACGATCAGGCAAGCTGTTCCATGCCAGAATAGCCTGCTGGATCTCCGAATGGAGATGTGAACGAAGCCCAAGTCTTGTTGAAAAATTGCCCAAAATAGACCTTGTGTGTACCGGACATCACCCATGACCGTATACAATGGTGTTTGTGAACCCATGAGAATTTTCTAGTTTCACCTAAAACTACATCAGATTTTGACACGAATCCTAAGTAGAAAAGGATGACCAAAGCAAACAAATGAGTCAAAAGCAGTCACTGGTCATCTATTTTTTGAGGAAAATATGTCTGATGGGAAAGTATCTGAACCTCCAGGTTAGCAGATAATCTTAAGGAGAAATGAGTCAGGAGTGACAATCAGGTGTGAGTGGGTGACCTATTATATGTAAAGAACAGGCGTCTATCAAAATCTGACCTTTGCCTCTTTCCCAGGAACCAACAAATATCATGCCAAGAGCAAGAAATGTAATAGTCCACGAGGTCACAAAGTAACCCAAGGTAACCTAAAAACAACTAAAGGCCTTTCCAACATTACCAAAACTTAATATTCTGGAGTCTACCATCAAGAGGACAAAAATATGGTGTACATGGCAGGACTGCAAGGAGAAAGTCACTGCTCTCCAAGAAAAACATTGCTGCCCGTCTGCAGTTTGCTAAAGATCACCTGGACAAGCCAGAAAGATATTGGAGCAATGTTTTGTGGACGATGGAGATGAAAATATGACTTTTTAGCTAAAAGGGAAGTGTTATGTTTGGAGAAAGGAAAACGCTGCGTTCCAGCATAAAAACCCTCACCCCATCTGTGAAACACAGTGGTGGTAGTATCATGGTTTGGGACTGTTTAGCTGCATCTGGGCCAGGATGTCTTGTCATCATTGATGGAATAAATGAATTCTGAATTATACCAACATATTCTAAAAAGGAAAATGTCAGGACATCTGTTCATGCACTGAATCTGAAAAGAATGTGGATCATGCAGCAAAACAACGAATCTAAGCACACATGTCGCTCTACAAAAGAATGGATAAAGAAGCATAAGGTTAAAAGATTTGGAATGGCCAAGTCAATGTCCTGACCTTAATCAGATATTGTGGACGGACATGATGCGACCAGTTCATGGGAGGAAACTTGGACTGTGTGTGAATGGAACAATGGTCCATCTGAAAAGGGCCTACAGGTTACTTGTGGTTGCAAGAATATAAAGGAACATGAAACGAGGAACCTATACACCATCGTTTGATCCTATCCTGTCTCACATTGCAACCAAAACTGCCAGAAACAGTTTATGTATGTATGTGCTATGCAGATCTCCTGCAGAACAGGCGGGCAAAGGCAGAAGCTCTGCAGAACACAGCACTGCTCCTGCCTGCGCCCACTTGCTCTGCTAGGAGACGCTGCACTGATGAGGCACAGACAGGAGGAGCGATGTGGAATACGTACACCCTATAACACCGCTTAGATTCACCAATTACAGTCATCTAAGGGCTTATGCACAAGAAAACACGGCCCATACGTCAGCCACATCTCCGGGACCAATGGCGACTCCCGACACAAATTCACTGCATTAGTGTAATTTACGGTGCATTGAATTCCTATTCGACTACGGGTCTACTGTACTCACATCATGACTCATTATCCATTTTCTTTGAGACCACAAGAAACAGCCATCTCCACCAGTCCCATACGGAATTAATTTGGCGGAAGGACCAAGGCCGACCTGCCACTCCATCAGATCAGGGAAAGGGGACCGCCCCCATTGTTGAGATAGTTAGGGCTCCCAACGGTGGCACCTCCACCAGTTAGTTATCCCCTATCCTATGGATAAGGGATAACTCCAAAACTTAACACTACCCCTTTTACACGAGCCAGTGATCAGGCAAAATATTGGGAATCAAAGTTCCTACAAATGATCAGTCATGATAATTGCCCCCCTGAAAAAGGTGCAGTCCGATCACTGCCATACAGGCAGCAGCAGGCCCTAAAAAGAGGACTGAACTGTCTACTTGGCCTGCATTGTTAATGGCTGGAAACGCCTGCAAAACCGTGCCGTCATTAACAATGTAGAGATGCAGACATCTCTGTCTATAATAATATAAATATATATATATACATATACACACACACACACACACACACACACACACACACACAAACTACTTTTAAAAGCCTCCTCCTTTATTGACCTGTTAAAGAGTCGAGTTCGGACTCTCAAACGCACTGTAAAACGCTCAACACATGAAAACCAATGCTTCCCTATGGCCCTGGTTCTCACTTGAGCGTTTTACAGCGCGTTTTACAGCGCGTTTTACAGCGCGTTTGAACGCGCTGAAAAACGCCCTACGCTCAAACAAGTTCTTGAGCTTCTTTGGGGCGTTTTGACGCGCGTTTGTGGCCATAGGACACTGCAGTCAATCACATAAACGCGCGTTTACTATTGTAAAAAACGTGCATAAAAACGTGCGACAAAAACGCGCGTTAAACGCGCATATCAAAGACGCTCGGGTCTGAACCCAGCCTTAAGGCATTTCCTGAGATAACTCCCCTTAAAGGAGATCTGGTTTCCGAAATCTGCCTGGAATGAAGAAGTGTCAAGTACTTACCTGACCGATCCTGCACCGGCTCCATTTACCTGGCTGCAGCAGTGACATCATATTGACTGTTGCAGTCAATCACTTGTGGTGCACCCAGGTCTAGTGACTGGCAGCAATAGTCATATGTTATTGACGCCACCGCTGCAGCCAGGTAAATGGAGCAGGATGTGTCAGGTAATACTTACCACTTTGCTATGACAGGTGGATGCCTCGTGAAACCGGGCACGCCCTTTAATTCTTCAGCCTTGGAGCCAATGGAACCCAGGCCCTGTCACTGTCATTTTTGTTTTGCCCTTGTGGTACAATTCTTGTTAGATGACAGGATGGGAAAAGGTCATTATTAGTGAATGGTGAGGGTCCCAGCTGTTATCTTCTCACCCATCCCTATGACAGGACAGAAGATAGAAAAACCATACAGAAGGGGTCACGTACCTGTACAAAGTGCGCGTAAAAGTGTTTTGAAACTACAAAAAATAAAAAATAAATGCACCGGATGCTAAGAATTGTTGCACCTGAATATGTCCATTTACCTCCGCACCAGGACATTGGTGAACACAAGCAATGCAGATCTTACGGAAGTCGGACCACAGCCATTTACATAACAAAACTATCCGCCCGGTGAGAGGAGACCTGTGGCAGTTTTGAGAAGCGGTGAGATGTTTTTAGGGCATCTGATGATAAATTATTTTCATATTCACAACCGTGTGCGACCACATACATTAAAGACAGAATTAGAAGATCTGTAATGTGTTAAAGGTCCTCGTAACCCTGGAACATCTGCACGATTCAGAATGTACAAATCACATTTAGCCCCCTCTTCAAGGCTAATGAGTCCCCTGGGGCGAGTGCAGAATAGACTCCAGTCTGGGGCTGTGAAATGCGGAGACTCCCTGCGGGGTCTCATTGTTCCACAAGGGAGCGGGGTATCAGGAATTCGCCGTTTGTCCTTTATTTAAAGCAGACACTGGGTAATTGGGCTAATGATGGCTATACACATGGTAATTCCTATCTACACGGACATGTAATAAGATGAAGTCATACAACTGGCTATTCAACACTTCATATGATAATATTGGGGGTTTACGGCATCGAGCTGCCAAAATGCACGTGCTGAACTTGGACAAATCCATCCCAGTTTCCTTCTCGCAAGGCTCCGCTACTGCAACGATTTCCTAGACAGGCAATGGCATCAAAAATGATCTCAGCTAGTCCTAAATGGGATTTTTGGATTTCAAAAAAAATTCTGCCAGGTGCTTATGTCTTAAAGCGGACTTGTCACCTCGCCTTAGTAACTACTTGTATTCCCCATGTAATAACACTTTTGATTCATCTATTCTTATGGCTATGTGTTGTACCACTCCTTTATTATTCCTACTAGAATTTATGAATGAATTGCTGGCAGTTTGCAAGGAAGGTCCAGATGGGTGTTACCATTTGGGAATGTGTCCCTGCACAGTCTGACACTGATTGGATAGCGTCAGACTGTACAGAGACATACCCTGAACTGGTAACGCCTATCTGGTCCTTCAAAGCCAACTGCTAGCAATTCATTCGTAACTTCTAGCAGGAATAATAGAGGAATGGCACAACATAGAGTCATAAGAATAGACGGTCCAGAATATTTATTAAGGGGGATGTAGAGTTAGGCCTCATGCACACGACCATTGTTGTGTTCCGTTCCGCAAAATGGGGTTCCGTTTCAGTTTTGTTTCTGTGTGTCTTCCTTTATTTTTGGAGGATCACCAGACATGAAGGAAAGTAAAAAAAAAAAAAAATTATCTAAGACAGGTTTGCCATGCAAATGATAGGAAAAAAACGGACGCGGATGACAATCTTGTGTGCCTCCGTGTTTTTTAGCTGTCCCATTGACTTGAATGGGTCCGCAAACCATTTTCCGTGAAAATAATAGGACAGGTTATATTTTTTTGACGGACTGGAACCACGGATCACGGACGACAAACGGTGCATTAGCCGAGTTTTCAACAGACCCATTGAAAGTCAATAGGTCCGCAGAAAATCACGAAAAATGGCACAACGGACACGGAATAAAACAACGGTCGTGTGCATGAGGCCTAAGACAGACATGTCAGGAGAGGTGACAGGTCCTCTTCAAAGGGTTTATCCAGTCTGTTAAGGGCTCATGCACACCAACGTATTTTCTTTCCCTGTCCGTCCCATTTTTTTTGCAGACCGTATGCAGAACCATTCATTTCAATGGGTCTGCAAAAAAACAAAAAACAAAAAAAAACAGAAGTTACTCTGCGTGCATTTCATTTCCGTATTTCCGTTCTGCAAAAAAAAATTTACATGTCCTATTATGGTCTGCATCACGAACAAGGATAGTACTGTTCTATTAAGGGCCAGCTGTTCCGTTCTGCAAAATACGGAACGCACACGGATGTCATGCATATTTTTTTGCGGATCTGTTATATGAGCAGCGCAAAATACATATGATCGTGTGCATGAGCCCTAAAAACAATTGCCTGAGCATCACAGCCCCTCAAATAACTGATTGGAAGGGAGGGAGTGGTGAGGTGTCTAAACCCATAGCACGTAGTGAAATGCCCTGCCTCTACTGCGGCGGCGATATAAGCCTCTGTTGCTACAGCGATGATATGCCATAGCGGTCAGGCGCTGAGCATACCAACATGGCCGATGCTGCTGGTGAAAGGGCTAATTCTGTGTCAGCTGGTAATGCCTCCCCTGCAATGAAAAGAGTCACACACAGAAGCTTAAAGAAAGCAGTGCAGGCAGGGCTCAGCCAGGCCAGATAATCTGGGTATTAGCGAGCAGATGGATAAGAAACCACAGGCCCATTTACACTAACACCAGGCACATTCAAAGCTGGAGGTAAAGGTGGTTGAGATACAATACAGGCCAAAGGCAGCATGGTGGGTCAGCAACAGGTTCCTGGGTCTGAATCCCACCAAGGAGGACATCTGCATGGAGGTTGTCTCACTTAAAATTTCCCCTCGATGCCCCATGCTCTGCCTTCACTCCAAATGCCTTTTATAAAAAATTGACCCTACGTGTCCAGAAAGTCCATATTTGCCCAAATCCAACAAAATCTACCAGACCATTTCCAAGTACCAGACATTGAAGACAGATGACAGAGCAAGTTCCATCATGGTGATGCCCACATAACTTCAACAGTGGTCATCCTCGCCCAGGGGTCAGCAACCTCTGGCACTCCAGCTGTAGTAAAACTACAACTCCCAACATGCTCTATTCACTTCTATAGGAGTTCTGATAAAAGCCAAGCAACTGGGCATACCGGAAGTCGTAGTTTTACCACAGCTGGACTGCCGGAGGTCGCTGATCCAGCGATTCATCCCAGACATGCATGCTCAGTTGGCTAAGCGTGCATGTATGATAAGCCACTGCCACAAAGCATCAGCCATGCGCTTATCAGATGGAATGGTTTATCTTTTTATGAAATAGTCTGCGGTCTCATGTAAGTTCTACAGTTGCTCCCCAGATTTTGCACAACTACAACTCCCAACAGAGCATGACAGTTCGGGCTGCTAGGACATGTGGTTGTTCAATGGCGATACCAGTGGAGAAGTCCTAGGTGAGAAAGCGATATAGCTGTAGAGCTGGGAACAAAACTGGTATTTAAAAAAATATATAATTTAAATAAACAAAGAAGAATTATTATTATTTTGTTGTATTCCCAGTGAAAACGCCTAAATGTCATCACCACTTTCACATCAAATCACAGAGTATAAACAAAATGATGCAGAATCATTGAATTCACCGAGTAATAGATGATTAATCACCTGAATATTTATAATGACACGTAATTTATTCTGAAAACATAATCCCCAAATCCCGCTCCCCAAAATGATTCTTAGTTAGGAAATGATGAAAGGCAGAAGAAAAGCTCTTGGAGTGCGGAAGTCTCTGCGGGAAGAGGAGATGTCCTGGCCAATTCACACAGACGGCACAGTGTTTTCGGCATCTTCTTGGAAGGGCGGCTGTGAAGATCTCGCCGGCAGCAGAATGATCAGCCTGACGAGGGGAAGCACGGGCCTCGGCGGCCACATCACTCCAGAGCAAAGCGCACGCAGCTCTTTTCACAGGAAATACAAATTTATCATTTGTAACCTAACACAACGGCCAAAAGACAGGACCTATGAGCGCTTACGACAGGCGATGGCACCAAGCAATTCTCTCTAATGCACAAAGACGAGGAAATAGGATAAAAGAGAAGGATCACATACGGCGAAAACCTTTTTATTTTTTTTGGGGGGGAATAATAATATTATTAATATATATATATATATATATATATATATATATATATATATATATATATATATAGAGAGAGAGAGAGAGAGAGCTCAATGAACAATACATAAGGATGGGGGTTTCACAGCCTCATCCACACGTAGCGGAAAACATCAGCGCCAAACTAGGGGGAGGCGGCGGCACATTTTTTCAATATGAAGCATGCTCATGTGATTGGCGAAAAACTGTGCATAAAATCAGGCGACCCGGCAACCTGTTCCAGCATAAATGGCGCATGCGGCAGTATTTGTCCAGCCGAAACGGATAAGTGGCCGGATCACCACCGGATCAATGGGGACCGGGCGGTGAACACAGCATCCAGCAGGCTGCTCCCTGCCCGATTTCATAATGCAGATGTGAATGTACTGGTTTTAAAACATGCGCCGGCAGATTTGGCTGCGGATCGGCGGGTAGACTGCGGCACTAGATTCATCTTGCAGACAGAATTGAATTGCTGCAGATTTCAGAACCTGTACTCCAGGTCAAATTCTTGTGGGGAAAATTTCCACAAAATATGGATGAGATTTTCCGTAATCTGTGGTGGATTTTAGCTGATCCAGTGTGAATTCACCCTTACAACCAGTGCTGCACAGGGACAGCAGTCACCGTCACATCTGCCTGTGTGCTTCCCCTTTAAACGCCCGCCCCTGACTGTCACAACCTTCCCTTTTCATGCTGGGCTGTGACATTTCCGAAATTCCAACTGAACACCACCACAAGGATTATATTCTTATGCGTTAGGGCTTGTTCACACGACTGTATGGCTTTTTCAGTGTTTTGCGGTCCATTTTTAACGGATCCGTTTTTCCATTTTTTTGTTTCAGTAGTGTTTCCGGTTCCATTCTGTTTTTCCATATGGCATACACAGTACACAGTAATTACATAGAAAAAATTGGGCTTGGCATAACATTTTCAATAAATGGTTCTGCAAAAACTGAACAGATACGGAAGACATACGAGTACATTTTGTGGACCCATTGACTTGAATGGAGCCACGGAACGTGATTTGCGTGCAATAATAGGACATGTTATATCTTTGAATGGAACAACGGAAATGGAATGTGGAGTACATTCCGGGTTTTTTCGGAACCATTGAAATGAATGGTTCCGTATACGAAAAAAAAAACGCCCTGTATACGGAACACAAAAAACTTTCGTGTAAATGAGCCCTTACGTGCAGAGTCCAGGAGAGCAGTGTGCCACGGAAGCAGCACTTTTTATCCAATTTCAGACAGACAGACAAGCTGGGGTGTGGGCATTATCCTCCCAAATGAATGGCACACGGCTATTAATAAATACATTGTGACTGGCATGATAAATGGGAGCAAAAGTCAGGAAGAGTGAGTGATAAGCGGCGGCTCCGGAGTAACAGGCCGTCAGCGGAGCAGACTCCAGAGCAGCTGCTTATGACAGAAAGGAGATCTGTCTGCCAAACGGGTCATGAATATTCAAGGCAGAGGGCAGGAATTACAATGAGGATGGCGAGGTCTGCAGCTGCCACATGAACGCCAAACGCAAGCTGATAAATCCAAACTGTTGGACGGGCAAAGCACAGATAGTTAAACCAACGAGACAAAGAAATACCAACGTTTAAGACGAAAATTCTTTGCCAGGCATTACCAGAGCGGCAGAAAATGGGCCCCCCTGTGATTGGCAGATAAGGCCAATTTACTTTGCAATGCTAATGAGCCGCCATCTATTATTTCAGACTAAGGGGCAATTACGCATGTAATCATGACAACTTGGTCACAATAATAATAACAGTAATCACTGTCACAGCACCCGGCAAATGACTCCAAGACACAAACGGCAACCTGCACAGAACATTATCTGGTGGAGCTCTTCAATCTGGGGTAATGTCAGGAAGCCGCCATTTCCAGCAGACCTTTCACATTTCTGGGTTCAAAGCAACTAGAGAAGTGAACGCAAGCAGTCGGACAAGGGAGCGTCTCCATAAAGGGTAGAAGATAATGAAGTTCATGGGGGAGATTTACTAAGACGGGGGCTAATCCATACCTTCCCTGAATAAAATGCGCCAAATTAAGAGATGTGCAACGCTTAATACATTTGGCGCATCTTTCACTGTCTTTACAACAACAACAAAATAGTGCAATCCATTTACTAAATCCCCCCATATCTCTGTATTAGGAGTCAGTTAATCCTTTTCTGCAAAAGTTATTAACTTTTCAGTTGTCATACATTTCCAGGAGGAATAAGTACAGAGTCCGATACCAGTCACCCCCGGCGATCAGCCAGTTGAAGAGGAGGCAGCGGTCCACTGCCGCTACAAGGGAGACGACTCACATGGAGCGCCGCCTCCTCGTCAAACAGCTGATCGGCGGGGGGCCAGATGTCAGACCCCGCTGATCAGATATTGATGACCTATACTGACAGTTCCTCTTTAACACCATAACGACATTGGATGAGAATGCTCGTCCTATTGCCGGTACTTACCGCATTCTTTTGGTTACCTTGTCTCAAAAAAAAAAAAAAAAAAAAAAAAGAGCAAAAATCATATGCACACCAAAATACCATCAACAAAAATGTCACCTTATCCCGTACTTTCCAAAATTGGGTCACTTTTTGGGAATTTCTACTGTAGGGGTGCATCAGAGGGGCTTTAAAAATGGCAACTTAAAATTATCCCAGTGGAATCTGCCTTCCAAAATCCATATGTTGCTCCTTCTGTGCCCTGCCATGTGCCCATGCGGCAGTTTACGACCTCATGTGGGGTGTTTCTGTAAACTGCAGAATCAGGGTTTTCTTTGGCTGTTAACCCTTGATGTGTTACAGGAAAAAATTTATTAAAATGGAAAATCTGCCAACAAAAAAGTGAAATGTAAAAATTGGATCTCCTTTAACCCATTGAGTTATTTTTTTTGCGTTTTCGTTTTGAACTCCCTGTCTTCCCAGAGCCATGACTTTTGTATTTGAGAGCTTGATTTTTGCGGACAAGTTGTACTTTCCAACGCCACCATTTAATATTGCATATCATGTAGTGGGAAGCAAGGAAAAAAATTCCAAATGGGGTGAAATTGCAAAAAAAAATAAAAGATTCCACCACAGTTTTACTTTTTTTTTTTTATTTACGACGTTCGATGTGCGATAAAACTGACCGGTTACTTTTATTCTACAGATCAGTACGAATCTGGCGATACCTTATACAGTCCTGATCAAAAGTTTAAGACCACTTGAAAAATGGCAAAAAATCATATTTTACATTGTTGGATGTTAACAAGGTTCCAAGTAGAGCTTCAACATGCAACAAGAAGAAATGGGAGTGAGACAAAAAAATTTGAGCATTCAATTAATTGAAAATAACGATTAAACTGAAACAGGCTGTTTTTCAGCTGATCCAAATTTAGGACCACATGCCTTTAAAAGGCCAAATCTGTGCAAAGATGTGGATTCATTGTCATTTTCTGTCAGGTAGTCACACGTTGTGATGGCAAAGGCAAAAAAACTCCCTTTTTGAACGTGGTCGGGTCGTTGAACTGCATAAGCAGGGTCTCTCACAGCGAGCCATCGCTGCTGAGGTGGGACGCAGTAAGTCATTTGGAATTTCTTAAATGATCCTGAGGGTTATGGAACAAAAAAGTCAAGTGGAAGATCCAAAAACATTTCATAAGCACTGAGCCGGAGGATCCAATTGGCTGTCCGTCAAGACGCTGGACGATCCTCGACCCAAATTAAGGCCCTTACTGGTGCTGACTGCAGCCCCATAACCATCAGACGGCATCTGAGACTGAAGGGCTTCAAAAACAAAAAACGTCTTCAAAAGACCTTGTCTCCTTGAACGCCACAGAACTGCTCGTTTGGACTTTGCAAGAGAGCACCAAACATGGGACATTCAAAGGTGGAAGAAAGTTTTATTCTCTGATGAGAATTTTTTTTTAACCTTGATAGTCCTGATGGTTTCCAACGTTACTGGCATGACAAGCAGATCCCACCTGAGATGTTTTCTACGCGCCACAGTGGAGGGGGCGCCATAATGGTCTGGAGTGCTTTTTCCTTCAGTGGAACAATGGAGCTTCAGGAAGTGCAGGGGCGTCAAACGGCCGCTGGCTATGTCCAGATGTTGCAGAGAGCATTCCTCATGACTGAGGGCCCTCGTCTGTGTGGTAACGACTGGGTTTTTCAACAGGACAACGCTACAGTACACAATGCCCGCAGGACAAGGGACTTCTTCCAGGAGAATAACATCACTCTTTTGGCCCATCCTGTGTGTTCCCCTGATCTAAATCCAATTGAGAACCTTTGGGGATGGATGGCAAGGGAAGTTTACAAAAATGGACAACAGTTCCAGACAGTAGATGGCCTTCGTGCGACCGTCTTCACCACTTGGAGAAATGTTCCCGCTCACCTCATGGAAACGCTTGCATCAAGCATGCCGAAACAAATTTTGGAAGTGATAAACAATAACGGCGGAGCTACTCATTACTGAGTTCATGTTTGGAAGTTGGATTTCTGTTTTGGGTGGGGGGGGGTTTAGTTTTTTTTTTGAGGTGTGGTCCTAAACTTTTGATAAGCTGAAAAACTGCCTGTTTCAGTTTATTCGTTGTTTTCATTAAATTGAATGCTCAAAAAATGTTTTGTCTCACTCCCATTTCTTCTTGTTGCATGTTGAAGCTCTACTTGGAACCTTGTTAAGATCCAGCCATGCTAAATATGATTTTTTGCCATTTTTCAAGTGGTCTTAAACTTTTGATCAGGACTGTATTTTGACCCCTATAACTTTTTTGTAGTTATGTGTACGGAGCTTTATGGGGGCTCATTTTTTGTGGGGTGATCTGAACTTTTCATTGATACCATTCTGAGGTATGTATGACTTTTTGATCACTTTTTATTTAATTTTTTGCAGAAAATGAAGCGACCAAAAACGGCGAATCGGACATTTGGATGCTTTTTTCCGGTTTGTCGTATGATGAATATATTTTTATACTATGGGCGTTTTCACACATTGCGACACCCATGATGTGTATTTTTTATATATTTTTAGTCCTTTTATTTTGGGAAAAGGGGGGTGATTTGAATTGATGTGGTTTTTTTGTTTTTTTTTTGGGGGGGGGGGGGGGGTTACACTTTTTTAGAGTTCCCATAGGAAACTA
The DNA here is from genome assembly GCF_905171765.1 of Bufo bufo. NCBI lineage: Eukaryota > Metazoa > Chordata > Amphibia > Anura > Bufonidae > Bufo > Bufo bufo. Next base: position 119,645,321 of record NC_053391.1, read on the forward strand.
TAAAATGCAATCATCTGATTGCTATTATCATAGACTCCAATGCACTTGCATTGGAATCTATGATCATTTTACTACTTTCCTATGGAGTCCTATTACAGGCAAGGGCTCCATAGGAAATACTATGCAGTAGCCTCCTGTCATTCACAAAGACAGGTGCTGCTGCACACATGCTCCGGCTCCTCCGATCACCACACGGGGGAGCCGGAGCGCAACCAAAAGCGCTTCAGCACGCTCAGATGCCGTGGTCAGGATTGACCACGGCATCTGAGGGCTTAAATGTCCGTGATCGGCATTACTGCCGGTTGTGGACATGAGCCGCAGGTGACTGATAAAAGAAGCAGCGGGCGCCATCTTTAACCACCTCAGCCCCTATAGCTTAAACACCCTTAAAGTCCAGGCCACTTTTTACACTTCTGACCTACACTACTTTCACCGTTTATTGCTCGGTCATGCAACTTACCACCCAAAGGAATTTTACCTCCTTTTCTTCTCACTAATAGAGCTTTCATTTGGTGGTATTTCATTGCTGCTGCCATTTTTACTTTTTTTGTTATTAAAAATTTAACGAAATTTAACGATTTTTTTGCAAAAAAAATGACATTTTTCACTTTCAGTTGTAAAATTTTGCAAAAAAAATGACATCCATATATAAATTTTGCTCTAAATTTATTGTTCTACATATCTTTGATAAAAAAAAAATGTTTGGGTAAAAAAAAATGGTTTGGGTAAAAGTTATAGCGTTTACAAACTATGGTACAAAAATGTGAATTTCCGCTTTTTGAAGCAGCTCTGACTTTCTGAGCACCTGTCATGTTTCCTGAGGTTCTACAATGGCCAGACAGTACAAACACCCCACAAATGACCCCATTTCGGAAAGTAGACACCCTAAGGTATTCGCTGATGGGCATAGTGAGTTCATAGAACTTTTTTTTATTTTTTGTCACAAGTTAGCGGAAAATTATGATTTTTTTTCTTATTTTTTTTTTTTCTTACAAAGTCTCATATTCCACTAACTTGTGAAAAAAAATAAAAAGTTCTATGAACTCACTATGCCCATCAGCGAATACTTTGGGGTGTCTTCTTTCCAAAATGGGGTCATTTGTGGGGTAGTTATACTACCCTGGCATTCTAGGGGCCCAAATGTGTGGTAAGGAGTTTGAAATCAAATTCAGGAAAAAATGACCGGTGAAATCCGAAAGGTGCTCTTTGGAATGTGGGCCCCTTTGCCCACCTAGGCTGCAAAAAAGTGTCACACATGTGGTATCGCCGTATTCAGGAGAAGTTGGGCAATGTGTTTTGGGGTGTCTTTTTACATATACTCATGCTGGGTGAGAGAAATATCTCGGCAAAAGACAACTTTTCCCATTTTTTTATACAAACTTGGCATTTGACCCCCCAGAAGACACCCCAAGGTATTTAATGAGGGGCATGGCGAGTTCATAGAAATTTTTTTTTTTTGGCACAAGTTGATTTTATTTATTTTTTTTCTCACAAAGTCTCGCTTTCCGCTAACTTGGGACAAAAATTTCAATCTTTCATGGACTCAATATGCCCCTCACGGAATACCTTGGGGTGTCTTCTTTCCGAAATGGGGTCACATGTGGGGTATTTATACTGCCCTGGCATTCTAGGGGCCCTAAAGCGTGAGAAGAAGTCTGGAATATAAATGTCTAAAAATTTTTACGCATTTGGATTCCGTGAGGGGTATGGTGAGTTCATGTGAGATTTTATTTTTTGACACAAGTTAGTGGAATATGAGACTTTGTAAGAAAAAAAAAATATAAATTCCGCTAACTTGGGCCAAAAAAAATGTCTGAATGGAGCCTTACAGAGGAGTGATCAATGACAGGGGGGTGATCAATGACAGGGGGGTGATCACGGAGTCTATATGGGGTGATCACCCCCCTGTCATTGATCACCCCCCCTGTAAGGCTCCATTCAGACGTCCGTATGTGTTTTGCGGATCCGATCCATGTATCCGTGGATCCGTAAAAATCATACGGACATCTGAATGCAGCCTGACAGGAAGGGGGGTGATCAATGACAGGGGGGTGATCAGGGAGTCTATATGGGGTGATCACCACAGTCATTGATCACGCCCCTGTAAGGCTCCATTCAGACGTCCGTATACGTTTTGCGGATCCGATCCATCTATCAGTGGATCCGTAAAAATCATGCGGACGTCTGAATGGAGCTTTACAGGGGGGTGATCAATGACAGGGGGGTAATCAATACGGCCACGGATCACACACGTTCGTGTGAACTTAGCCTAACTCAAATTCTCCATCATTATGAAGTACAATATATCGCAAGAAAACAATCTCAGAATGGCTTGGATAAGTAAAAGCATTCCAAAGTTATTACCACATGTCAAGTTTCCAAAAAAAACAACCTGGTTCCTAAGGTGGAAAATGGCAAGGTCCTTAAAAGGTTAAATACACATACAAAATACTAAAAGTGGCCTAATTAGGGAGCTTTCATACGCAAGTTTTTTTTTTATATTACACTTTTGCGTTTTTAGCAAGTCATTTTTTGGTGGATTTTTTGCAGCTCCATAAATTAGCGGATGGTTTGAGAAATATCAAAGACAAGACACACAAGCACTTTTGTCAATTAGGTGCCATTTCTTGTCTTCTTGACTTGCGCTCCCATCATTGTGACGTCACAACGCTGGGAAAGTCAGGTCCTGCTGCATCCAGTGAATAGCGAGGGTTCGAGGGGCGAGTGTTCCTGTGCGTTCAAGTGGATGAAGAGAGTATGGTGAGGAGCTGCCTGAAGGACATGATGTAATCTTGCAGTTCAAAGGAAGTCAGCCACAAAGGAGAGACTGACCACCCGTTGACACAGGCAATCATACTATGTACCAGGGGTCAGACTGGGGATAAGCAGGTACCCAAAATAAAAGGGGTTCAAAATGCAACTGAGATAGCATAAAACAAATTCTACTGCTAGAATACTGCTGGTGAGTTACCATAATATGCAAAATAAAAAAAACTTACCATAGGATTTGTTTTAAAGGTTGCCCCATCTGGGCATTTATGGCATATTGATAAAATGGGTCATAAATGTCCAACGGGAGCAGGTCCCAGAGGTGCACCCCTTACCCATCGGGCATTTATGGCATATCAATCATATCTATACATGACCAGATTGGACTACTCCTGTAATAAATAACACGAGGCAGTAGAATATATTAAGTAACAATTTCCAACTACAAGGTTTTAAAAAGTTATATAAATAAATAACGTTAAGATAGCGGAGTGTTGCACAATTACCAGAAAGCTGAAGCATCGTTAAAGGGGTTCTCCGGGAATTAAGAAAATTAAAATATTAAAATATAACTTTATTATAAATATTATTCCCAAATACCTTTCATTAGTTATAATGGCTTGTTTTTCCTAGGGAGCATTCATCAGGGGGAAATAAAATTGCCGCCATCCTATAAGTACACACACAAACTGTCCTAATCACACAGCAGGGCAAGTTACTTCACAACACTGACGTAAAAACCTTCCTCATCCTCCTCTCTGCTCTACCAGTCGGGGGTTATTATCGTGAATACAAATAATAAGATCTTCAGCTGAATCTCTGTAGGAATGGAGTTCACGAGGAGACATGAAGTACAGAGAGGACAGACTATGATAATGGAGACTGCATACTAGGGCTGTAGTAAACGATTATTTTAGAAATCAAATATTCTACAGATTATTTTTTACGATTAATCAAGTACTCTAATAAGAAAAAAATGAATTAATAGACTGTTTTCCTTTATAAAAACTTAGACCCCCTGCCATGAGTCCCCAACACTCTTGGTTCCTCCCTGTGCGATCAGCTCAAGTGCCACAGTTCCCCCCCAGTGCCATCAGCTCCACTATCCCCCGTGCCATCAGCTCCGTTCCCCCAGTGCCATGAGATTGCCCCGCTAAGTGCCATGAGCTTATTTTTCTGTATCCTTGGCCAGCGGCTCATCTATGATGTCCATCTTCTTCTATACATTTGTCCTGTAAGATTTCCATGGGCGTATCTCCTCCGCTTTGGTCTAGACTGATGTCTTGCAGTAATGTACTGCTGATTTTAACCCTTCATATTTCTAAAGCTGGCCATGACATTAGATGTATGTCGGTTGACCATCTAATGTGTGTGGGATCTCCCGCGACATCAGATATCAGGGAGAGAAGGATTGGCGTGTTTGATATCTCTTGTACAACCCTTTTATTCTTGGAGATCAGCCGCCTGCCAGAAGGGTCTGTACTAGATTATTCCCTTTTCCCATTTACATGCATGGCTCAGCATCTATGTGTATAGGGGAGGATCGGGAGGGTGTTCACCTGGAAGTTATATCATATCTGGCCAGCTTTATAGTTAGGATTTGTGGACAAAATTTAATCATTGAGCAGGAAGGCACTGTATTCCTTCAGGTGCTGCATGCCAGTAGAATTAAGACATTTTGTGGAACCCATCCTATAAGTGCCATCAGCTTGCCCCCCAGTGTCTCTACTTACCTTTCCTGTAGGGGCGCCACTCCACAGCTCCTCCGTCTTCTTCTCCGCGTGCTGAACTGTCGTCCTGACGTTACACAGCATCGAGTCATAGTGCACGCATACGTGCACTATGTCCTGACGATGTGTCAGAGCTGAAAGTGCAGCGTGGTGCAGGCCGGCGGGTGACCACGGAGCGGTAAGTAATAGCAAGAGCTTCACTCCCGCTCCATAGTCACATGACACAAACGAATCCTCGATGCAAAAAATTTGCTGAGGATTTTTGTGTGTCAAATTACTCGATTCAATCGAGTAATCGTTTCAGCCCTACTGCATACTAGTGCTGCTCATTATCCACATCCTCACCCTCCTCTCTGTACTTCATGTCTCTTCATGAACTTCATTCCTACAGAGATTCATGTTATCAGCTGTATTCAGGATCATAATCCCTGGCGAGCAGAGCAGAGAGGAGGATAAGGCTGAGTTCACACGGGCGAGTATTCCGCGCGGGTGCAATGCGGGAGGTGAACGCATTGAACCCGCACTGAATCTGGACCCATTCATTTCTATGGGGCTGTGCACATGAGCTGTGATTTTCACACATCACTTGTACGTTGCGTGAAAATCGCAGCATGCTCTATATTGTGCGTTTTCCACGCAAAGCAGGCCCCATAGAAGTGAATGGGGCTGCGTGAAAATCGCAAGCATCCGCAAGCAAGTGCGGATGCAGTGCGATTTTCACACACGGTTGCTAGGAGATGATCGGGATGGAGACCCGATCATTATTATTTTCCCTTATAACATGGTTATAAGGGAAAATAATAGCATTCTGAATACAGAATGCATAGTAAAATAGCGCTGGAGGGGTAAAAAAAATAAATAATTTAACTCCCCTTAATCCACTTGATCACGCAGCCGGCATCTCTTCTGTCTTTTTTCTTTGCTGTGTGCAGGAAAAGGACCTGTGGTGACGTCACTCCGGTCATCACATGATCCATCACCATGGTAAAAGATCATCTGACGGACCATGTGATGACTGGAGTGACATCACCACAGGTCCTTTTCCTGCACACAGCAAAGAAAGAAGACAGAAGAGATGCCGGCTGCGCGATCAAGTGGATTGAGGCAAGTTAAATTATTATTTTATTTTTTTTAACCCCTCCAGCGCTATTTTACTATGCATTCTGTATTCAGAATGCTATTATTTTCCCTTATAACCATGTTATAAGGGAAAATAATACAATCTACAGAACAACGATCCCAAGCCCAAACCTCTGTGAAGAAGTTCGGGTACCAAACATGCCGATTTTTCTCACGCGAGTGCAAAACGTGTTACAATGTTTTGCACTCGCGCAGAAAAATCGTGCATGTTCCCGCAACGCACCCGCACCTTTTCCCACAACGCCCGTGTGAACTCAGCCTAAGGCAGCTCTTTAGCTCAGTGTTGTGAAGTAACTTGTTCTGTTGTGATTAGGACAGGTTTTATCTATACTAATAGGACGGCGGCCATTTCTCCTGATTGCTCCCCAGACAAGACGAGTCATTATAACTAATGAAATGTATTTGGGAATAGAGTTTATAATAAACTAATATTTAAAGGGAACCTGTCACCAGGATTTTGGGTATAGAGCTGAGGACATGGGTTGCTAGATGGCCGCTAGCACATCCGCAATACCCAGTCCCCATAGCTCTGTGTGCTTTTATTGTGTATAAAAAAACGATTTGATACATATGCAAATTAACCTGAGATAAGTCAGAGCTTGAAAATATGACTCTTCTCTGGTCACACAAGAAAGATATATGACTCTTTTATGTTAATTAGCATATGTATCAAATCGTGTTTTTTACACAATAAAAGGATGTGTATGTGCTAGCGGCCATCTAGCAACCCATGTCCTCAGTTCTATACCCAAAATCCCGGTGACAGGTTCCCTTTAAGCATTTTTATTTTCTTAATTCCCAGAGAACCCCTTTAATGGACTTTAATCCCCGCCTGGGGGTCTTGCGGGGTTATACTGAGACTCATACAAAAGACACTATAATTAGGCCAATGAAATCCAGCCAAAAGTTTTAAAACAATCCAATTAATCTTAATCCCCATAAGTTCCTGAGGCACACGAGTTTCTCTTTACAAGGGTAGGGCAAGCAATACAGGTGCACATTTGGAGAACCTGTCTTGCCAAATAAAATCAGTACATGACACAGAAGAACTTATTATGCGCTCCTGTACAGCTTTATATCTGCTCTAAGGCTCTAGGCTTTGAAACATTAGGCTACTTTCACACTGGCGTTTTGGCTTTCCGTTTGCGAGATCCGTTCAGGGATCTCACAAGCTGTCCAAAACGGATCACTTTTGCCCCAATGCATTCTGAATTGAAAAGGATCCGCTCAGAATGCATCAGTTTGCCTCCGTTCCGTCTCCATTCCGCTCTGGAGGCTGACACCAGAACGTTGCTTGCAGCCGGAAAAAGCGAAGCCAAACGTATCTGTCCTGGCACACAATGTAAGTCAATGGAGACGGATCCTTCTTCCCTGACACAATAGAAAACGGATCCGTCCCCCATTGACTTTCAATGGAGTTCATGACGGATCCGTCTTCGCTATAGAAGACATAATAAAACCGGATCCGTTCATGGCGGATGCATGCGGTTGCATTATTGTAACGGAAGTGTTTTTGCAAATCCAGGGTGGATCCGCAAAAAAACGCTAGTGTGAAAGTAGCCTTAAAAATGCAAACAGATCAGTGACACACTGCCACCACGAAAACTAAAGCTAGACTGCATAAAACCCTGCAGATTAATAAAGTATACAAAAACAAAAAACTGTAATACACAATCTGATGTATACAAAAGGCTTATCTACACTGTAAGTTGGCCACGTTCTGTCAGCTGGGGGCAACCAACAAACAATACAGGGCAATCAGGGACAGTACTAGAGCTGCCCTGCAACGGTGGCATCAACCAAAGGAAGGGTCCTGGCCTCCCAGTCTGGGGTTGGGTGGCTAACTGGAGACACAATAGGGAGCAGCGCTGCAGTGGATGGAGATGTGTAGTTCCAGCGCCTCACTATGCCGGTACAGCTGATCAGGAGGGGTGCGGGGTGTCAGACCCCTTCCGATCAGATACTGATGGCCTACCCTCAATGGAAAGAAACTGGACAACCCCTTTAAGGGCGTCAAAGAACCCCTGAATTGTTCTAAGGGTGTATTGAGATGATGCAGTTAAACCTGTTTTGCCATGGTCTTCGGGGTGGTTGCCATTTTTACAGGTCAAACACATTAAATAGATGCGTATCACATTCTCTAAATACACCCTAAACAGCAGTACTCAAAGACGACTTCCAAAATAATAGGGTCACACAAACCTACACCAGAGATGGATAAAACCTCAGGTCACCGTGAAAGACCAGAAAAATTGACTCCAACGACCGTGTCTCGCTCCTGAATTTTTAGGCATATGGTACCTGGGTGCTTCTTCTACCCAGTGCTGAATGGGTGGTGCTGGGCATCAGATGGTAATAGCCCTTCCTGCAACCATCTCCTAAAAGATTGGCGTGCCATTACTGGAGGCTGCGTGCAGTAGTGAAAGGCTGCGGACATGAATGTGACCAGCAGGGGGTGCACTGCAGAAACATTGAGTCAAGTGCCGCAGGAGGAGGAACCTATGTAATCACTGGCGTAATACACTGACATACTGTGAGGGAAGGGCTGCCAGGCACTATAGTAATTACTGGGGGTACAAACTGGAAAAAAATAATGTTTGCCACAAGACTAGAGGTACAAAATGCAAGCATCACCTGCCATAGGGCGCACACAGAATGACCAGCAGTATTACAGCAGTCTATATCCCGATATACAGAGTATTGTTCGATTATATTTGACTTTTTCCATCTGCGAGTTCAGGTATTTCTTACTGCCGTGCGTATACAGCCTTAAAGGGCTTCTGTCACTCCACTAAACTCTTTTTTTTTTTTTGTCTCCTTAAAATCCTTATGCTGCGATTTCTCAATATATAGGGCTATTACTCAGTTTGGTTCAGTAGTTATATAAAAAAACTGACTTTTATAATATGCAAATTACCTCTCTAGTAGCAGGTAGGGCGGCTACCTGCTGCTAGCAGCCGCATCCTCCATTCATAATGACGCCCCCTCCTCATGTTGATTGACAGGGCCAGCGGACGCGCTCGTTCTCTGACTGGCCCTGTCTGCGTTTTAAATCTCGCGCCGGTCTTCAGTTGGTGCAGGCGCACTGAGTGGAGGACGCTCGCTCAGCCGCTCCATCCTCAGTGCGCCTGCGCCGGGTGACGTCATCGGCGCAGGCGTCCTGAGGATGGAGCGGCCGAGCGAGCGTCCTTCACTGAGTGCGCCTGCGCCAACTGAAGACCGGCGTCAGATTTAAAACGCAGACAGGGCCAGTCAGAACGAGCGCGTCCGCTGGCCCTGTCAATCAACATGAGGAGGGGGCGTCATTATGAATGGAGGATGCGGCTGCTAGCAGCAGGTAGCCGCCCTACCTGCTACTAGAGAGGTAATTTGCATATTATAAAAGTCAGTTTTTTTATATAACTACTGAACCAAACTGAGTAATAGCCCTATATATTGAGAAATCGCAGCATAAGGATTTTAAGGAGACAAAAACAAGAATAATGCGTTTAGTGGAGTGACAGAAGCCCTTTAAACTCTGTAATGTACAGCAGGAGGCTTCTCAGTGGCTTCTACAGCCAGGTGATATATATTCCCAAGACCCAGGATGACTAAAGCAGCGCTCCATTTCTCTACAGCTACCGACTGCTATTATATTTTATCTTCCCACCGTGTCATGGCAGAAATATCTCCTCTGAGATCTTGCTCAATGTCTGGAAACAGATCCAGCCTTAGCACCCGTGTTCAGATCAGTAGCATCCAGCGCAGCTCCAGGGAAGCTGTCAAGTGCGGCACGGTTAAGACTTTATTATCAATTACAATATCTATTACAGATGAGAAAAAAAGCACTGCAAGCAAAAAAAAAAAAAAAAAAAAAAAAAAAAAAAAAAAAAAAAAAGGAAAGTAGAGGCCCCCGTACTCCAGACAAATAATACACTATACAATGGAGACCGTAATGACAGGGTGAGACGCTGAAGAACATGCATCCAATATTACATTACACATAAGGTCCTCCAGTTGTCCTCTTCTGTGGTAGGGAGGGAAGCCCCTCCAAAAACTTTAGTAATTGGAGGTTTTTACCCAAGACCTTTCATGTGGCCCATAATCAACCAGAGACCTTGTCTCCTGACATCGGCAGTGTATCTGCTACCAGCGGACATCAACGCTTGCTCGTCTGTTGGCTGACTGGCGGGGTGTTTTAGGGCGCCTTCACACGTAGTGGAAAATTCTGCCAGAAAATCCTCAACATCAAGACTTTCCCCATCTACATTACGCAGCGCACACAATGTTGTGTTGCGCATTTCCTGTAGGAGAAGCTCTATTCAACGGGAAGGTGAAAGGACCTGTTTTTTTTTTCGTTTCGGAAGGTCCCCTCATTCACACCAAAAAATCCACAACTTTATAAAAATCTGCACCTGCAGATTTTCTGTGTGAAGGCACAACAATCGGCCAAAAAAACCTTCCTACAGTCTTTCCCAATTACAGCCCTGTGTGTCAGCATTGGACACCTCAAAACTTCAACCTCAGAAGCAGAAGAGAGAGAAGTGAGGCCTCATGCACACGACCGTGGTGTGTTTTGCGCTCCGCAAATCGCGGATCCGAACACAGATGGCGTCCGTGCGCATTACACTATTTACAGAACGGCGCGGACAGCCTTCAATATAAATGTCTATTCTTGTCCGCAAAGCGCGGACAAGAATAGGACAGGTTATATTTTTTTAGCGGAGCCAGAGTGCTGTACGCATCTTTTGCTGCCCCATTGAAGTGAATGGACCCAAAAAACGGCCGTGTGCATGAGGCCTAAAATGGTTTCAAGGGGATGTCCTTCCCCCAAATTTTTTTTTACTCATTTAACTGCTTATGGGCATAGTCGGTGTGAGAAATGCGCTCTGTATGTCAGAGGTACTAGTTTTCTGCTCTATTGTGGAAGTGCAGCCATATACCTTCACACTGCACCCACCATATAAACTGGTAGCTTATACACCATACGCATCCACACAGCTCCAGTCAGCTCTGATCTGTCCTTTAGTCTTTTGTTGGGTTTTTATACTTTTATAAAACCGTACTGGATGTCCCAGCAGACCACACTTTACTAGACAGTGGACCACGGCACAAGAGAATAGCGTGTAGTACAGAATATTTTAGTGGAGTCAATGGGCAACGTACGCCTATATGACTAGCATATATTGGCGATATATTCCAACGTATCCATCAGACAGAGTAGTGGAAGCAGTCTGCACAGAGCCCTACGCCGACTATAGTCGCGACCTCTTTAGGGCAAACACAGGAAATCTACAATCTACTGTATTCACAGTCCTGTAGGAAAACCAAGATCACCAGGAGGAACAAATCATCTCTCAACTTGTAATTCCTCATCCAGCTGACACCTCTACATCAGGAAACACAAGATAAGGCTGGATATCTTCTTCTGACATGTCCTCAGGTATGTGATGGAGGCAGGAGGCGTCCTACACAGGGAGATGCCCCGTACAAACAGCCTACACAAAGCAGGAGTCACCACCTAAGGGCTCAGGCACACCACCGTATGCATTTAGCAGTCTGCAAAAAATACCGATGACAGCTGGCCCTTCATAGAACTGTACTGTCCTAGTCCGTAATGCGGACAATAATAGGACATGTTCTAACGGACATATGGAAACGGAATGCACTTTTTTTTTTTTTTTTTTTTGAGGACCCAAGTTCCGCATACGGTCCGGACACAGAAATAAAATATGTTTGTGTGAATGAGCCCTAACGCAATTCCACAACAGAAAAAGAAAATGTGAAGGCTACCTGCATACGTTGCGGATTACGCATGGTTTTTTTCATGCTTGTTTTCATCCAGGAAAACCGTAGTGTAATACAGTACCAGCAAAGTGTATGACCGTAATATAGTATGTAAGGCTGAAAAAAGACATTTGTCCATCCAGTTCGGCCTATAGAAGCCAATTTTCCCCACTTAGGCTACATGCACACGACCGTATGTGCTTTGCAATCCGCAAAAAAAAAAAAAAACAACGGATGACATACCGTATGGCATCCGTTTTTTTTTTGCGGATCCATTGTAATAATGCATATCCTTGTCAGCAAACTAGAAAAAAATAGGACATGCACTATTTTTTGGCAGGGCAACGGAACGGACATACTGATGCGGACAGCACACGGTGTGCTGTCCGTGTTTTTTGCGGACCCATTGAAATGAATGGGTCCGCATCCTATCTGCAAAAAAAACCCCAAAAAAACGGAACGGAAACAAACAACGCTCGTTTGCATGTAGTCTTACATGTGTGGAAATTTACCTGTTGAGCGGATGTAGAAATACACAGCATGTCCATTGCTTGTGGGATTTTTTTTGTGCGGATTTTAGCTTTTACAATGAAAAAGGGTCAGGGCTGAAAAAAAACCCGTAAACCCCCCCTCCCCTCCACACCAAAAAACCTGAGGTAACACATGCGATTTTTGGTGCGTAAACGCACAGTAATCCGCATGAGAATTCATGTGGAATTTCAGTTTCTGTGAGAAAGTTCCCCTCCGGGTTCTCCTACAGAAAACATGCCCTACCCCTGGACAGGCAATAAATATTAGATCACAAGAACGGAAAACCCCTGTACCCCAATTCCTCCACAACCAGAGTGAGAGTATTATGGAAACAAAGTGCTTGGGTGGGGGTCCCAGTGGTCAGGGTATAGGTGACAAGTATTTACCGCCAGAAGACGCGGTCTTCTCACTGTTTACCGCTGGCCCAGTGACATCCATTCAAGTGAACAGAGCTTAGCCCCGCCCAGGCCAGTTAATACTACTCGTGACGTCACTGGGCCAGCAGTAAACAGTGAGAAGGCCGCTTCGCTCCTGGAGCACCGCTGCCTTCTCAAACAGCTGATCGGCGGGGGTCCTGGGTGTCAGACCGCCGCCCGCCAGATGCTGATGATATATCCAGAGGATAGATCATCAGTTTAAGGGTCCATTCACACGTCCGTCTTTTCTTTCCTGATCTGTTCCGTTTTTTCTGGACCAGATCTGGACCAGATCTGGACCCATTCATTTTCAATGGGTCCTGGAAAAAAACGGACAGCACAATGTGTGCTGTCCGTTTCCGTTGTTCCGTTCCGCATGTCCGTTTAAATATAAAACATGTCCTATTCTTTTCCTGAAAAATCGGATCCTGGTACAATACAAAGTCAATGGATCCGCAAAAAACGGAAGACATTCGGATGTCATTACTTATGTCATCCGTTTTATACGGAATCCGTTCCTGGAAATGACATTTAAATTTTTATTTTTTTTATTTTTATTTTTAAAGAAATCCAAACAACTTTATTTGCTTATTGAAATTTATACATGTTTCCGTTTTTTGCAGATCCGCAAAAAATGGATGACATACGGAAACATTTTCAGGAACAACGGATCCGCAAAAAACGGACCGAAAATCGGATTATAGAAAAATACTGACGTGTGAATGTAGCCTTAGGGCTCATTCAGACGGCCGTATGCTATTCGCAAAAACGCGGATCCGTTTTTTTGCGGATTAGATGCTGACCCATTCACTTCTATGGGGCCCTTTTCTATTCCACGGTTCCGCTAAACAAATGAAACATGTCCTATACTTGTCTGTGAAAATCAGGACATGGCCCCATTGAAGTCTATGGGTCTGCGGATCCGTTTTTTTGCGGATAGCATTCAGTATTTTTGCGGACAGCATACGGCTGTCTGAATGAGCCCTAAAGGAGGACCTTTCATCTGGCAAAACATTGTGAACTAAGTCTCATGATCTGTACAGCGGCGCCCAGGGCTCTCACTGCACTTACTATTATCCCTGGGCGCCGCTCCATTCTCCTGCTATGTCCTCCGGTATGGGCGGAGACTTGGTTATAGTAGGCGGAGACTTGGTTATAGTAGGCGGAGACTTGGTTATAGTAGGCGGAGACTTGGTTATAGTAGGCGGAGACTTGGTTATAGTAGGCGGAGACTTGGTTATAGTAGGCGGAGACTTGGTTATAGTAGGCGGAGACTGGCCTTGTTCTCCTGGGAGTCTCCTTCTCCCAGGCTGTAGCGCTGGCCAATCGCAGCGCAAAGCTCACAGCCTGGGAGGGTTTTTTTCCCAGGCTGTGAGCTCTGCGCTGCGATTGGCCAGCGCTACAGCCTAGGAGAAGGAGACGCCCAGGAGAACAAGGCCAGTCTCCGCCTACTATAACCAAGTGACCGAACATACCGGAAGGCATTGCAGATAGACGGACCATGCCTAGTAACCCTATTTTAAACAGAGGTAAAAGTAGCCAGTACAAAAATGTGGAATTAAGGGGTAATTGAATACACAGTGAAAAGTTGAAATAGGGCCACCAAGGTGATATTAATCACTAATACTCCAAAAAGAAAACAAAAAACCACGACAGTTATCCTTTAATAAATTTGGCGCATCTTGAACAAGTGACCCTGATGGGGCGGCACAGTGGCTCGGTGGTCCTAGGTTCAAATCTGACCATGGACAACATCTGCATGGAGTTTGTATGTTCTCCTTGTGTTTGTGTGGGTTTCCCGCGGGTACTCCAGGTTCCTCCCACGCTCCAAGAACATAATGATAGGGAACTTAGATTGTGAGCCGCATTGAGGACAGCGAGGATGTCTTTAAAGCGATGCAGAATATAGTAGCGCTATATAAGTTAGTAATATTAATTACTAGAACTGGCGTATGAAATGCCAGTCTAAGTAAATCAGGGCCTTTGTTACTTTCTCCACTTCAGATGCCCAAGGGCCGGAGCTGCGACCGTGCAGCATTTTATAGTGTTTTACGGCTTTAAATTCCGCACAGAAGTTTTATCAGACGTGAACACGAGGGCAGCGATCTCTGGGAAAGCGGTCCTGATTAGTACTTCACAGAAGTGCTTGTTTTTATCTGAGGAAGACAGAGGAAACCCAACAGATGGCGGCGGCGGCCTGAACGTGGCACTTACTGACTAGATGACAGAGCACTCTGTAGACCCCGTCATCTTATCTTAATAGAGGAGCCTTCAAAGAACGCAATGTACATAACCAACGTGGCAACAGCTTTAATCAAAACAACTCTGCCGAGCAGCAGGGTGGCCCGAGGGGCAGGACCGCTCCATGTGACGAGCGACAGTCCATCCTCTCCACTACAATAAACATTCCTTCTGACCGAGACTTAAAGGGGCGCTCCACAAAACAGGGGCCCCTGTTTCCCCACAGGAAGTGCTCATTCACAGGGCTCTGCAATCCCGTGTGTTTGGAGGTCTGGGAATTGGTAACCATGTCAACACGTGGAGTATGCAGATGCGCTGAGTACACCGACACTAATCTACGGGCACCAATAGGGAGATACAGTGTATTCCTCTTTTCATTGCTATACGAGATAGAAGCTATTTTTGACAAGATTCTGCAGCAAAATATGTGCCAAAAATGCTGCAAAACCCTGGCACGCCACGGATTTTACCCTGCGCACTGCAAAGAGTTAAATCTATAGTGAAAATTTGTGTGCGGATGAGATGTTGTAAAAAATAAATAAAAAAAATTGACACAGAAATTTTTCTTCTACAAAAAAAATCTGCAATGTATCAGCCTCATGTGAACCTACCTAATCCAAGTATCCCTTTAAGGGTACTTTCACACTTGCGGCAGAGGATTACGGAAGGCAGTTCTGTCACAAACTGATGGCATTTGTCAGACGCATCAGGATCCTGATCAGTCTGACAAATGCATTGAAATGCCGGACCCGTCTCTCCGGTGTCATCCGGAAAAACGGATCCGGCATTTATTTTTTTATTTACATTTTTCGCGGTCTGAGCATGCGCAGACCGCAAAAACTGATCCGTTTTGCCGGGAACACTCTGGGCCGGATCCGGCATTAATTCATTTCAATGGAAAAAAATGCCGGATCCGGCATGTGTTTCCGGTATTTTGGACGGAGATAAAACCGCAGCATGCTACGGTATTATCTCCGTCCTGAAAAGGCAAAAAGACTGAACTGAAGACATCCTGATGCGTCCTGAACGGAATGCATTAGGATAAGGCCTCTCGCACACGACCGTATGGCTTTTTCTGTATTTTGCGGTCCGCGTGCATTCCGTTTTTTGCGGAACGGAACAGCTGGCCCCTGATGGAACAGTACTATCCTTGTCTGTTATGCGGACAATAATAGGACATGTTCTATATTTGAACGGAATGGAAATACGGACACAGAAGGCATACGGAGTACCTTGCATTTTTTACGGATCCATTGAAATGTATGGTTCCGTATACGGAACGGAAACTAAAAAAATTTAATTAAAAAAAAAAAACACGTTTGTGTGCAAGAAGCCTAAAACTGATCAGTTATTTTCTGGTATTGAGCCCCTAGGACGGAACTCAATGCCGGAAAAGAATAAACGCTAGTGTGAAAGTTAAGAACGTCCTGTATTCTCCATGTCTTGGTCAGATTCATACCACTTGCAGATCGGGGGCACAAGGCCTAAGGCAGGATTCACACCTGCAGTTTTTGTAGCACTTCTGTGTCCCTAAGGAGTGGATACAAAGAGAGAAGCATCATTAGTTCTCTTTGGATCCACTTCCAGCTTTGGCTCAAAAACGCATCAAACACTGCACTTGTGAGTCCAGCCTAACCCTTACATTTACAGCAAGAGCTACACATTCCTCATGTATGTATGTAATCTGCAGTATGATAGAGCAGACTACTAGTAGGTCAGTATGCCACACGTATGTAGCAGCAGCCACCATGGCCGCCTGCCAGCAGCACAGCCTATTTCCAGACAGCGGCGAGGTGATTAATTTGACCTGAGGCCTCAGTTCCATGAATCAGGATCTACCCTGTTACCAGCGCCATCAATCACACACACACAACAATGGCCGGTGGCCAACGGGCAGCAGGGCAGAGCTGCCAGCCTTCCAGGACAGCAGGTCCAAGTCAGGTGAGTCACACGTGTCCACTAGACGCCCACCTCAGATCTGTCTGCAGAAGAAGCCGAGTGCCAAGGGCTCTGCAGACTGCTGACATAAAACTGCAATATTGTGCTGACCCGATGAAACGCCTGGAATTCATTACACAGAAAATTAACACTGCCATGGCTTAAGTTAATAGAGCAGCCAGAGGCTCCGGGTAAGACGCGGCCGACTGCACACCTTGAGAGGCATTTCAAAGTGTTTCCGAACTCCCAGAGGTCCATTATGCTAAACCGGAACACAAAAGATATTTAAGACATTAAATAAGTATCCCGGCAATTGCCGAAGCCTATCAAGATGCCGCCATCCATCGTGACAAAAGAGCCGCCTGTGCAGAGATGTATCTCCCAGACACGTTTTATAGGCCTCATTGTATTTACCTCTGAAGGGCTGCGAGCTTGAAACCTAAATTAAAGCTTCTCTGCCTAATGCTGCAGTTTTACAGCTTTGATTTTTTTTTTTCTTTTACTTTGTATTTTCTTTGCCTTGTGTAAAATTTACTTCTCAAATAATTACGCCTCTGGAGGGCAGACAACTATAGAAGAGCCTTTATCCCCCACCTCTGCAAAAAGTCATGTACAATAACTTCTACAGGGCGTCCTGGATTTATGTAACTTAAAGGGGTTGTCCACTTCCTACATAAATTTTACCCAGTAGATTCAGTGTGAGGGGCCCGGGCACATGGGGGGGAATTTTTTTTGTGTCTGATAACACCTGAGCTGTTATGGTCCCTCGTATCTCTACTGGGGGTGCCCGACTGTCGTATGCGATGGCACCGCAGATCATCAGACCAGCAGTTGGGTCAGGGTGCTGCCCCACAGCAAAGGCAGGATTGAAGTGTTCACCACGAGGCCTCCATACTTGATCGCAAACCGGAATCTGGATCCATTGATAAGGGCTTATGCACATGAACGCGTGTCCCGTGGCCGTATTTCACACTGCAAACAGCGGGTCTGCAATACACGGGCACCGGCCGTGTGCACTCCGTGGCTTGAATGGGTCTGCAATCCTCAAGATAAGGAGCGGAGGCACAGACTGGAAGCCCACAGGCACTACCAAGCGCTTCAGTGGGATTATTATTTTGCGGTGTGAACCCTCTCCTGCGGACAGTGGATCCATTCAAGTCATTGGGTCCGCATCTGCAAACACTATTTGTGGTCCGCAGCACGGGGCGCACACACTCTCCTGTGCATGAGTCCTAAAGACGATACAGTTCCAGTCCATAGCAGTCCAGGTTTCTCGTTGGTGACAGCACTGTAAAGAAAGGTGACAGTGGCTGGCTGTCAATGTCAGGACAAGTACTGGGCGCAGTGACGTGCAATTTCCTTCTGCTGAGCACCTGGACATGGTCTGGGCAGAGGCAGGGGCGTGTAATGGACCTATCTGTGGATGGTGGACAACGAAACAGTGGGAGCTGCTCATGCTTGTCGGCGGATCATACAATTCTCTCTACTAATGGTCTATCTGAGCCGTCTGCAGTCTGTTCCCCGTGTGTCCTCACGTAACCACTGCCACCAACACCTCGTAACCGCTAACACTCTGGACGGCAGGCAATTTGCTGAAACGAACATCCTACTTCTCTCAGTCCAATGATGCACCCCCTCTTAGTCTGTCAATTGAGCAAAATGTCATGAAAAAAAAAAAAAAAAAAAAAAAAAAAAAATTTACAGGTGGCCAAGAAAAAGAACCCCCCACTTGCACTTTTTTTTTTTTTTGAGGGATAAAAAAATAAATAAATAAATAAATAAATACAAATTAAATAAAAAAAATGCCACAAGTAGCAAGACACATCACCACAAAACTTCCTGTATGACACCTCGTCTCCTAATATGTAATAAGCAGCAAAGGGCCAAAAAGAAAATGAAAACCCCTTAACCAGTGCGACTGGAAATCCGTAAGTCAGGTTCTGGCTGCGTTTATTGTCCGGGGTGCATTCAGTCTGCCGTACAGAAGTACAAAAACTTTCATTATTCAATTTACTAGGGAAGGGCAAAGGATCAAGAGCAGCTTTTAGTGAGTCGACCCCCACCACACACAAAATACGGTAATCCTCCAGGATTAGCAAATGTTACAACAGCAACTCGAGAAAGGAGTCGTACAGAACAATAATCCACTTTACCCTCACGGCTAAAAATAGGGGGAGTGAAACAGGACTAGGAAAGGCAAACGGCCAGACTGTACACCGATGCCATACCATCAATGTGAGACTGGGGGAGGGGCAGACCGCTGGCATCTAGACTGAACACCACAAAAAACGAGCGCCACTTCTTGTGGTCAGGCTGATCCCAAAATGTAAAATCTCACTAAATTGCCCCAGAATTTGTTCACAGCACCCGCCCCCCGAATGTCCCTTATTAACACCCAATTCACAAATGAATGAAATGTATTTCTTACGAGAAAAGAAGTTGGTATTATCCACAGCGACCAATCACATCACTTTTTCATTTCCAACTCTGCCCTGGAAAAAGGAAAGCTGAAATCTGATTGGCTGTTGTGAGCAATACTGACACTCCCTGAGGGCCAATGAGATTAAAGCAGCCCTCCGGGTCTGACATAACAGGGGCAGTGCATAGTAAGAGGATCATGTCATGTCACCTCTACTGATGTGTCGCTTTTACTAAATAATTGTATTTCCAATGCAATAAAGATTCTGGAGCCTCTTTTCATATAACTATGTTGTGCTGTTCCTCTGTTATTACTACTAGAAATGTATTCATGATCCTGCAACTGGGCGTTACCAGCTGGGGTATGTCCCTGCACAGTCTCACACTGACAGCACTAATAGGACACAAGCCCCCCAACTAGTAACACCCAGCTGCAGATTCATTAACAGACTTCTTGTAGCAATAACAGAGGAACAGAAGATTCTCCAGAATAGTTATTGCATGGGGAATGTAAGTGGTTACTAAAACAGACATGTCAGGAGAGGCGACAGCTCCTCTTTAAAAGACTCAATATTCTCCTTTTTGTTAATTCTGCCAGGAAGCTGCTGATTCACCTCAAACCACCCTTTGCACTCTGCAGTAGTCTCAGACATTCCCCCTGGCTCTCAGATGGACCAACATTGACAACCGGTATGAAGAGGGAAGGAATAGGAGTGTCTCAGACTACATTTTTAACTTTTTTTTGTCAAAAATGCTGACGTCATGTAAAAATAGTCCCCAGATAGGCAGATACCACCATTTCAGAAGATAAAAACCAAATCTCACTCCAAAATCCACTACACATGGGGACAGCAGACCGCTCCTATCCCGACCCGGAGGTTTTTCTTTTCTATAAGGCCTCATGCACACGACCTTTGTTGTGTTCAGTGTCCGTTGTTCCGTTTTCCGTGATTTTCTGCGGACCCATTGACTTTCAATGGGTCCGTTGAAAACTCGGATAATGCACCGTTTGTCTTCCGCATCCGTTATCCGTGTTTCCAGTCCGTCAAAAAAAATTACCTGTCCTATTTTTTTCACGGACAACAGTTCGCGGACCCATTCAAGTCAATAGGTCCGTGAAAAAAGACGGAGGCACACAAGATTGTCATCCGCGTCCGTTTTTTTCCAATCATTTGCAAGGCAAACTTGACTTAGATTTTTTTTTCACTTTTCATGTCTGGTGATCCTCCAAAAATCAAGGAAGACACACGGAAACGGATCACGGAACAGCTTTTTGCGGACCGCAAAAAAATACTGTCGTGTGCATGAGGCCTAAGGCTGTGGCCACACAGTTTTTTGGAGGCGGTTTTGAGGCAGATCTGGCTGCAGGATTTTTCTTTGCCAAAGTCAGGAGTGGACTAGAAACTAATCAGAAGTGTAAATGAAGCACTTATACTCCTTCTTGGTGGATCCACTTCTGCAAGCAGATCTTCCTCAAACCCTCCTCCAAAAAACTCTGTGAAGCCATAGCCTTAGGCACACGACCGTAGCAGGTCTGTGCCTGTATTGCTGCCCGCAATCTGGAAGGTGCTGTGCGGGACGGAGTCATGGATCAGAAGCCCACCGAAGCACTACGGATTTCTTACGTGGGTTTTTTGTCCGTGCCTCTGCACCGCAAAAAAGTACTGCATGCAATACTTTTTTGCAGTGCGGACCACTGGATGCCAATCGCAGGCCCCATTCAAGTGAATGGGGTCCACGTCCACAGACGGCGGGCACACAGTTCGTGCATTGCGGAATTTGTGGTCCGCAACACTGGCACAGCTGGCACATGGTAGTGTGCATGAGGCCTTAAGGTGAATAGATGTTCTCCTATCACCTTGATTTGGTCTAAGGGCCCTATTCCAACAAACGATTTTTGGGCTATATAAGGAACAAGAATTCATAACTGTCCCGTGTAATCATGCCGCCATCTGACTGGTATTCTATTCCCCAGTCGGGGAAGGATTTGTGCATCTGATCGCCATTAGGTTGTCATCAGATCGAATTCAGTTCTAAACTCAAATCTAATGTCTATATATTCCCCTGTGGACGGCGTACCAAAAAGCCTCCTGGTAATAAAATCCCCACTAAAATCTGAGGGAGCACGCACCTCCTCACGGCAGGAGGACTTAGAAATCAATGATAATCCGAGTTCAATTCATAATTCGAACAAGAGAACAGAATAAACTGGTTACAATTATTTCCCCTCATCAAATACGGATGAATGGCGTGTTTATTGCCATGTGGTCTGAACACTGATGGGAGGGTGTCCTCCGCTCCTTTTATAGAACACAGTGCCTATTTAGACTGATAACTTCAAAGCCTCTTATACTCCGACCTTGCAGATAACCCTCCTCCGATTAAAGCGCTGCACTCCGCACGCCGACCGCCTACCCATGTGACTACTCCTATCTAGACCTGAGAGGGTGCACAAAACAGGGCTTTTAAAAGGATTCCCCCGGGCTTCCCTTTCCTCAAATAACTCTGCTGCCATTAAGGGAAGAGGCAAAGAAAGATCAAGAAACTGGATACCAGTGAACAACGGGGGAATTGCCATGAGGTGACCCCAGTCCAGAACTACAGAGCAGCACGCTGCCGTTAAGTGACCTGTGCACGAGAGGAATAAGGCTACTTTCACACTGGCGTTTTGGCTTTCCGTTTGTGAGATCCGTTTTGGACCGCTTGTGAGAGCCCTGAACGAATCAGTTTTGCCCTAATGCATTCTGAATGGAAAGGGATCCGCTCAGAATGCATCAGTTTGTCTCCGTTCCGTCACCATTCGCGGACACCAAAACACTGCCTGACAAAGCGGAGCCAAACGGATCCGTTCTGACACACAATGTAAGTCAATGGGGTTCATGACGGATCCGTCTTGGCTATAGAAGACATAATACAACCAAATCCGTTCATGACGGATGCAAGCGGTTGTATTATTGTAACGGAAGCGTTTTTGCAGATCCATGACTGATTCGCAAAAAACGCTAATGTGAAAGTAGCCTAAGCCGCCATTCATTACACTTGGCTCTTGTCAACCATCTCGCTATGCAATGTGTATGGTGGTCTTCCGACTCTTCCCCAAAAGCAAATGTTGGAGAAGATGAGGAACAGGCATGTTGGATTTCAACTGCCCAATCCTTATATTCTCAGAAGAGCTGCCGCCAGGTGTCTGGCTACAGCCTTCTCCCCTTTCCCCACATCGGCTGAGAGTACATTGCTATTGGGAGGGTTGGGCGAGAATGTTATCTTATGTGTATGGCCGACTTAAAATCTGTATTGTCAGATTCCCTCAGTGCAAGGGCCTATTCTCAAGACAGTATGGTCGCCATGCCCGTGTTGACAAGGACAGCAAACATCGGTCTGCAAAACACGGGCACCGGCTGCGTGAACTCCAACTTCGGCGCGGACCCGTTGAGAGGACCTCCACCTATCGGGAGCATTCAGTTGTTTCTGTATGGCTGGTCACACAAATGTCGGGGGAGAGAAGGGTCAGGCATACTGAGTTTTAACATGCCCTATCCTTTTGTTCTCAAAGACATCAGCCACAAATCTGGCAGTGGCTTTTTGCCCTCTCCCTGTCCAGGACACATGCACGCTCGGAAGGGTTGGGTGAACGGGCCCTCAACGGAACGCCATCTGCTGTGTATGGCAGGCCTAGCTCTAAAAATGCTTAAAAAGGTGGGGACACGCTTTTAATGTATTACAACAGGTCATACAATGTGCACCCACCAGAACAAAAAAGGCAAAGTGGAGCCCCCGCTCTCATGAAATGTAAGGTTGAAGACAATAAAGGTAGCGTCACTCAGCTTTCTTGAAGTCCTGATGAGAAACCTGTGACTGGATGACTTCCTAGGAAAGGAAAGGATTGGTAGCGGTCTCCATTAGCGTCACCCGGCACTGGACTGCGCTCCTCACAAGAAGCAATGGGATCTCAGTAAAC
The DNA here is from genome assembly GCF_905171765.1 of Bufo bufo. Classification (NCBI taxonomy): domain Eukaryota; kingdom Metazoa; phylum Chordata; class Amphibia; order Anura; family Bufonidae; genus Bufo; species Bufo bufo. Next base: position 119,668,228 of record NC_053391.1, read on the forward strand.
AATAAATGAAATCTCTCCGATTTTGGGGTTCACCCTCGTAATCAGATAAGATTTTTTTTCTTTATTTAGAGATAAATATTCTATGAAGCAAAGTCACAGAAATGTGAAATATTTTCCACAGGGGAAGGAACACACCGGATCTATTAAACGCTTAGAATAATGGTCTGAAATATTGCACAGAGGAAGTTTTCCACTGTCTACACAATATCCCCCTCCCCCATCCTTCCTCCTGTCAATAATCAGACAACAGACGGTACTAAGCCAATTCACAAAACGCGCCAGCATGAGCAGAGCTCCGAATACAAGCAAAACAAGCAAAAGGCTACGCACACCGAGCCATCAATGAGAGGGACGCCGCTGGAAGCCGCCTTCTACAGGCTTGTGGATCAGGACCGATGGGCTGGGTCCATTTTATCTGAAGTCTTATATCTCATGACCTTGTCTTTCTCCCTCCATCAGTGAAACTTCATGTGTATTATGCCCATCATCGGGCGATGCCCACCTTCCCTGCATATCATCTAACACAAAATAAAGTAACTTTACAAACAGCACTCTGTAATCCTGCTTCCTGGGGGGGGGCACCGCTGCTCCCTCCCTCTTGCTTTCTCCAGCTTTCTAATGGGTCTTCCTGAGCCTCCTTAAAGGGAACCTGTCACCTGGATTTTGTGTATAGAGCTGAAGGGATGGGCTGCTAGATCGCCGCTAGCACATCCGCAATACCCAGTCCCCATAGCTCAGTGTGCTTTTATTGTGTAAAAAAACCGATTTGATACATATGTAAATTAACCTGATCACACAAGTTATGCTTCGTTCACATCACCGTTCAGCCTTTCCGTTCGGAACGGAAAGGATGGAGAAGGCACATAACTGAGCCAAACGGAGCCCTTAGGACCCCATAGACTATAATGGGGTCCGTTATCTTTCCGCTCAGAAGATAATTTTGGAGCGGAGACAAAAGATGTGCATGCAGGACTTTTGTCTCCGCTTCAAAATCATCTTCTGAGCGGAAACATAACGGACCCCATTATAGTCTATGGGGTCCTAAGGGCTCCGTTTGGCTCAGTTATGTGCCTTCTCCATCCTTTCCGAACGGAAAGGCTGAACGGTGATGTGAACGAAGCCTAAGATATGACTTTTTTATGTTAATTTGCATAAAAGGCAGGAAGTACATAAATGCATAATACTTACTGAATTTGTCTGCAAATGAAATTAAGTGTAATTTATATGTTTAGGGTAACACAATGAACATTTAGAAACGCTCAGTGAGGGTAGCATAGTAGAGGTGACAGGTTCCCTTTAAGGCTCAGGCTGTGGCCTGCTCTAGCCGGCTAGACCCCTCCATGTAGCGCACGCATGCGTCCTCTGGCTCTTATAGGGCTAGCATGTGCACACCCTAATTCACACCAGCCATAAAATAGGTTGTCTAGCTTGCTAGTTCCTGCAAAGGTGTGCCGATTTGTTTGTGTGTCTGCCCGTGTACCGACTTGTGCCCATTTTCTGGATATTGAACCTCCGCAGTGCCTGCTCTAACCCCGGACTGTTTACTGGATTGCTCATACTCCGCCTGCATTGACCTCGTGACAAAATCCAATAGATATCCTTTTCTTGCCATTCTTTAGTTGAAGTGTTCACCATCACGTTTAGCTCGGCTGCATCTGTATATAATTAATACACTGACAACCTGGCTGAGCACAGTGCCGACAGTGTAGGGGTGCAGCATCTTCAGTAGAATAGTAACACCAAGTTGCCTTAGGGTCCATTCACACGTCAGCAAAATGGGTGCGGACCCATTCATTTTCAATTTGACCGCAAAAGATGTGGACAGCACACCGTGTGCGGTCTGCATCCGCACTTCCATTCCGCGGCCCCGCAAAAAAATAGAACCTGTCCTATTCTTGTCTGCAGACACGGGCAAGAAAGGGCATTTCTATTATAGTGCCGGCCACGTGCGGTCCGCAAAAACGCGGGAACGCACATGGCCGGTGTCCGTTGGTTGCAGATCGTAGAACAGTTGCAGACGTGTGAATGGGCCCTAATTCATAGATTTCCAGGAGGAATAACAGAGGAATAGGACAATACATGTATAAAAGATGTAATATAAGAATTTACTAAAACAGAATCATGTGAGGGCAGAGGTCCCCTTTAAGCCATTCAGCATGACGCATGAACAGCCCAGGACTTGAAGGCTTTACCCATCATCCATAGGGAGCGTGCTCCATTACAATGTCAAGATGATCCTCAAAACTCCACAGCCTGACAAGGCGAGGCACAGGGAACAATGTATTGTTATTAATAGACCATTAGTCCAGCAGCCTCCATCATACAGGTAATGAGGCTATTCCTGCTACATGTGAGCACAAGCCCCACTTTATAGTCTTAAAGGGAACCTGGCACAGCTTTTTAAAGGGCATCTGTCAGCAGATTTGTACCTATGACACTGACTGACCTGTTACATGTACACTTGGCAGCTGAAGACATCTGTGTTAGTAATATGTCCATATGTGCCCGCATTACTGAGAAAAGGGTTTTAATAAATGCAAATGAGCCTCTAGGAGCAACGGGGGCGTTACCATTACTCCTAGAGGGTCTGCTTTATCTGCAACTGCCACGTCCCCTATACTTTGATTCACAAGGCCAGGTGTGATGATGTTTTGGGATCACACAGTTTTTTTTTTGACAAATTTTCCTGCAGGTTTTTCAGCCAAAACCAGACATGGATCCCGGAGGTAGAAGAAGTACAAGTCCGTTCTTTATATTTCTGATAGAACCAGAAGTGGATTCGAAAGCTGGCTAAAAAAAAAAAATCTGCCTCAAAACCTCCTCCAAAAACAGTGCGACCCTTCCCTCAGTCTGCATGCACACTTTCAGGTTTTTCTGATTCAGTTTTGGAAGCCAAAATCAGGTGTGGATCATAAAAGGAGAGAAAGTGTAAAGGACAGATACGACTTCTCCTCTGTTGTGAATCCACTCCCAGTTTTGGCTTCACAAACCTGAACATGTGGCAGTACCCTCACACAGATCACCCTCCCCCTTCCCCCATGTGGCAGTACCCTCACACAGATCACCCTCCCCCTTCCCCCATGTGGCAGTACCCTCACACAGATCACTCCCCCCTTCCCACATGTGGCAGTACCCTCACACAGATGACTCCCCCCTTCCCCCATGTGGCAGTACCCTCACACAGATCACCCTCCCCCTTCCCCCATGTGGCAGTACCCTCACACAGATCACCCCCCCCCCTCCCCCATGTGGCAGTACCCTCACACAGATCACCCCCCCCCTCCCCACATGTGGCAGTACCCTCACACAGATCACTCCCCCCTTCCCACATGTGGCAGTACCCTCACACAGATGACTCCCCCCTTCCCCCATGTGGCAGTACCCTCACACAGATGACTCCCCCCTTCCCCCATGTGGCAGTACCCTCACACAGATGACTCCCCCCTTCCCCCATGTGGCAGTACCCTCACACAGATGACTCCCCCCTTCCCCCATGTGGCAGTACCCTCACACAGATGACTCCCCCCTTCCCCCATGTGGCAGTACCCTCACACAGATGACTCCCCCCTTCCCCCATGTGGCAGTACCCTCACACAGATGACTCCCCCCTTCCCCCATGTGGCAGTACCCTCACACAGATGACTCCCCCCTTCCCCCATGTGGCAGTACCCTCACACAGATGACTCCCCCCTTCCCCCATGTGGCAGTACCCTCACACAGATGACTCCCCCCTTCCCCCATGTGGCAGTACCCTCACACAGATCACTCCCCCCTTCCCCCATGTGGCAGTACCCTCACACATATCACTCCCCCCCCCACTTCCCACAGTCCTCTATGGGCAGTCTGATCTGACAGCCCGTCTTGTCTCTCCAGACTCCTTAGCAGAGAATGTTATTTGGATGGGGGGGGGGGGGGGGGGGGGAGAAAGGAGTGCTTTTCTCTGATAAGTTAGATTACAAGGTTTCTTATATTCACCTGTACTATTGATTTATTGATTTATGCAAAGCCTGTTGACTCAACAGTGAACCTCCGCACAACAGCCGGCATGTACCCAGCCTAAAATAGCTGATAACACAAAGAATACCTTACATGTAAAAGTACATACAGACTAGGTCCATTTAAAGGGAACCTGTCACCGGGATTTTGTGAATAGAGCTGAGGACATGGGTTGCTAGATCGCCGCTAGCACATCCGCAATATCCAGTCCCCATAGCTCTGTGTGCTTTTATTGTGTAAAAAAAAAAAAAAAAAGATTTTATACATATGCAAATTAACCTGAGAGGAGTCCTGTCCCTGAGATGAGTCCAGCGTGAAGGATCCCAGCACCGCCCCCCACCCTCAGAACCTTCTCCTTGCTCCCCGACGTCAGAAACCTAGAGCGCCGTAATCTCGCAATGTGCGAGCTAGCGCATGCGCAGTTCCTTCCCTGACGCTGATTCCAGCACAGGGAAGGAACACTATGATGACGCTCGCGCATCGCGATATTACGGCGCTCTAGCTTTTTGACGTCGGGGAGCAAGGAGGAGATTCGGAGATTCAGAGCTATGGGGACTGGGTATTGCGGATGGGCTAGCAGCGATCTAGCAACCCATGTCCTCAGCTCTATACACAAAATCCCGGTGACAGGTTCCCTTTAAACATTTAAAACAAAACACCTAAAAACTTGTGTGATTGAACTACAGAATATGGAAACCACAGCACAGGGGAAGGGGGGGGGAGCTGATAATTATGTCTTGCCAAAATGATATCAACCTATAATAATAAAAAACAACCTGCTGTTTGAGTATAGACTTTTTTGAGGAACCTTCAAAATTTAATAACAGCAATTAGCCACAAAAAGCAGATGCCATCCAATTACAAAGGAACAGAACAAGAAAAGGCACCACGTGTCTGCAACCAAACAGCAGCAGCGACGCAAGTCTTAAAGGAGAAAGACCATCAATAGAGCGGAGGCAAGGAAAACCGGGAGACAAGGGAGGAGGAATAAGACACAGCGTTGGAGGGATTTCAGAGCCGAGGACATGAGACACGACACTAATCCATCAGTGAGCTGCAACCCTCCAGTGGGCGATCCACACGCTTCTTATGATACCCACAGCCTTATTAATCACCTTGTACAACCTGAAAGACGCCATAACATGGAGCATCTGCCAGGAACATAACCAAAGCTGATGTCTAGGATCAAAGTATAGTAGATGATCAACTCAGATCCAACCAATTATGGAAAACCTTTACTGGATCATAAATGTGACGTTTTAGGCAAATGGCAAGTCACCCCTTAGGTCCACTGAACAAACTAGTCTTGAGGATCTACATTGGGACACTGTCAGCAGAAGATCTATGGAGAGTTCTTCATTGTAATCACACTTATGTACCACCTGTCCATCCATTAGTGTAGACCGTATTAGGGTTTCCTCACAAACATGTTTAATCACTCTTAGGCTAGTTTCACATTCGCATCACAGCATTCTGGCCGCCTTAGTTCTCCATATCCAGCACTGCCAGATGTTACCGGAATACCCACAGGCCCTATTAACCATAATGTGGACCCACGGAGATCCGGCCGCTACCCGGCAAATATGCTGGGATTCAGACAGGGAAAAAAAAAGTTGCACGCAGCAGTTTTTGTCTGGCCAGTCAATGCCGGAAGGCTCTGCCGCCAATGTGAAGGAAGCCTTTTGGTCTGCTCCAAGATGCTTGGCATAGGAGCAACTAATATTGGTCAGTGGTTCAAGGAGATAATGAGAGGTTCCCTTAGAGATAAGGTTATTTTCCCTGAGAGGTTCCCTTATGGTAAGGTTAGGAATTACTGCCATACATCTTCCTATAAGACTAAGAAACACCAGTGGAACAAAAACTGTAAGGATACAGCCACAAAGTGCTTTTAGGAGGAGGTTTGAATGCAGATCTGCCTGGAGGATTTTTTGCCAAAGTCAGAAGTGGATTCGAAAAGAATGTGAAATATAAAGGACTTCTCTTTCCTGGTGGATCCACTTCTGGCTTTGGCTAAAAGATCTGTCTTAAAAACTACTCCTAAAAACAGTGTGTGGCCGGACCCCAAGTCAACGGCCTACACTTTAGTCCCCAGATCCAAGAAGTCCGCGTGGCACCGAGACCATTCTCGGCATGTGACAAAATCAACGTCTAGTGTTGATGCCTTCAGCAAACTCCATCGTGTTTCCATAATATCTCTAACAGTTATCAGCTAGAGCTTGAGGGGTGAAGAGGTTGGTCATGATGACCACCAACCAGGTTGTCTATGCCAAATACAGAGATACAACCAGATTCAGAAAAGAAGCAAATATCCAAATACGTATGACTCTTATATTCACACTTTGCAAAAGCTCAGCACAAGCCCACTTGATAGTGGTCTGCTCAATACCTGAACATAATTCATGAGAAGTTCTTCAGACAATCAAGCAGAACACGTCAGCGTATGCCAATGGTGCCCCGCAGTGGGTGACGGCATGTTCTGGACACTTACCAAACTACACCGAATGCTCCGTAGCCAATGGGACGATCAGGTTCAATATCCAGTTGTTGAGCATGATGAGCGTGCTGATGATGATGATGATGATGATGAGCCTTCACTGCCGCTGCCTGCACCTGGGCAGGTGCCACCGCTGCTGCTGGTCCAGGGGCTTGTCCCGGAGCAGGAGATGGGAAGTATGGCTGGGCCTGGCCAGGGTTAAGCATGGCAGCAGCTGCAGCAGCCGCCGCTGCTGCGGCAGCTGAGGATGAAGAGGAAGCAGAGGAAGAGGCAACATGTTGCTGCACGGGATGCACAGCAGCTGCTGACCCGGGGTGAAGATGATGCTGAGGATGAAGGTGATGGTGATGATGCAAGTGAGGAGGGGGCAAGTGGGCCAGGTGGTGGTGGTGGTGATGGTGGTGGTGCCCCCCAGCCGCTGCTGACGTACCCCCATTGTACGCCGCCATCATTTTTGCATTGGCCGGGGTACTACAAAGAGACATTCACAGAAATGCCCTTGGATGTTTCTTGCTGACAGCTCCACCTGTCACTGGGCCATACAGATGTGATCACCAGGACTGTGACAACCCAGTAAGATATTTCATCCTACACCCAAGCTGCGCCCCCGTCGCCTCAACCGCCAGAAGAACCAAAGTCTCCGAGCAACTAACCCGCTACCAACTTGTCCCAGGAATCAACGTCGCCCTCCCCCCACCCCCCCAAAGACTGCACCTCCTTAATAAATACTAAAACTCCATATTTTTCTTTTTTAACTGAGGTGCACTGACTTCTCCCTCCAGCCCGCTGCTACCAGGTGCCACAGACTACACAAATTAGGAAGTAAACGGCAACCTGGCCCTTCCATCCCACATCCTCCTCTAGCCTGGCAGAGAGATCCCTACCAACCCAGGGACGAGCACAGGCCACCCCCCTGGCACACACATAGAGAGGGGGCTAGCCCGGTCCAGGGGCAGGACGCACACTGACAGCTGCTCAGGCCAGGAGCTCGCGCCGACAACAAGCAGGGGGCGAGTCGGGGGCAAGGTGAGTGCTGAGGGAGGGGCTGGGGGCACAGGAGACGGCTGAGAGATAAATGGGAGGCTACACCGGCCACACCATCCCTCTGACAGTCACACACTGAGGTATCCCGGCTGCTCTCCTCCCCCAGGATGGCGCTTCTCACGGGAATAGCTCTGGCAAGTGACAGGCTCCACCACAGAAACGCAGGACGGCGGCGGCGACCACCGAGGTCGCGAAGAGAACAATCCACAGGGCTCTAATCCGCCACAGTTCGACCAGTCACAGCAAGCACAGACTGCTAGACGCGGGCAGCCCCAGCAGCCACCTGACGCCGCGTCTGACTGACAGCAACGGCAGCCAATCACAGCCGCCGACTCATTGACGGCCAACCAATACTTCGTGGGAAGCGGGCACAAGTGGGCGGGCATCGCGGTGGAAGCAAAAGAAAGGTGGAGTTTGAAGGCCGGACCAATGGGAGAAGAGGAGAGGGACCTGCGAGAGGAGATTCCGCGTGATGGACGGGAAGGGTAGCCAATCGGATGTTGAATCCTGCAGACGTCGACACGCCCCCAATGACCTGTGTGGAAGAGGTAACGCGGTTAACCCCTTCCTGCCTCGAGGTGACAGCCGGGACGCAGCAGCTGTTATTAGGCTGGCTTACTCCTGAAGTAGCGATAGACAATACGGCGAGATATTTAATAAACGGAGATATCATAGCAATTTACAGTCCGTCTGTGCAGTGAATGCGAGCTGCTGCTCGCTGTTGTCAGACTGTGGTGTTGTACGGGATTACTGACAGGAAGTCTAATATCTGCCCCCGTGCTCCAGCCCTGAGGAGACCCTCTGCTAAGGTTTACGGTTACCAACCAATCCTGTCTATAGAGCGACCACCTCGGGACTACAATAATATATCTGCTTTCCCCCCAAACCAGCAGGACACCTGTCTACAGGTTCAGAAGTGAATGGGGCTGAGCTGTAATACCACACACAACCTGCAGACAGGTGTGGTGCTGTTTTAGGAAGAAAGCAGCCATCCTTTTGTAGATCTGCAGTACCCCTTTAAGGAGACCAGCTGTGTATGGAGTCTTTGTGACAATGCTCCATGAGAAAATAACATGTAATGAGGCACCTCTCAGGGAAGGAGAACCTTCCTCCCTAGCGCCACCTTTTGGAAGTGACTACCTTAGAGCTATTTACACCTTTTGGAGGTCATTTTTTCCCCCCTTATGATTGCATGTTTCTCATTATCGGCGAAAAATCATGTTTTCAATTGTCCTTTATTAAAAATATTGAGCCGTTCTGTAACAAAGGCCTAACTGTTCTTCTAGCTGTGTGACTGGTACTTTCACAGTCCTCTAATAACCCTTATCTCTAAATTACTAAAATGTCATAAACACTTATTTAAGCCACATTTTTATCAGTAAGATAAGAATTGAGTGTTTATGAGGTCAGAGATCAGAGATAAGGAGCCTGTCAGCCTGTCAGAGTCCTACTAGCAGGGATGGCCAACCTGTGGCTCTCCAGCTGTTGGAAAACTACAACTCCCAGCATGCCCAGGCTGCCTACAGCAATCAGCCTACAGCAGGGCATGGTGGGAATTTTAGTTTTACAACAGCTGGAGAGCCGCAGGTCTGTATCCTCCCTGTACTAGAGATCTCATCTCTGTGCAGAAAAAGTTTTTCATACTAGTGTACTAAATACTAGTGTTAGGACCCGTCTTAGGCCTAGTTCACACGATCGTATGGCTTTTATAGTTTTTTGCGGTCCGTTTTTCACGGTTCCGTTCCGTTTTTGAGTTCCGTTGTGTTTCCGTTTCCTTTCCGTTTTTCTGTATGCCATGTACAGTATACAGTAATTACATAGAAAAAATTGGGCTGGGCATAACATTTTCAATAGATGGTTCAGCAAAAACGGAACGGATACGGAAGACATACGGATGCATTTCCGTATGTGTTGCGTTTTTTTTTTTGCGGATCCATTGACTTGAATGGAGCAACGGAACGTGATTTGCGGGCAATAATAGGACATGTTCTATCTTTCAACGGAACGGAAATACGGAAACGGAATGCATACGGAACACATTCCGTTTTTTTGCGGAACCATTGAAATGAATGGTTTCGTATACGGACCGTATATGGAACACAAAAAAACGGCCTGTACACTCGCAAAAAAAACGTTCGTGTGAACTAGGCCTTACAGAGATCGCCTTGACGTTCGGTTGACGGGCTCAGATGATTTTGTACAAAATGCATTTGCCAAGGATCTCACTTTATAAATAAGCGTAGCATTAGCACTATAATATTTTTAGTGACTATGGCATTATTGTACTCTATCTGGTTTGCAAGGTGCTGCTGCATTCCCCCTTTCTTTCTCTGTTTTCAGCCATGGCAGCGTGCACCTGCGCATTGGGAGGTGCTGACTAACCCCCTTTTTTTTGCAGATGAACATAAGGGGCCATTATACAGTGTGTGGGGGCACATAAGGGGTCGCCATATTAGAGGTGTGATGGGGCGGAGCTTAGCAGTGCTATTGGGGGTGAGTGGCGGCACAACAGGGGCTCCCAAACATAACTTTGTTTGGGGCCCCAGCAGTGCCTGATCCAGACTCAATTCTCATACATTCAGACGGGCGATGTAAAACTCGTCCGTGTTCTGTCCGCTAAAAAACGGACAATTTTCCATCCATGTTGAATCAATTTAGACTGCTTTTGCGTTCCACGTTTTCAATTTTTTTCCGTCTACATGGCATCCATTTTTCATGTCTGTCAAAAAAAAAAAAGAAAAATACTGACCTAGCGTTTTACGGCAACCATCCGTGAAAAATGCACCACATGCGGATGGGTCTGTACACTATTCTTTTATTCATTGACCTATTGAATGGGTGAGTATGGCATGAAAATCAGATAAAAATAATGTGTTTGCTGATTTTCCTTGCACGGACCTATGGTATCAGTGTTCAGTCCGGGTTCTGTCCCTTCTACACTTGGACTGCACACGGACGTGAAAATTGCTGGAGTGAATGAGTCTTAAAGGATGTCGTTTATGTCCTTATGTATTGGCGCGCACTTGGGCTTCTGGTGCTGATCGCCATCCTACTATTCACATAAGCGAACACTGTTACCGCAAATGTTTTTTTTTTGTGGGTCACTCAAGTGAATGGGGTTGGGGTTAGCTGGGTTACTGTGGGGTACTTCTTTTTATCATGTATGTGTATTGTTGTGTAGTATTTTTGCAGAAAATAATAAAATAAAAAGATTAAAAACAAAGAAAAGTTTATTGCAATGTGTGATACAGATGAGGAATGCCAATCAGAGAAACCCCCTGATGATCTCCGCCTGGTAGACAGAGCTGTAACCTGCACTGCAAAAGAACCTTGTGAGCCATAGGCTGCTAACATAGAGGTGAGGAGGCACGCCCCCTGCTGGGGAGTCCCAGCATTACAGGGCGACTTCAATGAAAGGTTCATTCATCACTGCTGTCATGTTCTGTGGCTTTCTCAACAGGCAGAGGCGCCCCTGTGACACCCACCTACACCGAGTGCTATGAGCAGTCTGAAATGTCATATTAAAGGGGAACCATAAATCACAGGACATTAGTTCAGTCACATATCACTTACAGGGGCAGGAACACCAACCCAGCCACATAGATTACTGGTGATTAAGTCATTGCTTGGACCTTAGAATATCATTCAGTAGTTATTTTATTGGTTAACTGAATACTGATTAAGGCCTCATGCACACTACCGTTGTGTGCATCCGCGTCCGTTCCGTCATTTTTCACAGTTTAGCGGAGGTCCCATTCATTTCTATGGAGCTGTGAAAAAAAAAACTGAAAGTCAATGGGTCCGTCAAAAAAAACGGGTGCACAACTGGTATGTCATCCGTGTCCGCATCCGTGTCCGTTTTTTTCTAAAAGACCTTGGTGCAATAAAATTACACTTTTCATTAACCGTCCTTTTTTTTCCCCCTGTCAGACAAAAAAAAGGAAGACACAAGGAAACATAACTGAAGAAAAATCGGACACGGACCACTGAAGCCAAATCACTGACAGTGAAAAAACACTGTCGTGTGCATGAGGCCTAAGAGATAAAATGTTACAGATAAAAAACGGATTTGCTATCATGAGTGCTTCATGTGATATAGGGTACTTTCACACTAGCGTTATTCTTTTCCGGCATTGAGTACCGTCCTAGGGGCTCAGTACCGGAAAAGAACTGATCAGTTTTATCCTAATGCATTCTGAATGGAGAGCATTCCGTTCAGGATGCATCAGGATGTCTTCAGTTCAGTCTCTTTGCCTTTTCAGGACAGAGATAATACCGCAGCATGCTGCGGTTTTATCTCCGTCCAAAATCCCGGAACACTTGCCAGAATGCTGGATCCGGCATTTTTTCCCATTGAAATGCATTGGGGCCAGGTGTTCCAGAAAACCGGATCCGGCATTGCGGTCTGCGCATGCTCAGACCGCAAAAATGTGGGGGGAAAAATGCCGGATCCGTTTTTCCGGATGACACTGGAGAGACGGATCCAGCATTTCAATGCATTTGTGAGACGGATCAGGATCCTGATCCGTCTGACAAATGCCATCAGTTTGCATACGTTTTGATGGATCCGGCAGGCAGTTCCGGCGACGGAACTGCCTGCCGGAATCCTCTGCTGCAAGTGTGAAAGCACCCATACATATATAGTACGCTATGGCATCAGTAAAGTTGCAGAGGTTTGCTGGTAAACTCTAATGTTCAGATTACGGCCACAAGGTCAGGTTTACTGATGTGGTTTTGGAAGCCAAAACAACTTCTTCTTTTTTTAATTCATTCCTGGTTTTGGTTTCCAAAGTTGCATTAGGAAACTTGACCGTGTGGCGGTATACTAAAAGAGTGTCGCATGGGTGAGGATATGGGAGCTAAGCCCGTACTTTGTTTTGGCATTGAGTGTATGGCTTCCTTGTCATCGTGGTCGAAGTGATTTATGGGTGTGAGCTCTGGTCGTGTACTCTGAGAAAAAGTCATAGGGCCAGATTTATCATTAGCTCAGGTCAGAATAATGGAGTGAAAAAGTCCCAAAAAAGTCCCAAACGCTAAAACTGCGCACAAATTTGCGACTTTTTTCTGCTCTGCACTATGCTCGCCAGTTTTCTGAAAGTGGGCATGTTTTCTTATGTAAATGAATCTCTAGACAGATTTACTATTGGGACTATTTAAAAAAGTCGCAAAAAAGTCGCAAAAAAGTCCCAATTTCACTCCAGTGAGGACCATGCTTATCTTCTGAGACTTTTTAATAGAACATGCGACTTTTTCATAAAAACGTGCGACTTTTTCGTAAAGATGTGCGACTTTTGTAAAGCTGCTTACTGACAAATAAACTGCTACCGTCAAACCACATTTATTACAGTCTTAAAGGGCCGATCATAAATCTGACTTGGCTAAAACTGACTTTAGCCATATGTGAAAGTGGAGTGAGTTGTCAGAGTAATGATATATCTGGCCCATTAAGTACAACGGTGAAGGTTCCAGCTTATCCTCCCTGACCATGACTTGACGTCTGATGACATTTAACTGTGTGCAAAAACAACCTAGAACTAGGGTTTAATGGACGCAAGAGATATTCTCCAAGTGCCCAGCCTAAAGCTCATCCTGTTTTTCAGTTTATTTGGAAAAGTAAAGGACACGCCCCTACCACTTGATTGACAGGGCCAAACATCTCGGCCGGCCCTGACAATCCTGCGCCTGTGCCGCTGCGCAAGTGTAGAACCTCTGCTTGCATTACTGGAGCAGCGACTGCATGTGCTCCACTTCACCTCCGAGTAGCAGCGCATTTGCTGCACCAGTAGCATTAAAAGAGCCTAACATAATCAGTGAGTATAACGTTTTTAAAGAAATAAACATATCAACACCTGTTCTTCTTCAGTCTTGCCATACGCATTCGACATATAGGGCCAGATTTATCATTACACTTACATCTTACTCCACTGTTACATATGTCCAAAGTCACTTTTGGCTAAGTCAGATTTATTAATGGTCCTTTGATACTGTGATAAATGTGGTTTGACGGTAGCAGTTTATCCTTCAGTAAGCGGCTTTACAAAGTCGCAAGTCTTTACGAAAAAAAAATCACATGTTTTATTAAAAAGTCGCATAAGATAAGCATGGTCCTCACTGGAGTGAAATTGCGCAATTTTTTGCAACTTTTTAAAATTGTCGCAATAGTAAATCTGTCTAGAGATTCATTTACATAAGTTAACACGCCCACTTTCAGAAAACTGGCGAGCATAGCGCAGAGCCAATAAAAGTCGCAATTTTTTGCGCAGTTTTAGCGATTGCGCAAAAATCTGCAACTTTTTCACTCCATTATTTTGACTTGAGCTAATGATAAATCTGGCCCATAGTATGTTAGCCTAACCCACCGATTTTGGCAGGATCAGCCAACCATCTAATGTATATGGGGGCCTCCCGACTCTCCCCTGATGTCAGATGTTGAGAGGTAAGGGTCATGCATACTGGAATTCAACATGTCTGATCCTTTTTATCATTGGGAGTTAAGCTGCCCACTAGAGCTGACTGATAGTGGCTTGCTTCCTTCTCCCATTTACAGCACATGCATGCACGGGTGAGATGAGCATGCATGTGTATGGTAACGAGAGTTTGGCAGACAATTATCTTGTGTATGGCCAGCTTTACTGTACAGATTACAAGGAAGACATTTTTAAACAAAACTTAATGGGTTTTATACAGCAAATATGTTATCGCTGACCATACATAGGTGGCCTACCATGCTTGCAACAGTTATATATTCATTTTTATATTGATTCTATTTCTTAAGAATTTCCAGAACAAATTACATCACGTCTCCTTCTTGTATTATTTTTTATGAAAATGATTTGTCTACCAAAATGACAGCATGTCACATCCATATTCAGTTGCCTTCTTGCAGTCAGTACATGGGGATTACTTCAGGCAGTTGATGAATTTCCACTGAATGTGACAGCAGGATGATAGCGACGTTACTGGACATTTATAGGTCCAAATACAAAAGGTGATCTGTGGTCCGACAGCGATCTCTCCTGTATCCCACATGCACATACATATACGCACAGCTTGGCCGAGCATGTATGTATATTCAGTAGGGAGTGAGGAGAAAGCTGGTGCCGGACACCCCTGACAGAGGCGCATCTACCGGGAAAACAAAATGATCAGGCGTCGAAATTCAAGGCGACTGATCCACAATTCAAGGAGCTCCCCATACGAATTAGATAGTCGGTCAGCCCGGGTTCAGCCGACAAAAGTCTAATGTGTATGGCGACCTTTAGACACTAGGGCTAGCCGCAGCTCCACGCTCTCTGTAGCTATGCCCACGCATAATGATAATGACACTGCAGGGGTCACAAGATTTCTCAACCTGTCAATGAAAATAACCTCAATAAAATGTGTTACATTCGCTGACATAATACTATGGGGCATATCTTGCCATGTGTTGGCATTGTCATACCGTTCCCTCCCCAGTTGCCCGTTCCAAATTCCAGTGAGGCTGTAATAAACCTTGTGACAAGTTCAAATGAATGGAGCTGACCTGCAATAAGTAAGGCTGCGTTGTGAACACTGGCACTGTAGTCTGGTAACTGTATCCGGTGTATATGCCGGCTTTCAACCAAACAATACTAGACAAACCATTTTTTTCCCGACCGAAAGCCGGCATATATGCCGGAAAGCGTCCAGATCCCATTAGATCCGGTGGTGCGCGGTGGTATCTGTCTGTGCCTCATACGGTAAACTCCAGCAGCCTGTTCCTCTGCCGGAACAGACTGCTGGAGTTCACAGCACAGATGTGAACGCAAGTGTGTTTCTGGAGAAAGAGGAGAGATTTTCTTTCTAACGTCATACAATGGCTTTCAAGGGAATCTGTCACCAGCAACCTCCTGATCCAGCTGTGTGTGTTCAGCTCCTGTCTCTGGTGAATAATGATTCTAGCAGCTCCTGTTAGGGAAATTCCCAGACAGGCTGTGTGTGAGACTGGCTGTGATTGGTGAAAACTCTTGCTGTGTAAGAAGCTGGTTGCTGTGATTGGACTAGACTTCTGCCCAGCAACAACAGATTAACACTATGCTTATTGTTGTTTCTGCTGTGTCACTGAGCTTACCTTACATTACAAAATGAATCTTAAGGGCATATTATCTTTTTATGCTTCTGTGAACACAAAATATAACAGTTATATGACATCCAAAACATGATGTCACAGTAAATAACTCTGCCTTTGTCTCCAACACACAAACACAGGAACTGCATTAAGGTTATTAGCAGGTTTAGCTGTATACACATATAAGCTATATTAGCAACCTAGGACAGGTCTTCGCTGGCCAGCTACATGCAGCATGTATATAGAGCTGGAGGAGTGAAGCAGATTCATATATAGTTTTAGGGGATAATATTCAGCATACATACTTCCCAGGAAGGCAAAGCAGAAAATTTGTTTTACATTAAAGAGGACCTTTCACCTTGAAAAACATTGTGAACTAAGTATACAGACATGGAGAGCGGCGCCCGGGGATCTCACTGCACTTACTATTATCCCCGGGCGCCGCTCCGTTCTCCCGTTATGCCCTCCGGTACCTTTGCTTCTTAAGTTATAGTAGGCGGTGTCTGCCCTTGTCCTGTGGGCATCTCCTTCTCCTAGGCTGCAGCGCTGGCCAATCACAGCTCACAGCCTGGGAGTTTTTTTTCTCCCAGGCTGTGAGCTGTGCGCTGCGATTGGCCAGCGCTACAGCCTAGGAGAAGGAGACGCCCACAGGACAAGGGCAGACACCTGTCACGGAACCATGAACCAGACGTACAACAAGGGATAAGTGAAAATAAGAAGGCTTTATTGAAAATAAAGCTGTAAAGCAAAAGTCCAAACGGATGGCGAAACCGAAGCAGAGTCTTTGCGAAGCCAGAGGTCAGGAACCAGAAGGGTAGTCAGACGAAGCCAGGATCAGGAACCAGCAGGGTAGTCAGACGAAGCCAGGATCAGGAACCAGCAGGGTAGTCGGACGAAACCAGGATCAGGAACCAGCAGGGTAGTCGGACGAAACCAGGATCAGGAACCAGAAGGGTAGTCGGACGAAACCAGGATCAGGAACCAGAAGCAGCAGCAGTCTAGAAGCATGTGAACACAGGAGGACCAAGCAAGGAACTGAAGCCACAGACCTCCTATATATATGAGCTAGGCATCCAGCTCCTCCCAGTGGGTAGGAGGAGCCGCAGGGTGGGAGGCTACAAGAAACCCAGAAACCAAGATGGCCGCCAGCACATGTCAAACGAAGGAGAACAGCAAGAAGGTAAGACCATGACAGTACCTCCCCCTCAAGGGCCCCTCCTCCGCGGAGTAAAGAACGGTTTCTGAGGGAAGCGTGCGTGGAAGGCTCGGAGCAAGGCAGGAGCATGGACATCTGCGAAGGGAACCCAGGAACGCTCCTCTGGACCATAACCACGCCAATGGACCAAAAACTGCACCCGACCGCGGACCAGGCGTGAGTCCAGGATATTGCTCACCTCATACTCCTCACGATTACCCACTTGGACCAGACGAGGCCGAGGAACCGAGGAAGTGAAACGATTACACACCAGTGGCTTCAACAGGGAGACATGAAACACGTTGGAGATCCGCATGCCAGGAGGAAGCGCAAGGGCATAGGCTACCGGGTTTACCCTGCGAAGCACTCGGAAGGGACCAACAAAGCGAGGCGCCAGCTTGGGAGTGGGCACTCGAAGGTTGAGGTTGCGGGTGGACAACCATACACGGTCTCCGACCTGGTAGGAAGGAGCAGGCGCTCGTCTGCGATCAGCCTGGAGTCTCTGGCGCTGCGCAGAGACCTCAAGGGACTTCTGGATCAGTACCCAAGAAGCACGTAGGACGGAAAGGTGATCCTCCACAGCCGGAATATCCTGGGGAGAGAATACCTCCGGTAACACGGCAGGTTGGAACCCATAATTGGCCATGAAGGGAGACGTCCCAGAGGAAGAGTTCACCGCCATGTTCCTGGCAAACTCAGCCCAAGGCAGGAGGTCAACCCAATTGTCTTGGTGATCGGAGACATAGCAACGAAGGAATTGCTCCAAGGCCTGATTGGATCGTTCTGCGGCCCCATTGGACTGAGGGTGGTAGGCCGAGGAGAAGGAGAGATGAATCCCCAACTGGGAGCAAAAGGCGCGCCAGAACCTGGACACAAACTGACTCCCCCGATCCGACACAATCTCCTTGGGCAAACCGTGCAACCGGAAGACCTCCCTGGCAAAAATCGTGGCCAACTCTTGTGCAGAGGGTAACTTCTTGAGAGGAACACAGTGGCACATTTTGGAAAACCGATCCACAATCATGAGAATGACCGTATGGCCTCGGGATGCAGGGAGGTCCACAATGAAATCCATCCCCAGGTGTGACCATGGGCGCTCCCCGGTGGCTATGGGTTGCAGAAGGCCCAACGGAAGGTGCCGAGGGGACTTACTCTGGGCACAAACGGAGCATGCCGCTACATATGCGGCGATGTCGGAACGTAGGGAAGGCCACCAGAACAGACGTGAAACAGCCCAGGACAGCTGATTCTTTCCAGGATGCCCCGCGGTCTTGGAGTTATGGTAGGTTCGCAACAACCGAGTGCGCAACTCCTCAGGCACAAAACATCTGCCGTTGGGTCTCCCAGAGGGAGCACCAGATTGAGCCGCCAAAATCTGCTCACCCAGGGGAGAGGTCAGGCTGGTGCGAATGGCGGCCAAGATCTGATTCGGAGGTATGACCGAAGTCGGAATCGACTCCTCCCCCAGCCCCTGCCGGGGACGAGGATTTGCGAATGTGTCCGTGTGAAAGCGCCTCCCTCACGTACTCCTCCATGGCCTCATTCTCCGCTACCGACAGTGGATAGACTTTGCCACGAGGAGGAACGGCACCAGATTGTAACTCTATGGCACAATCGTATGGGCGGTGCGGAGGTAGGGCAACCGCGCGCACCTTATCGAATACATCCCGGTACTCCTCGTATTCAGGAGGCAACAGAGAGTCCGAGGAAGTACACAGCAACTTGACAGACCCATGGATGCAACTAGCCCCACACTGCGGTGACCACGAGAGGATCTCGGCCGATCTCCAATCGAAAGTCGGATTATGCTTCCGGAGCCAGGGGTACCCCAAGACCACCGAGTAGTGTGGAGACGAAATAACCTGGAGGCAGACCGACTCTCTGTGAACGGCACCAATGGCTATCCCCACTGGAAGGGTCTCATGAGTCACGTGTGGCGGCAGAAGGGGTCTGCCGTCTATCGCCTCAAGAGCCAGTGGGGAACCTCGAGCCTGCAGAGGAATGGAATTGGCGGCAGCGAACACATTATCAATGAACAAACCACCAGCACCAGAGTCCACCAACGCCTGGGTCGTCACCGAGCCCCCGACCCAGGAGAGGACAACAGTGATCAGTGGTTTGTCAACACGGGAAACCGGGGACGAGGAGACTCCACCCAAGATCTGCCCCCGACAGGATCTCAGGTGCGAGCGTTTCCCGGACGGTTCGGACATGCCAACCGAAAATGCCCACCGAGACCACAGTACATGCATCGGCCCTCGCGTCTCCGGAGTACCCTCTCCCCCTCGGACAGGCGAGCAAACCCCAGCTGCATGGGTTCACCCCCAGACAAGTCATCCCCAGGAGGCGTGGGAGGAGAGGGAGGCACGGGTGGGACAGCAAACGTAGGCGCCAATCTGTTAGAAAACCTCCGCAGGCTCTCCTTAAAGGAAGGTCTCTCCCTGAGTCTGGTGTCAATCAAAATTAGGAAAGAAATAAGAGACTCGAGCTCCACTGGTAGGTCCTTAGCTGCAACCTCATCCTTCAAGGCATCCGAGAGACCATGAGAGAAAGCAGCGACCAGAGCCTCATTATTCCAGCCCACCTCTGCTGCCAGGGTACGAAACTCAATGGCGTATTCAGCTACGGATCGTGAACCCTGTCTGATGGACATAAGGAGCTTCGCAGCAGAGGCAGCACGAGCCGGCACATCGAATACCTTCCGAAGAGAAGCAACAAAACCGGAAAACTCGGCAACCACCGGATTGTTGTTCTCCCATAAAGGGCTGGCCCAGGCCAAGGCCTTGTCCGAAAGCAGCGAGATCAAGAAGCCCACCTTTGATCTCTCAGTGGGAAAGGCATGTGGCAGCAACTCGAAATAAATGCCCACCTGGTTAAGGAAACCTCGGCACTGAGTTGGCTCTCCCCCAAAGCGCTGTGGAAGAGGGGCAGAACCGGTCATACCCCGAAACACCGCAGGTGCAACAACAGGTGTCGGGGTAGACTCTGGCGCAACAACCGGAGCGGCAGTAGGAGCGGGCCCAGGAGCGACAACCGACCCATCGGCAACGGGAGCGAAATGAGCCGTGCGTTCAAGCAGGGTTTGCAACGCTACAGCGAACCGACCCAACAGGTGATCCTGCTGATCAAGTCTGGCAACCAGCGTGGGTAGCGAGGATGGCCCTGTACCGTCAGAATTCATGGCTTGGTCCTAATGTCACGGAACCATGAACCAGACGTACAACAAGGGATAAGTGAAAATAAGAAGGCTTTATTGAAAATAAAGCTGTAAAGCAAAAGTCCAAACGGATGGCGAAACCGAAGCAGAGTCTTTGCGAAGCCAGAGGTCAGGAACCAGAAGGGTAGTCAGACGAAGCCAGGATCAGGAACCAGCAGGGTAGTCAGACGAAGCCAGGATCAGGAACCAGCAGGGTAGTCGGACGAAACCAGGATCAGGAACCAGCAGGGTAGTCGGACGAAACCAGGATCAGGAACCAGAAGGGTAGTCGGACGAAACCAGGATCAGGAACCAGAAGCAGCAGCAGTCTAGAAGCATGTGAACACAGGAGGACCAAGCAAGGAACTGAAGCCACAGACCTCCTATATATATGAGCTAGGCATCCAGCTCCTCCCAGTGGGAAGGAGGAGCCGCAGGGTGGGAGGCTACAAGAAACCCAGAAACCAAGATGGCCGCCAGCACATGTCAAACGAAGGAGAACAGCAAGAAGGTAAGACCATGACAACACCGCCTACTATAAGTTAAGAAGCAAAGGTACCGGAGGGCATAACGGGAGAACGGAGCGGCGCCCAGGGGTAATAGTAAGTGCAGTGAGATCCCCGGGCGCCGCTCTCCATGGCAGCATACTTAGTTCACAATGTTTTTCAAGGTGAAAGGTCCTCTTTAAAGAGGACCTTTCACCGATTCTTACCCTATGAACTAACTATACAGATATGTAGAGCGGCGCCCGGGGATCTCACTGCACTTACAATTATCCCCGGGCGCCGCTCCGTTCTCCCGTTATGCCCTCCGGTATCTCCGCTCACTAAGTTATAGTAGGCGGAGATACTAGTCCCTAAGTTATGGTAGGCGGAGTCTGCCCTAGCGCTGGCCAATCGCAGCGCAGAGATCACAGCCTGGGAGGTTATTTTCTCCCAGGCTGTGAGCTCTGCAATGCGATTGGCCAGCGCTAGGGCAGACTCCGCCTACCATAACTTAGGGAACGGGGATACCGGAGGGCATAGCAGGAGAATGGAGCGGCGCCCGGGGATAATAGTAAGTGCAGAGAGATCCCCGGGCGCCGCTCCACATGTCTGTATACTTAGTTCATAGGGTAAGAATCGGTGAAAGGTCCTCTTTAAGGCAGACCTCTAACGCCACTCAATTCCTGTCCAAATGCACCCAATCCTGCCCTGTCTTCTTTGTGCCCTACGTACAAATAAGGATGGGTCCCCTCACAGTAATGATGTCCCCTAAATTCTCTTCCCCCCCACAGAACAGTGATGTCCCTTTAGTGACCCCCTAAACTTACTGCTTACCCCTACACAGTAATGATGCTTTCTCTCCCAACTGATGCCCATTAGTGCCCCCTTCCGAGTATGATGCAATACCCAGTATGATGCCCCTAGTGCCTCTCATACAATGATTTCCCCCCTACATAATATGATGCCCTTTAAGGGCCACTATACAGCATGATGGCCCATTAGTGCATCCCTACACCATATGATGCCCCCCAAGATGATGTGCCCCCTTAGTACCCCCTACACACAGCATGACGGACTCTTTGTGCCCCACACACGGTCTGATGGCTCCTAAGTGTCTCTCACACTATGATACCCCTTTAGCGCCTCTCCAGACAGCTTTATGCCCCTAACGTGCCCCCTGACAGTATATTGTCCTCTAAGTGCCTCCTAAACAGTATAATAGCCAAGTATGCCAACATTATAATGCCATTTAGTGCCTCTCCACTCAGTATGTTGCCTCTTCAGTGCTTCCACTCAAAGATGATGCCCCATAAGTATATATCAAGGGGAGAAGGACAGAAATGGATCGCACATTCACAATGCTATGCTTAGATCTAATTAAATTAGCTTCTCTGTACAATATTAAGTGTACAGCCCCCTATACTGTATGCTGTAAAAGAGGCATTAGTGTGCATTCTGATCAAAAGGCATAAGCCCACTCACAAGGCCAAGGTCGCCTCTGATAGCAATGGACATGTGTTAGACAACTGTTCACATGGTGCAGTACTGTGTGTGGCCTTTGTTTTTGTGGCGCTGTGCTGGTGGGTTGGTGGGACCCAGGACCATGGGTGGCATTGTTGGACAGCAGGGTTACTGTTTGACTCCTGGGTCCTGCCGCCTACTAGGGCAGTGCCGCTTTGTCACCGCACTGTGCTGCGCCTTCTTGTCAGAGTAGGTCCCACTCAAAGAGGCGACCTTGGCGTGGTGAGTGGGCTTATGCCTTTTGATCAAAATGTACACTAATGCCTCTGGTACAGCATGCAGTATGGGGGGCTGTACACTTTGATGATGCGCTGAGAAACAAGTTCAATTAGATCTAAGCATAGCATTGTGGATGTGTGATTCAGTTCTGTTTTTCTCCCCTTGATATATGATGCCCCATAAGGACTGGGAACTAAACGTGGCCCTGGAAAAAAAAACTTAAAAATGGCCCCATGTTGTAAGCGGGTCCAAATTGACAGAAATATATGTAGACAGGGCCAGCAATACTGTAGTGCAGAACAATTTACTACCCCGGCTGAACAAAATACTGTTATGGACTATTAATACAAAATGGATACTTGCTTGTTGAGGACTATGTTTAGCTAAGATGGCGGCCAGGCATTCAGCCAACACCTATAAACTAGAATCTTACTTTGTGTTTTATCATGTGTTTCTTTGTGGTTTCCGTTCAGCTCAAGCAAGCAGTTACAAAGAGGTTTCCGTTCAGCTCAAGCAAGCAGTTAGAAAGTAGAAAGAAGTAACGGTTTCTCCGACGAGCCAGGAGGGAGGGGGGAGGAATTTACTCTGAGCTGTGAAGGTTACAGAAAAAGTATAGTGTTTGTAGCCAATAGGGAAGATATACTTTATCTTTCACTCACCCCCCCCTCCCACCTCTCCCTGTCGTAAAACCTATGTATTATGCTGTTTTCAGAAAATAAAGCAGAGATCCTGTTTAACCCCGTGCTGTGGGTTGTCTCAGTTTGATCTCTCCGTGCACGTACACTAATTGATTTGGATCAGTACATCAACCGAACTGGCAGCTTGGCCAGAACCAGAACAATTTTGGTGCCCATCGTGGGGCTCGAGGATTGGACCCTCTGTTCCCGTACCCCCAGAGACCAGACGAGGAGAGGCGCACTAACGGACACCGGGATCGCAACCCGTGATATGAGGTGAGAAAATTGAGTCATCTTGCCTATAAAGTGTCCCCTGGTGTAGCCTCTTGGAGTTCGTCTGAGGGAGGGGTGCGGAAGCAGTCTGGGACGTCCTCGAGGGCATGAAAGTAAGAACCCCATATGTTTTTTAAAGTCTTGATGTACTGTGTTGTGCCTATAAAGTTGTGAAGACCCTGTTGACAAGTATCACTGACTGAGACACGGAGTTCTCCTGTGTGCCTGTATCGGAGTTCAGCCCGGCGTCTGACTCAAATCTCCATAAAGGGGACGATCACAGATGGGTGGAGAGCGGTTCGGGGTAGCCCAGAGTGTGCTGCCGGGACTCAAAGGTCTTCACGTCCAGTGATTACTTTATACAGAGGTCTTTAGGCGGCTCCAGTAGGTGCGAGAGACGATTAGACAGTACGCAAGGGTTCTTCCTTGATGTATTGTGGTTTATTGTTTTTAATGTGCGACCCTTTGTAACGGAAACACAGACTGATAGAAACCCAAAGGTCTCCTAAAGTGCCTGTGTCAATCGGTCACCCTGGTGTTGTGACCGAGAGGCGACAGAAGGGAGGAGACCGGCCAGTGTCTACCCAGAGTGTGTAGGACATTAGGCTCAACGTGTTATATCAGGTTTCTGTGTTGTCCAGAACAAGGTGAAGGATCCAGATAATGGGAAATGAGGAAAGTGTCCCGAAGGGTTACTGTTCTCCTGAACAGTACGTGGCGGACAGGAGAGGCAAACGTTTCATAAAAGGATTAACTAAGTTGGAGAAGAGTTATAGTGTCTGTAAAGGAGGCATCCTGTGTAGTGCCACCTGGCAAGTGTTGTTAAACGAGAAGAGGGGGAAGTTAGAAGATGATAAATTGACAGACATGGTCCGTGTGTGGTTGGACTGTAGTAAAGAATTTGAACAGACGGGGGGGAGAACAAAATTTGGATGAGAAAAGACAGAGATATTTCTGTAAACCTGGTGTTGCATTGATACATGACTTGCCAACACCCTATAAATGGCGCCGGGAAGAAAGCAGGTGGGTGGACCTGCAAAACATGTGGTCAACAGAATCCCTCCTCCCGAAATACGTGCCTTCACTGTGGGGCTCCCCACCCACAAAACCACACCTTGGTAACTACTCCCCGGCACGTCCCATCACTTCCCGTGTTAGCTACAGCGCCATCTTGTCCCCAGGCAACGCCCATGAACGGACCTTTAATATCATTCGGTCCGGACCCCCCCGTCACTCCTATGTCACCCTTGCCCCTTCCTACTACCTTGTACCCCATGGTTAACCCGGACGGTACATTCATGCTACCACACTCACCTGCCACCCTTACTTCTATAATGGTAGGGGGGCAACCTGATGAAGCAGAACAGGGGGATGCAGACGGTGCTGCAGAATCCACATCCCCACAACAGTTATTCACCATAGTGAATTTACTGCCTGACCCTGAGACCCATCCCATGCCCTTTTTCAGGAAACTGTCTCAAGTGCACCAAACCTATGGGTGCACATGGTTAGACCTGCAAAGTATAGTGGAAAACAAGACAGGTGAATACTCCACACTGGTAATGGATCAAATCCACATCCCTGAACTTAAAGGTGCTAACTTTGACCCCCGGGATCATGAGTCTGGAGAATTCTTTATAGAACAATTACAGACAAATGGGTGAAAGCAAGATTAGCAGATCATTCCACCACATTGCAGGACAGCTACGGGGGATCAGTTGACCCCCACCTTTTTTCTTTTCACAGAAATGTTAGTTTCTGCTGTGTTAGTTTAAGATCCTCTTTCTGATAAGAAACTGTCTTGCTTCTTGGTCTTTGTGGTTTTCACTCAAATTATGTGACACCCACGGCTGCTGGATGTCTGACAATAAAATTCTGCACTGATTCATATGAACAAGGGGATTCGCTGCAAACCATTTTGCACCTCATCCCCAATACTCTCTGGACCAAAGGACCCCATGATATCGGACGCCTCAATGTCCCACCGGTCACTGTGACCCTGAAGGATCCCAAGGTTCTGCCATACAAAGCGTAATATCCGCTTTCTATCTCACAACAGGATGCTATTACCCTCCAGGTGCAGGCCCTCCTGCAGAATGGGGCAATCAAGATCACTACTTCTCCCTGTAACTCACCCCTTTACCCAGTACGGAAGAAAAGGGAGAAAGGACAGCCTCCAACGTACCGCATGGTGCAGGACCTCCGAGCTGCCAATGAGGCTACTGTTCTTGAGACACCTATTGTCCCCAATCCGCACACACTCCTTGCTGGCATTCCACCCACTGCCACAACTTTTACTGTCATTGATCTGGCCAATGCATTCTTTCCTGTTCCCTTACATGAGAAATGTCAGTTTCTTTTTGCTTTCACACATGCAGGCAAACAGTACACCTGGACTGTTATGCCTCAAGGGGCTCAAAACAGCCCTTCCTGCTTCAGCAAGGCTATGTCCTCTGTTCTGCAACCCTGGCAAGCAGATCACCCGGATGTGGAACTCCTCCAGTATGTGGATGACCTTCTCCTCTGTGCAGTCTCTCCCCAAATCTGCATGACCAAATCTGTCTCACTTCTCCAGTTTTTAGCCTCTGCTGGATGTCGAGTCTCACAAGCCAAACTACAACTGTGTCTCCCCAAAGTTGTCTTCCTAGGTCATTGCATCTCTCAAGGTCACAAGCACCTAACTGAGGCGAGGAAGAAGGCTATCTCTGACATCCAACTCCCGGACACTCCTCATCAGCTGCAAACCTTTCTGGGACTCATCTCCTACTGCAGGCCCTGGATCTCTGATGCTTCTATCCTCATGCAGCCCTTATATGACTGTATACCTCGCAATGCTGCTACTCCTTTCCAGATGACAATGGAGGCCGGAGAAGCTTTTCAGTCATTGAAGGCCGCCATTGCATCTGCCCCTGCTCTTGGCATCCCGAACTACAACCTTCCTTTCCGGCTGTAAAATCCTGCTGCACTCCTTCCTCTTCCAAGGGGGGAGTATAATGGAGATTCTGAAGATTTTATTGATCTACATGCTGAAGAGGATCTTCAGGAAGAAGAACTATGGGCCTCAACCGACTCTCTTTACAAGGAACAAGAACATGATTGCATCACAATGATGGAAGCTGAAGTAGGGACACCACCATCAGTCCAAGACACTCCTCTGACAAACCCTCATTGGATTCTCTTTGTGGACGGCTCAAGGTACGCCGATGACAAGGGGAAGTTCCATACAGGCATGGCAGTCACAAGTGAGCATGAAGTGCTGTGTGCAAGACAATTGCGCCCAGACCAGTCAGCACAAGAAGCTGAACTCATTGCCCTCACTGGCAAAAGACTCTACCGCCAATATCTACACAGATTCTAGATATGCCTTTGGAGTGGTTCATGACTTTGGACTAATATGGAAGGCCCGGGATTACATCACAGCTGCAGGAACCCCGATTAAGAATGCTGCAGCAGTAGCAGCCCTAATGGCAGCAGTACTCCTGCCCGACCAAGTGGCAGTGATCAAAGTAAAGGCCCATACTCGAGCTGACACCCCTGAGGCCAGAGGAAACGCCCTAGCTGACCAAGCGGCCAAGGAAGCAGCAGTGAAAGAGGAAAGAGTCCAGTCAGACCAGATTATGATAACACAGGAGGACCTGGAACAAGAAGAAATCACATGGGACCTACTGAAACAAATGCAGAAACAGGCCACTCCCAGGGAAAAGGAAATCTGGCTGAAAGAATCAGCCCTCGAAGAAGAATCTGGACTCTGGACACAAGGAAAGAGAGTCTGCCTACCCAGAGCTCTTTATCCCCTAATAGCCTCAGTGGCCCATGGGCCCACCCACCAATCCAAAACCATCATGAAAGAACTAATTGACAAAATATGGGTGGCCCCAGGGATAACCCCTGTCCTGGTGAGACATACCCAAGCGTGTCTCATCTGTGCAGAGTGTAACCCCGGCAGAACCGAGCCCACTCCCAGAAAATGTCTCCCGAAAGCCTTATATCCCTTTCAGAGGATACAAATCGATCATATCCAGATGCCAATGTGCCAAGGGTTTCAATATGTGCTAGTAGTGATAGACTTGTTCTCTGGGTGGCCAGAAGCCTACCCCGTCCGAAACCAGACAGCAACCACTACTGCAAAAAAACTGATGCAGGAGCTTGTCTGTAGGTTCGGAGTACCTGAGGTCATTGAGAGTGATCAGGGCCCAGCATTCACTGCTAGTCTAACCCAAGAGGTCTGGAAGATGGTAGGGTCACACCTGGCGTATCATACCCCATACAGGCCCCAAAGCAGCGGCAAAGTCGAAAGATTGAACGGGGTGTTAAAATCTAAAATGCTGAAGATGACCAGGGAGACAGGGCTTAATTGGGTTCAGTGTTTGCCTATAACCCTCTTTTCAGTTAGGCATACACCAAGGCCCCCACACAAACTAACCCCATATGAGATCTTATTTGGAACAGGGCCAAGAATGGGACAGTATTTCCCACAACAGTTACAAATGCATTATGAATCTGTTGCAAAATATGTGATAGCCTTGAGCAAGCAATTGTCTAATATACATGCACAAGTTTTTTCTTCCATTCCAGATCCTAACTCCCTGGAGGGAAGCCACACTCTCAAACCTGGAGAGTGGGTGGTGGTCAATAAACACGTCAGAAGCACCCTCGAACCACGATACGAGGGACCTTACCAGGTGTTGCTGACCACCCCAACCTCTGTGAAACTCGAAGGGAGACTCACCTGGATCCACGCTTCACATTGTAAAAGAGTGAAGGCTGTCCCACCGTCCCAGGAACCATAAGCCATGAGGATTCACATACTGATCATGACTTTGACAGTGGGCATATCTGCAGTATTCACGCCACTGGGTGATGAATGGGACAATTCACTGATACGGCACCATCAAATTTTAGTCCAGGGGTTGAAGGAGACTGAAACTCTGAGAGATTGTTGGATCTGTACCCACAGTCCCGTGAGTTCAACCAGTATGCCTTATTTTGCAATACCCCTGGACCTTTCTGAACTGATTGACCTGTCTAATTCTACCATCTTTCTCACTAGTATACACCAAGTTAAATCCAGTACAAACAAGGACAGGGAAGTAGCCTTACCTGTTGCAGGGTGGGCAGATGCCCCATGGCTCATGATAAACAGATCAAGACCCTCGGTAGATCATAGCTCTACTCCTTGGCAAGAGGGACACTGGGCTAATGTCACATGTTTTCCTAGCTGGACACACTGTTATTGTCTCCAAGTACAAACCAAAGGTATGACATTTAGTCCACACATACACTCAGGTTGCAATGATTAAAAAAACAGACAGCCACGTGCAGTGTATTGGTGTAGATGCTGTGAACGGAAAGGATCTGCCCTGTAACAACCGTACTGTACAGGACCTTATCACAGGTATATTAGCTAACGACACTGAAAGTCAGTCAAAAGGTATTGGGGGTTGGCTCATGGGAATTGTCCAAGTAATATTACAGGTAGCCCTAATAATATTGGTGATATATGTAGTGATTAAGCTCGTTCTTATTTGTGTGACCCGCTTTTCAAAAAGAATGAAGAAAACTGATGAACGACCTGTTATGCTCCTCTACGATGAGGAAGGACAGAAGGAAACATCGTTCAACACAGCTCCCCCTCCTCACAATGATGCCTGGCTGAGATAGGGTGAGATGAATCCCAGGGTATTACCACAAGTCCGAGCAACCGGGAGCCTACCTATAAGGGGTAGGTTGTCGCCACTGCGGGTGAAGAGGATACGAATGGTATGCCCAGGGGATTCGCTAGGCGAAGGGAAAGTCTACAATCAAGTTTCCAAGGGGGGACTGTTATGGACTATTAATACAAAATGGATACTTGCTTGTTGAGGACTATGTTTAGCTAAGATGGCGGCCAGGCATTCAGCCAACACCTATAAACTAGAATCTTACTTTGTGTTTTATCATGTGTTTCTTTGTGGTTTCCGTTCAGCTCAAGCAAGCAGTTACAAAGAGGTTTCCGTTCAGCTCAAGCAAGCAGTTAGAAAGTAGAAAGAAGTAACGGTTTCTCCGACGAGCCAGGAGGGAGGGGGGAGGAATTTACTCTGAGCTGTGAAGGTTACAGAAAAAGTATAGTGTTTGTAGCCAATAGGGAAGATATACTTTATCTTTCACTCACCCCCCCCCTCCCACCTCTCCCTGTCGTAAAACCTATGTATTATGCTGTTTTCAGAAAATAAA
The DNA here is from genome assembly GCF_905171765.1 of Bufo bufo. NCBI lineage: Eukaryota > Metazoa > Chordata > Amphibia > Anura > Bufonidae > Bufo > Bufo bufo. The sequence goes on from NC_053391.1 coordinate 119,697,627, forward strand.
GCAGAGATCCTGTTTAACCCCGTGCTGTGGGTTGTCTCAGTTTGATCTCTCCGTGCACGTACACTAATTGATTTGGATCAGTACATCAACCGAACTGGCAGCTTGGCCAGAACCAGAACAATACCACAGTGCAGCACAAAATACTGCCACTTGCGCCACAGTATTCAACTGTATCCCTGTCCTGAGGACATCAATACAGTTGAATTGGCTGCTGGCCAAGTGCATAGGAGAAAATCATATCATAATGTACCCTGCTAGCTCCCATGAGGAGTGCTTGGGTGGCCCTCCTAGTTATCGGCCCACCAGGAAATTTTCTGTAGGACCTATGGCCAATCTGCCCCTGGTTCCCCACACATAGTATAATGCCCTTTAAGTGCTTCCCCACACAGTATGATGCCCCCTAAATGACTGGTTATACTGAATCTTACTCTACAAATGACAGAGACACTTCTATGTAGCAGAATGTTCTTGAAATTACTGTGTGGCACAATGGGGGGCACTGCTGGGTGGCTTAGACTTATTTTAGCCGTGTTTGACCAGAGGGAAAACATTGCACAGCTTTCTTTGGTAAGAGAAGGCAGATTTTTAATAAATCTTCAATTATATTGGGCTGAACCTGGTAACATAACAAAGCCATAAATAGTTCAATTACAATATTACAAAATGCTAATTTTTGTGAATAATAAATCCAACTTGAAAGTTCAGTGAAGCCATTGACCCGCTGCACATAGAATTACATAGAATTTGAGGAAAACAACTTGAAATTGTGCTGCTGAAACTAGTGATTATGGTGTTCCAGTTATTTCGGGCTCATTTTCTGCTTTTCTGTCTGGTATTCCAAAAAAAAGACAAGTATTGCTTTGCACCTCTCATTCATGCTCCTGAATCATGTGCGCAGTTTTGGTGTCATTGTCCTGAGATCGGTACAGACCATTCCAGGTTTGGAAAAGAAAACGTAGACGTGATTCTGGGAATCTGTAAATTATATACAGTTTATCAAGCTCCTCTGAAAATAGCTCACAGCTTTGTCCTCCCCTCCGTGACAGAAGAGAGAGAACATTTCATGCTTCCAAGGAACAATCCAGGGATAAAGAAAGACTGCAGGGCTGACGTGACAATACTGTCGCCTACAAAGTATATATTCCAGTACATTTATACCGGGGTATCCATACCAGAGGCAACAGATTTCCATTTCATCTGTACAATGAACAAGTCAAGAAGCTAGACGGCTACTTGTGCTGAGTGGCTCTGGTGGCATGTTTCAGGTTGAGTGCAATTCAGAATGCTCATCATTTCTTTTTTTCCCATAGACGCGAATAGAAACACTGTTTCACTGTTGCATGATATTGTCAATGTCTATTGATTTCTGTGGCATCCGATAGAAGAGTGACAAAAGGTGCAGTTGGGGTTTTATGAGGACCACCCATTCTTAACGCTCTACTGGCATACAATGCTGACACTATGCAGCCATTCAGTGCCCAAATAACGCCCTCTTACATGCATGAATAGTGGTAGTGGTATAATGCCTGGTGGTCTTGGGTAGTAAAGAGTTTAAAGGGGTCATCAGTATCTGATCAGCAGAGGTCTAACACCTGGGACCCCCACCGATCAGCTGTTTGAGAAGGCACTAGCGCTCGCAGTAGAGCTGCAGCTTTCTATTTGTATAGTACAGCGGCTGTGCTTGGTATTGCTGCTCAGCCTTATGCACATCAATGGGGCTGAGCTGTGCCTAGGCCATGTGACTGAAGAACGTGACGTCACATGGCCTTGGCAAAGCTGCAAGAAGGCCGCGGCAGCACTGTGAGCGCTGGTGCCTTCTCAAACAGCCGATTGGCAGGGGTCCTGGGTGTTGGACTCCCACTGATTAGATACTGGAGGATAGGCCATCAGTTAAAAGGGTTTTCTCGGCTCCAGATATTGATGACCTATCCTCAGAACAGTTCATCAATATCAGATCAGTGGGGGTCCAACATCCAGCACCCCCACTGATCAGCTGTTCCATGCAGCTGCTGAAAGAGAATGAGAGCTGAACCCGGCACAGTCACTGCACTTTGAACTGAGCTGCGCTCCTGACTTAAAGTGGTACTTCCTGTGCCGGTGCCTGCAGTGTACAGCCTCGGGATAAGTCATCAATATCGGATCATTGGATAAGTAATAGTGATGATCGAGCATGCTCGGCCAAACACCAGTTCAGCTCGAGCATCGCGATGTTCGGCCGAATACCGCATGTGCTCGAGTCTCCTCCCCGCACGTTTGTTAAGTACTGCCACTCACTGTAATTCCGTAGCCATGTTGGTTACTGGCATTACAGCGATTGGCTGGCCGGAACGTATCATCAGGTGCTATAAAGGGTGGTTCGGCTAGTCTTAGTCAGGGAGAGCTGTGCTGTAGAAGAGAGAGATAGTGTAGGGAATTGAATTTAATTTTTTTGTTAGGCAGGGTTGGTGTTAGAGACCCAAAAGTTCTTTGTTGTGTCTAGCAGCAATATATATTTTTAGCGCAACCTGCACTAAATTGCGTGCGATTACAGGGCTCCAGACTAAAAAAAATATCAAGGAGCCATTGGCTCCTAACCTGAAAAATTTAGGAGCCAACAAGTGCTAAGCATCTCTGGGAACTCCTTCAAGACTGTTGGAAGACCATTTCAGGTGACTACCTCTTGAAGCTCATCAAGAGAATGCCAAGAGTGCGCAAAGCAGTAATCAAAGGAAAAGGTGGCTACTTTGAAGAACCTAGAATATGACATATTTTCAGTTGTTTCACACTTGTTTGTTATGTATATAATTCCACATGTGTTAATTCATAGTTTTGATGCCTTCATAGTCATGAAAATAAAGAAAACTCTTTGAATGAGAAGGTGTGTCCAAACTTTTGGTCTGTACTGTACGTGTGCAGATACTGGTCCTGTACTCCTGTGAGGCTGCAAGGCAGGGGTGTGGTGTGGACCACGCCTGAGACTGCATGTGCTTAGGCCTCATGCACACGGCCGTTGTTTGGGTCCGCATCCGAGCCACCGTTTTGGCGGCTCGGATGCGGACCCATTCACTGTGTGTTGTGGTGGAGGGCGTGATTGCATGCTAGGGTGTGTGAAGGCGGGATCCAGGGGGCCCAAGTAAATTCTTGCCCAGGGTCCAATCAATATTAAAGACGGCCCTGCCTGCTGCCAGAGCACAAGAAAAACAGTCATCTACGATACCTACCTTCATGTCCCAGTTTGCAGGGTGGTGCAGGACACGACTCTCGAAGTCACACCAGTGCGACCAGGTGGTCGGTTGGATTGCAGCAGATAATGCTTCCAGTCGGTTAGGCACCACCCTGTCTTCCACAAAGTCCAATCTCAGTAGCCAAGAGTCTGGTCAACAGAATCCTCACCCTGATCCTCCTTCCTCCCACCATGGAGTGTCTTGGCAAACAAGTGATCCCACACTCTGATATTCCGAGGAGCTCATTTCATCGCCATTCCTTGATTTGGGCCTCTCGCCAAGCCCGCTTGAAGAGGGACATGAGGAGATTGTGTGCACTTATGCCCAAACTCTTGAGCATCCACAGTCACAAGAAGATGACGGTGGGGAACGGCAATTAGTGTTTCACGAGGTGGATGATGATGAGACACAGTTGCCAATAAGTCAACGGCAATTTGTGTTTCAAGAGGTTGATGATGAGGATGAGACACAGTTGTCAATAAGTGAGGTTGTTGTTAGGTCAACAAGTCAGGAGGATGACCAGAGTGAGGAAGTGGAAGAGGAGGTGGTGGACGATGAAATCACTGACCCAACCTGGGAAGGTGGCAAGCCTAGCGAGGACAGCAGTACAAAGGGGGAGGGATCCGCAGCACCGCAACAGGCTGGAAGAGGCAGTGGGGTGGCAAAAGGGAGAAGGCGGGCCACACCAAACATGCCTGCAACTGTTCCCCTGGAGCACCCCTCCCTTGCGGAAATCTCCCTAAACAAGGGCTAGGTGTTCTGCAGTCTGGCGCTTTTTTGAGGAAAGTGCAAACGATAAAAGAATTGTCATTTGCAACCTGTGCTGTACCAAAATGAGCAGGGGCATGAACACTACCACCACCATGATCCGCCACATGGCATCAAAGCACCCTAATAGGTGGGCCGAACACCTGGGTCCACAATCAGTGTCTGCGGGTCACACCACTGCCTGCTCTTCCCCTGTGTTATGTGCTGGCCAATCCCCTGTCCAAGACGCAGGCCCGGATGCCTCCCGCCCTGCGCCTGGACCTTCGCAAGCACCATCAGCTAGCACATCCACTTCTGTGTCCCAGCGCAGCGTACAGATGTCCATACCCTAGGCCTTTGAACGAAAGAGAAAATACCCAGCCACCCACCCACAGGCCATAGCACTAATGCGCACCTTTCCAAATTGCTGGCCCTGGAAATGTTGCCATTTAGGCTTGTGGACACTGAGGCTTTCCGCAGCCTGATGGCGGCGGAAGTCCCTTGTTACTCGGTTCCCAGCCGCCACTATTTTTCCCGGTGTGCAGTCCCCGCCTTACACCAGCATGTGTCCCATAACATCACCCATTCCCTGACCAACGCAGTTATTGGGAATGTCCACTTAACGACTGACACATGGACAAGTGCTTGTGGCCAGGGACGCTACATTTCCCTGACGGCACACTGGGTGAACGTTGTGGAGGCCGGGAGCAAGTCGTACCTTGGGATGGTACAGGTGCTACCGATGCCAAGGATTGCGGGCCCTACTTCCATCAGGATTTCCGCCACCACCTACATTAGTGGCTGCACCCCCCCCCCCCCTTTTCCTCCTCCACCTCCTCCTCCACTTCCACCTCTGAATTATCATCTTGCAGCACCAGTCAGCCATCAGTCAGTAGCTGGAGGCAGTGTAGCACTGCAGTGGGGAAGCGGCAACAGGCCGTGCTTAAACTAATATGTTTAGGTGACAAACAGCACACCGCTGCAGAGCTGTGGCAGGGTATAAGGGACCAGACTGAGCTGTGGCTCTCGCCACTCAACCTAGAACCAGGCATGGTTGTGTCTGATAATGGCCGTAACTTGGTTGCGGCTTTAGAACTTGGCAGAGGTGAAAATGGGGGAAGACAGTACACAAGGGGATAGCCAGACCACCCTCCGTTCGTCTTCTCAGCGTGAATTGGATGCTAATGAGGAGTAGGAGGAGCAGGAGATGGTTGCCTCCGCTACAGAGGGTAGTACCCACAGCAGGTTTATTCCATCTGCTCAGCGTGGATTGGCTAAAGAGGAGGAAGAGAATGAGAAGATTGAGATTCATCCTCCTGATGACGACAGCGAAGTCTTGTCTGTTGGGACTCTGGCACACATGGCTGACTTTATGTTATGCTGCCTTTCCAGTGACCCTCACGTTATACGCATTTTGGCCAACACCGATTACTGGTTGTTCACCCTTCTCGACCCCCGCTACAAAGAGAACTTCTCATCTCTCATTCCTGTGGTGGAGAGGACTAGCAAAATGGTGCAATACCAGAAGGTCCTTGTGGAAAAATTGCTCCAAAAATTTCCAGCTGACAACGCTGGCAGCAGAGTAGGTAGTTTCTTGGGCAACCGAGGAGGGGAGATGAGGGGAACACACAGCAGTTCCAACAGGGGCAAGGCAACACTCTCCAAGGCCTGGGACAGTTTAATGACACCCCTCCAGCAACCTTACCCTGATGCACGGCCTAGTGTCACAAGGAGACAAAAGTTTTGGAAGATGGTGAAAGAGTACGTAGCAGACTGTTCAGCGTCTCTGTGCCTTACAACTATTGGGTGTCCAAGCTGGATACGTGGCATGAACTTACGCCTTGGAGGTGCTGGCCTGCCCTGCCGTCAGCGTTTTGTCAGAGCGGGTATTTAGTGCTGCTGGGGGCATAATAACTGATAAGCGCATCTGACTGTCAACTGAAAATGCTGACAGGATGACTCTTATCAAAATGAACAAGGCCTGGATTGCCCCTGATTTCTCTACTCCACCAGAGGAAAGCGGCTGAACATAAAGGCACTTTAAATGCGGCTTTTATGGTGTATTGAATACACTGTATTCCCATGCACCCCTTCCACCACAAAAAAGGGTATATGGTTAAATCTTCCTTTTCTCGTCCTCCTCCTCCATCATATCAACATGCTTATTAGACTGCCCTCACTCCTAATGTTTTAGAGGGTCAGCTCAGCAGCGGGCCCTCAACAATAATTTTTTCGATGGTCAGCTTAGCAGCAGGCCCTCAACCATAATGTTTTAGATGGTCAGATCAGCAGCAGGCCCTCGCCCGTAATGTTTTAGATGGTCAGCTCAGCAGCAGGCCCTCGCCCATAATGTTTTAGATGGTCAGCTTGGCAGCAGGCCCTTGCCCCTAATGTTTTAGATGGTCAGCTCAGCAGCAGGCCCTCTCCCATAATGTTTCAGATGGTCAGCTCAGCAGTAGGCCCTTGCCCATAATTTTTTCCATGATCAGATCAGCAGCAGACACTCGCCCCTCATGTTTTAGAGAGCCAGCTCAGCAGTAGACCCTCAACGATAATTTTTTCGATGGTCAGCTCAGCAGCAGGCCCGGGCCTCGCCCCTAATGTTTTAGAGAGTCAGCTCACCAGCAGACCCTCAACCATAATTTTTTCGATGGTCAGCTCAAGCAGCAGGCCCTCACCCCTAATTTTTTAGAGGGTCACCAGCAGGTCCTTTCTCATAATGTTTTTGAGGGTCACTAGCAGGCCATCAATCATAATTTTTCAAGGGTGTATGATGCTCTCCTTTATGTGTAATAAAGGGAAGTATTGGAGTGGCGGTTCCTTGTAATTTTTGGCAGCCCTTTCACTTAGTGCATAGGCTTTATGAGTGTAGAAGTCCCACTACCAGAACAATTGTACCACAATGTGAATAAGGCCCTCCTTTATGTGATATACAGGTTGTATCGGAGTGCATCTGCCTTGTAATTTTTGGCAGCACTATACAGGAAAGAATGTTTCCTAACAATTTTTTCTCTAAAATCGATATTATCTTCGGTTTTGTGCATATTATTGTCAGTCTGTAAAATTGGCATACTACTCGGACAACATCGTTTCCAGCAGCGACCTGAGAGTCCAAGATGCATCCAGACATCCTCCCCATGCTGTTCCAGAACCATTTTGGTGGTGTTTCCATCAATTTCTGACCTTTTCATGTGAACCAGACACAAGGGCTGCCTGGTTTAATGCTCGGGTTCTCCCATTGACTTCCATTGTACTAGGTGTTCTATTCGAGCACCCGAGCACTTTGGTGCTCGATCAACACTAGTAAGTATCACTAAGCTCAGCCCTCTCTCTCCCCCCCTCCCAATCTGATATCGATGAGCCTAGAAAACCCCTTTAAAGAATTCCAGTAACAACAAGTTATCCCCTGTCCATTAAACATGAGATGTCTCCACCTGCAGGAATCCCCACCAATCACTAGAAAAGGAGTTCTGTGTCCCCCATTTGAATGGAGTGGCAGGCAAGCATGGGACTACCTGACATAGCTGAGTACTGTTTTTGACTATCTCCAGCAGTTCCATAGATAAGAATGAAGTGTCAGCGAGCATGTGCTACCACCACTCCACCCATACAGAGAACATAGGACCCCCATTCTCATGACTGATGGAGGTACCAGTGGTCGGAAACCCCATCAATCTAGCAGTTATCCCCTATCCAGTGAATAGGGGATAAGTTGTTAGCTTAGTATGTGAGCACTGGTCGTTTAAGAACTGGAGGAAGGGCACATGCCCTATGGGCAGACAGAGGCACTGCTGGCATAGGAGCAGGCCACAGCCACTATTTCTTGGCCCTGCCTGCTCGAAAGGAGCAGAGTGATGCAGACAGGGGCACCGTTCCTGTGGCTGTGTCCACCTGGAGGCTGGAGATGCCGGCAGACATGGACCATCGGTGTCACATATGGCAGGTTGCATGCATCTGAAAAAATGTAGAACTCCTAAAATATTTCTAATAAAATGAAATAAGTGGCTATGTATACACACAGTTAACATCGTGCCCCTATTATGCCAACTTGAAATGAAGTGTGGCATGTGCTACACATACAATTCATGATGTTGTATCACCCAACTTTTGGAGATGAAAAAGTGCTCAGTGTCATGTATAACAGAGGCATCCGCTTAGCTTCCTTACGCAGATCCTACATGTAGGCAATAGAGGCAAGGGGGGCAATTGCCCCCGGGCCCCCGACTCCTAAGGGGCCCCCAGAGCCGGTCCGCAACTACTATCTACAATTATATTCTGTGTGGGATGGACAGGAGTGTGTGGCGGCGCTGCACTGTCTGCAGATAGTGCTAATAAAAACCCTGCAGGAGTCCCGGGCTGTCCGGTCTGGAGACGGAGTAATGTAATCAAACTGGACTGGAGGGGCCCCCCCGCCGGGCGCCGGTGGCCGCTCTGCCTGCGCTGCTTGTCTCTTTAAGAGATTCGAGACTGGAGCGGCATGCACGGCACAGGCAGGCACGTCTCGCGTCTGGCTGATGTTGCCACCGGCTCCGCCCCCCAGAGCAGAGAACTTGGTCTTGAAGAAGGAGCAAGTGCCATTGGCAGCCAGCCACAGCCCAGTCTGACTCTGCCAGCGCCAGGGAAGGCCCGCGGCCGCCGCCCACAGAAGGCAGCCAGCCAAGTTCCAAAGTTCCACTGACTTGTGTACAGTCTACAGAACACAGACCAGTTACAGTTACTGTCTGGTAGGTTGATTATATTGTTGTTAATTAAACTGGATCGGATCCATGATCCATCCATTCCCAGTTTCCCACTCACTCACTTACTTAGTCCAAGGCACCATCTCACCCGTCCGGGCCGTCCCAGTGTACTAAAAGCCCGCCCTGCGGCCCTGGTTCTGTTTGTGTTTGGAGTCAGTTGGACTGAAGAAATGTGCATTTGGGGGGGAGGGGGCAGTTACTGGTACTACCAGTAAGGCAGTAACCCCCCCCCCCCCCCCAATGCACATTTCTCCAGTCCAACTGTTCAAACAGAACCAGGGCGGGCTAGTATACTGGCACTGGGACGGGTGAAATGGTGCCTGGGATGGATCCGATCCAGTTTAATCAACCAACCTACCAGTAACTGGTTGGTTGATTAAACTGGATCGCGATCCATCCCAGTCTGGTAGGTTGGTTGATTAAACAGGATCGGATCCATCCCAGGCACCATCTCACCCGTGCCAGTGTACTAGCCCGCCCTGGTTCTGTTTGAAGTCAGTTGGACTGGAGAAATGTGCATTTGGGGGGGGGGGGGGGGCAGTTACTGGTAGGTTGGTTGATTAAACTGGATCGGATCCATCCCAGGCACCATCTCACCCATGCCAGTGTACTAGCTCGCCCTGGTTCTGTTTGGAGTCAGTTGGACTGGAGAAATGTGCATTTGGGGAGGGGGGGGGGGCAGTTACTGGTAGGTTGGTTAATTAAACTGTATCGGATCCATCCCAGGCACCATCTCATCCATCCCAGTGCCAGCAGTGTACTAGCCCGCCCTGGTTCTGTTTGGACTAGAGAAATGTGCATTTGGGGGGAGAGATGTGCTGCTGCCAAGTGACGTTAAAGTCAGTAAGTGTCATGTGGGGGGGGGGCCCCTTATTGTTTTCCGCCCCAGGGCCCCATTTCACCTAGAACCGGCCCTGTGTATGAAGATGCTACACGTCGCCTTTCTGTGTGTATGGTGGTCTATTTATTATTATTTATTAAAGTGCCATTCATTCCATGGTGCTGTACATATGAAAAGAGGTATACATACTGTATATATGATGAGAGAAGGATACAGTAGGTGAGGATAAAGCTGGTCATAGAGGTATAAGTGGCTGAAGAGGTAGTTTTTCAGGGATTATGTCATCCCGATTTTCGATACTGAGCTGTTTATATCATTATATCAGTCTCCTTTATCTAATTAAAAATACTAGTTTTACCCCCACCTGTCCTTTTATTTTTGATAAAAATCGCTTTTATTTATATGCTAATTACCTTCATAATGTGCCCAAGGGCTGTCCCTCCAGCTTTCTTCGCACTTCGCTCGACCCGGAAAGGAAAAGCGGAGTGGCGCCAGATCAGCTGACAGGCGGAGGAAGCTGTTAATTATTCACTCTTCGCCTCTGCTTTTTTTTTTTCGCATTGCGCCGTAATCTCGCGCATGTGCCGATGTTACACACATCCGGGCGCTCACGGGGTCCTGGCAGCAGCCTCATCGAGTTGAATCGCGCATGTGCCAACTTTCTTCGTACTTTGCTCGACCCGGAAAGGAAGAGCGGAGTGGCGCCAGATCAGCTGACAGGCGGAGGACGCAGGTGAAGTGCGAAGAAAGCTGGCGCATGCGCGATTCAACTCGATGAGGCTGCTGCCAGGACACCGCGCTGGCCCGGACGTGTGTAACATCGGCGCATGGGCGAGATTACGGCACACTGCGAGAAAAAAAAAAGCTGTGGAGTGAATAATTAACAGCGGGGCAGCGCTGGGCTCCAAGAGAAGGGGAGCGGCTGGGCACTAACGACCGGAGGGACAGCCCCTTGGGCACGTTATGAAGGTAATTAGCATATAAATAAAAGCGATTTTTAGCAAAAATGAAAGGACAGGTGGGGGTAAAACTAGTATATTTTTAATTAGATAAAGGAGACTGATATGATGATATGAACAACTGGGTATCGAAAATCGGGCTGACAGAATCCCTTTCAGGTTTCTTTTGAAGGTTTCCACGGTAGGTGAGCATTTGATATGTAGCGGTAGAGGGTTCCAGAGTATGGGGCTGCACGGGAGAAATCTTGGAGGCGATTGTGGGAAGAAGAAATAAGAGAAGAGTAGAGAAGGAGGTCTTGTGAGGATCGGAGATTGCATGTAGGAAGGTGACAGCTGTATGGAGGTGACACTAAGGGGCCCCCTGCTTCAGTCTCCCAGTTCGCAGAAGGTTGAACAGTCGGGACTCCAGAGTGGGGAATTTTCCAGCTTAGGAGTCAATGCTCTGACTCCATATATGCATGTGTCCATATATGGAGTCAGTGTTATGAACATGAAAGGGGTATTAGCAAGCATTGTCATTATGCTTATGGAAACCCTGTGAATATAAATCTAATTTAGACTCTATTTTTGAAATGTCTCACAACTCACAACCTTCCACATTAAAGGCAAAAACCTTAACCACTGGGCTATAGAGCTCAATGCTAAATTGGTGCTGAAAAACCTCAAAGAAGTTTCTCTTATATAATACAAGAGAAACCTCTATGAGGTTTTTAATACAAGAGAAACTTCTATGAGGTTTTTAATACAAGAGAAACTTCTATGAGGTTTTTCAGCAATAATATAGCATTGAGCTCTACAGCCCAGTGGTTAAGATTTTTGCTTTTAATGTAGAAGGTTGTGAGTTTGAATTCCCCCATAAACATTTTAAAAATAGAGGCTAAATGAAACTTAAATACACAGGATGTTCCCAACAGTGAAAAGTTAGATTTTATTGAGACAAAAAAAAATGGACGTAAAATATGATCAAATAACGGAATTACTTGTAAATTGTGGACTGGCACTCTGTATGTGTGGCTTCAAATGAATACACAATAATTATGGTGATCACACTCAAATTTAATAAATGAAAAACAATCGTAATGACACTATAAAACTATTAAAAGTTCATAAAAACATAAAACAAGCATGCTCACACATATTAAATATTGTAGGAAAAATACGTCATAAATCGTATATGCAGGTAGTTCCTTAAATAAATGAGGGTAATTTTCTGATGAGACTGAACTAAATCTTTATATTTAATTTAAAAGTTCGCATAAAGTGCATTCAGCTGTTATTGTGGCTTGCAGCTTGCAGGCCAAGATGTTCTTAAAAGGGATAAAAAGCAATCCTGAATACTGTTCACCAGTTACTGCTTGATTATAGTTTGTTTGCGGTTTAAATGTCCAGACCTTGGTTTATGTCTATGATGGAAAATCAAGTACTGGTATGTACTATAATCACCGCCTATACCGGTCTTACCTGCTTCTAGGTGGATAAGAATATTCGTGTTCCAAGATATGGCATTACGTACCCGACCTAAGAGTTGCTGCTGTGTTTGTTTCTCCACGCTATTCAGGCAGACGCCGGCATGTCACGTGGTCTGTATCAGGAAACAGGTTTGTATCTCGCAGCAAGGTATCACAGGATCGCAAGGTATCATCCGTATAAAGGCCTTTTCTTAGTCCAGTGGGAGTTCTCAGCTGGTTACGCCAGACGCGTTTCGGGGACCTCTTACCCCTTCCTCAGTGGCAGCTGATCTCCCATTTTTGGACTGGCTACTTATAGGCTGCCCAGGATAGCCCACAGGTGTAGGGTGGATTAGGCTGCCTAGGATAGCCCACAGGTGTAGGGCGGATTAGGCTGCTCAGGATAGCCCACAGGTGTAGGGCGGATTAGGCTGCCCAGGATAGCCCACAGGTGTAGGGCGGATTACGCTGCTCAGGATAGCCCACAGGTGTAGGGCGGATTTAGCAATCAAAAATTCAAAGGTTTAGCTCTGTTATTAGACATGCGGTTTTACTTGCGGTTCTGTTGCGATTTTTTTCGCTACTGGTGCGTTTTTTTGTTATAATGTGTGTTGTTATGTGATCTCTCTATTTAATAAAAAAAAAATATTGCAACATGTTGCAATGCATTAAAAATTCTAAATATTGATAAAATATCACATATGGTGACATAAAAATTAACATATGATAACATAAAAGATCATAAAAAAACATAATAAATCACATATGATAACATAAAAAACCAAATGGGACATAGATATTGCAGTGGATACATATATATAAGACATCTTGATAAACTCTTGATATAATAAATATATTCTTTTATATCATCATTCCTTGCTTTATTGTGTCTGGTGGTATAGGAGTGCGTGTTTGTCCCCAAGGTGGACTTTTTTCTCAAACAAATGATCAAATAACACCCGTATTAACCCACACCAACCTTTTTAACTTGTGTAACCTGTGTTTTTTGTTGGGAAAGGTGGCTACCCTAACAGCCCCCCCACTCAGCACCTCTATAGGCCCGCTCACTGCAGCAAGCTAAGGGTATTTTCACACTTGCGTTAAAGTTTTCCGATATTGAGTTCCGTCCTCGGACTTTATCCTAATGCATTCTGAATGAAGTGGATTCCGTTCAGGATGCACCAGTTCAGTCCCTCTTACGTTTCGTGGACGGAGAAAATACCGCAGCATGCTGCAGTTTTCTCTACGGCCAAAAATACTGATCATTAGCCGGAATGCCGGATCCGCCATTAATTTACATTGAAGTGTATTAGTGCCGGATCCGGCATTAAGTGTTCTGGCAAAATGGATCCGGCATGCGCAGACCTTTAAAAAAAAACAAAAAAAATGAATACCGGATCCGTTTTTCCGGATGACACCGGAGAGACGGATCCAGTATTGCAATGCATTTGTGAGACGGATCCGCATCTGGAACTGCCTGCCGGAATTCTCTGCCGCAAGTGTGAAAGTACCCTAAGCCTCATCAGGACTCACTTCGTAAAGAATAATTTTTTTCTTTTCATCGCTATATTCTGACCCTTATAACTTTTTTATAGTTATGTCCACGGAGGTTTGGGAATAGCAGGGGTCCTAGGACCGAGCCATGAGGGACACCAACAGAGAGGAGACGAGGAGAGGAGTCGTGTGAGTAGGATACACTAAATATCCGGTCTGTAAGGTATGATGTGATCCAGTAGAGGGCTAGGTCTGTGATGCCAAGAGATGAGAGAGTACTCTGTGGCACTGTAGGGGTTAACTCCCTCTTGCTCCATGTAGAGGTGCTAGGCTGTGTGGTGCTGATTGGCCCTGCTATATATTCTGTGTTGTGTGTCCTACCCCTTTCCTGTGCACGAAGTCCCAATAGATCTGCCAGGTCACTCTGGTCTGCTAATCCATTTGTCACCATGTCTCCGGCCCGAGTCTGTCTGCCATCTGACCTTTCTAGTGCCTGTTGCCCTGATCTGTCCATCTGCCTGGCCTGTTATCCTGATCTGTTTGTTTGCTCTGTCTTCTGTCCATTGTCTGGGTTCTGAACCTGTGCCGTCTGCCCTGACCCTGTTTCTCAGATTTGCATACTCTCTGCCTGCCTGACCTAAGGCTGGTTGTGTCTATGTGTTTTGCCTGAGTGTCTCTTACTCCTGTGGGTCAGCTGCCAACCACACCAGGACTATTCCACGGGTTAGCATCCTTGTGGTTCCCCTGCAGCGAAGACCAGATTCCTGTATAGACTTTAAAGGGTGAAAACCAGGGGATCGCCAGGACAACGCCCTCAGGAATAGCCCAAAATCAAATCAGTTTGCACAGTGGTTTCACAACCAATGTCTGGAGTCCAATGCTGGAGTCCAAATTCTTAAAGGCATAGCAACCAACAGATTGACCACTATTTGCATGCGGCCCACCTCTATACCATAGTAGCCAGTTGGTAATAGACATTGCCACTGCTAAAGATGGACATAAAACGATATTAATTCTGAGGGGAAAGCAAAGGTCTTACGTGAACAGATACTTTATATATCATAGCAGGTATGGCATGTTGTATGAAATGTGAAGGACTGTAGGATTTTCTGGTGCACTGGACAAACACAACAATGTTCCTGATGTTTAAAGAGACCTAATTCGGGAAGTGAATACCCAGGGTGCAGAGCAGATGGCAACAAAGGAAATCCTCGGGAGCCAGGATTAAAAAGCAATTTTGAGCTTCATTAAAAATGCTCTTTACATTTAGGTCAGGGAGATTAACTCCTCTACTGCCATCAGGCCAGCCAAGGCATTATTGTGGACTCCATGGTATGCCTGTGTGTTGTGTGTTTCCTCCCTTTCTGCTAAAAAACAGCATCAATATTAAAATAGATGCTAAATATAGCCTGAAAGATTATAAATGTACTGTACCGTGATGAGACAAGCAACTCCAACCAATTTCCTTGTGACAGAAACATTAATATATTCAAGACAATTAAAAATAAGTTTTCATGAATACAACAACAGGAAGTAACTCATCTCAGTTAGGGTACATTCACACGTCCGTAGGTGTTTTGCGGATCCGCAAAACGCAGACACCGGCAATGTGCGTTCCGCATTTTGCGGACCGCACGTCACCGACACTCTCATAGAAAATGCCTTTTTCTGTCCGCAATTGCGGACAAGAATAGGACATGTTCTATTTTTTTGCGGAACGGAAGTACGGATCCGCAAATGCGGATGCAGACAGCACATTTTGGCCCCATTGAAATTGAATGGGTCCGCACCTGTTCCGCAAAATTGCAGAACGGATGCGGACCCATTTTGCGGACATGTGAATGGACCCTAAGACTTATGCATTGCCAAAACTATCGAGACACATCAGGTATAAGTGAACAAATCAATAAAATGTTTAAGAAGCATCTGTCAGCATGATCAACCCTATTAAACCAGGCATACAGCATGCTAGGCAGGGGCATTGCTAGGGTCTCAAAAGATCCGGGGTCCAAGCCCCAATGAATATGGCCCAGTTCTCTAAGTCGCCACCCCCCACACACCGCATTTTGCTGTACTTGCTATACAGCAGCACATACCTCTCACATCCAGTGCCTCCCAGGTGACGTCTGCTTCAATGTAGATCTTCTCTGTCATCATCTTCTCCATTTGGTCTGGACAACTTCTTTCAGTCGCACCGCGTCTCTGCAGAGTGTGACACACAGACTTCTTAGCTTCCTCACTTTTCTATCATCATCCCCTAACCTGGAGCCCCCACAGTGTTATCCTGCTGCTCACTGTGCTCTCCAATACCCCCTGAAGAAATATGAGTCGTCGTCCCCCCCCTAGTAATAGTGCTCCACCAAGTCCCACCAATAGTAATTCCTTTCCAGAATGCCCCAATTAGTAATACTGCCCCCTACAGTGCCCCCAACAGTGATAACGCTCCCCAAGAATGCCCCCATTAGTAGAAGAGCCCTCCAGTATTAATAATACCCTCACAGAGCCCCCAGTAGATATAAGCCCACCTAATGTTCCCCAGTGGTAAAAAAGCTTCCTACAGACCCCTCAGTAGTAATAAGGCCCCCATAGTGCTCTTAGTAAAAATAAGGAGGATCTATAAGTCCCTCCTATAGAGCCCCCAGTAGTAATAAGAACACTTATAATGTCCCCTGGATTTGCAGTACCTCCTGTAGTTATATTCCTCCCTCCACCATACAGTCCCTGTAAATAACATCACACCATCTCTCCTGCTTTCTCCAAAATACAGTCCTATGTAAAGAACATCACTACCCTCCCTTCAGCCCCTCCAACATGCAGTCCCATGTAAATAACACTATTTCCCTCCACCATAAAGTCCCATGTAAATAACATCACACCATCTCCCCAGCACCCTCCAATTTACAGTCCCATGTAAATAACATCCATCTATCTACAGCCCCTCCAAAATACAGCCCCATGTAAATAATATCACCCCCTCCCCAGCCCCCTTCAACATGCAATCCCATATAAACATCACCCCCTCAACATTCAGTCCCATGTAAATAACATCATTCCCCCCCACCAGCCACCTTCAACATACAGTCCCATGTAAATACCATCGCCTCCTCAACATTCAGTCCCATGTAAATAACATCACTCCCTCCCTCAGACCCCTGTAACATTCAGTCCCATGTAAATAACGTCACTCCCTCCCACAGCCCCCATCAACATACAGTCCCATGTAAATAACATCCGATCCTCCCCAGCAACATACAGTCCCATGTAAATAACATCACTTCCTCCTACAGCCACCATCAACATACAGTCCCATGTAAATAACACTAACCTCTCCTCCTGTAGCAGACATTACCACAGCTTCTTCCCCCAAGACTTCTCCTCTTCACTGCCGTCCTCCCCTGCACTGGTCACATGATGGTGATGTAACAGGGTTTTGGGGGCGCCCCCTAGTGTCTATGGGGTCCCTAACCCTAGTTAACTCACTATGCCTGACAGGCGGATCCTGAGCCTCCGCTATCTGGGAGTTGGGGTACAGGTCTGCGGCAGTGCCTCCACCCAGTGGAGCATCCGGGGTAGGGATGTGAGACTCCACTGGGAACATACTTGGTGCAAATGAGACTGACACAGCCTAACTGGAATTTACTTTATATAGTGCGTAACAAAATGAACCAACATACATAGGAAAATACAATAGCGTAACACAAATAACAGAGTAATGTGGATTCTTTCTCACCCACCCACTAGCACACCTGCGTCCCACCCCCTATCTTCGCCCTAATGGCCGTTGGTGCACATAGGAGAGTTGGGGCCCTTATAAGTCCTGCTCCGCAGGGTCACTGAAACAGCCTGAGCTGTGTAATGTCCGTCACTGGACCTCAGAGTCTTTATTGTGGTGAGGAGACAGGTGCCCTGTGGTGATACAGGGAGAGGTTTGACTTACCCTCACAACACCATTTACCAGGTCAGTCCGCAGCAATCTCCTTTCACTGGATTCACCAGACGTCTGGACTCAGTGCTTGTCTTTGCCAGCGGTCCCTCTCTCAGCAGGTGTGATCTTGGGTGAAGTAAGTTCTCTCCGCCAGGTTCTATCTCTGTGCTGCAGTCTCTCAATGCCAGACACATGTCCTCTCTCTGGCTGAGCAAGTCGTAGCTTCTAGAAACTTTTCCAGGACCTTCCTCCTTAGAGCTGTGCAGCCAGCGTCGTTCTAGGACCTGCGATGATGTCACTAACCATGTGACTCATTTCAGCCAGTCATATGATCAATGCTCAATGTCTTATTAACAGCATACTGAGTCCATCTACTGGGCATTTCAGATAACGCAGCCTGTGTAACTTCACAGGGTTACAGTGACATCATGGCAGGTCCTTCTCAACTACTGCCTGTTTTACTGGTCACATAACCTGTGATGTCACCACAGGTCCTTCAGATCTTCCACTGCATTAGAATCAAGTGTATTGCCGTCCTGAGGACGGCAATACAGTTGTATCTAGCTGGCAGGCAGTACATTCGGGGCCTGGGACAAAACATCAGGGACCCAGGCCCCGAATGTTTTGACCTAGCAACACCCCTGCTGGTAAGGTTGATCATTCTGATAAAAACAATACCCTTCTTATGACTCTCCATGATCCCATTACTGAGAATTTTTTTTTTTTTTATATATATGCAAATTTTCTTAGTAGAGCACCAAGGGGCTAGCCAGAGCCCTTGGAGCACCAGTTTGTTACACCCTCTTCAGTTTCAGTCCCTTCTTCTGTATTGACATGGCTAGTCTTCTAGTGGCTGCTCCCTACCTAGCGGCGAGACCTGTATTAACCTACCTGTGCTGTATATTCTGGTCTCAGGAGACACAGTGCAAGCACAGGTTTCGGTGTTTGCTCAGTTTGAATCTGTGCTGCAGAAACACTAAGCAAGTGCCGAGACCAAAAGATATAGTGCAAGCAGGTGAATACAAGTCTTAGCGGTAGGAGAGCAGCAGTTACTAGAAGACTAGCCCTGTCAATCCAGGGGAAGGGACGAGGGACTGAAACTGAAGGGGTTTAAAAAACTGGTGCTCTAAGTGCCCTGGCCAGCTCCTTGGTGATCCAGTTAGGTCATTTGCATATGAGTAAAAATGCAGTTTTCTCAGTAATGAGGCCACAGACAGTCATAAGGGTATCATTTTTATCAGCATTATCAAACCTACCAGGCTGTATGCCTGGTTTATTAGGGTTGATTATGCCGACATATGCTCTTTAAAATCCAGGTCCAGGTAACTAATAACATTAATAGCAATTAGCAATGCTTCTGTGGGGAAAAGTCTGTGTAGGCTACTGTTATGCTGTGTCTGCACGAAAGGGAGAATTTATCAAGACTTATTAAGAGGAGAAAATTAGTGTAAGAGACAAAGGTAGGACCCCACCAATTAAATATTGATGGCCTATCTGTCAGCAGGATCAACCCCATTAAACTAGAAATACTGCCTGACAGTGTTGATCCTGTTGGGTAAAATTATACCTTTTGAAAATCGGTTGTGGTGTTCCTGAGAAAAAAAATATGTTTATTCTTTGTGCAAAAGAGGGCTTCAGTGCACCAAGGGGCTTGACCAGCACTGGAAAAATGAGGAGGTGAGGTGCACTGAAGTGCTAGGCCCCGCCCATTGGTGTTCTTATTTGCATAAGGAATAAAAGTCATTTTTCTCAGGATCACTAGCACCAATTTTCACAAGACATGCATCATTTTAATCGACAGGATCAACCCTACCAGGCAGTATACATGGTTTAAAAGGCTTGATCCTACTGACAGGTGTTCTTTAACCCCTTAAGGACCGGGCTCATTTTCACCTTAAGGACCAGGCTCATTTTCACCTTAAGGACCAGGCCATTTTTTGCAAATCTGACCAGTGTCACTTTAAGTGCTCATAACTTTAAAACGCTTTGACTTACCCAGGCCGTTCTGAGATTGTTTTTTCGTCACATATTGTACTTCATGACACTGCTAAAATTGGGTCAAAAAAGTTAATTTTTTTGCATAAAAAAATACAATTTTTACCGTAAATTTTGAAAAATTAGCAAATTTCAAATTTTCAGTTTCTCTACCTCTGTAATACATAGTAATACCCCCAAAAATTGTGATGACTTTACATTCCCCATATGTCTACTTCATGCTTGAATTGTTTTGGGAATGATATTTTATTTTTTGGGGATGTTATAAGGCTTAGAAGTTTAGAAGCAAATCTTGAAATTTTTCAGAAATTTACAAAAACTCAATTTTTAGCGACCAGTTCAGGTCTGAAGTCACTTTGCGAGGCTTACATAATAGAAACCACCCAAAAATGACCCCATCTAAGAAACTACACCCCTCAAGGTATTCAAAACTGATTTTGCATACATTGTTAACCCTTTAGGTGTTGCACAAGAGTTATTGGCAAATGGGGAGGAAATTTGAGAATTTCATATTTTTGTCAAATTTTTCATTTTAACCCATTTTTTCCACTAACAAACCAAGGGTTAACAGCCAAACAAGACTGTATCTTTATTGCCCTGACTCTGCCGTTTACAGAAACACCCAATATGTGGCCGTAAACTACTGTACGGCCACACAGCGGGGCGTAGAGTGAAAGGTGCACCATATGGTTTTTGGAAGGCTGATTTTTATGGACTGGTTTTTTGACACCATGTCCCATTTGAAGCCCCCTGATGCACCCCAAGAGGAGAAACTCCCTAAAAGTGACCCCATCTAAGAAACTACACCCCTCAAGGTATTCAAAACTGATTTTACATACGTCGTTAACCCTTTAGGTGTTGCACAAGAGTTATTGGCAAATGGGGATGAAATTTGAGAATTTCATTTTTTTGCCTAATTTTCAATTTTAACCCATTTTTTCCACTAACAAAGCAAGGGTTAACAGCCAAACAAGATTGTATCTTTATTGCCCTGACTCTGCCGTTTACAGAAACACCCCATATGTGGCCGTAAACTACTGTACGGCCACACAGCGGGGCGTAGAGTGAAAGGTGCACCATATGGTTTTTGGAAGGCTGATTTTTATGGACTGGTTTTTTGACACCATGTCCCATTTGAAGCCCCCTGATGCACCCCAAGAGGAGAAACTCCCTAAAAGTGACCCCATCTAAGAAACTACACCCCTCAAGGTATTCAAAACTGATTTTACATACGTCGTTAACCCTTTAGGTGTTGCACAAGAGTTATTGGCAAATGGGGATGAAATTTGAGAATTTCATTTTTTTGCCTAATTTTCAATTTTAACCCATTTTTTCCACTAACAAAGCAAGGGTTAACAGCCAAACAAGATTGTATCTTTATTGCCCTGACTCTGCCGTTTACAGAAACACCCCATATGTGGCCGTAAACTACTGTACGGGCACACAGTAGGGCGTAGAGTGAAAGGTGCGCGGTTTGGTTTTTGGAAGCCAGATTTTGCTGGACTGGTTTTTTGACACCATGTCCCATTTGAAGCCCCCCTGATGCACCCCTAGAGTAGAAACTCCATAAAAGTGACCCCATCTAAGAAACTACACCCCTCAAGCTATTCAAAACTGATTTTACAAACTTTGTTAACCCTTTAGGTGTTGCACAAGATTTAATGGAAAATAGAGACACAATTTCAAAATTTCACATTTTTGGCAGATTTTCCATTTTAATATTTTTTTTCCAGTTACAAAGCAAGGGTTAACAGCCAAACAAAACTTAATATTTATGGCCCTAATTCTGTAGTTTACAGAAACACCCCATATGTGGTCGTAAACCGCTGTATGGGCACACGGCAGGGCGCAGAAGGAAAGGAATTCCATACGGTTTTTGGAAGGCAGGTTTTGCTGGACTGTTTTTTTTGACACCATGTCCCATTTGAAGCCCCCCTGATGCACCCCTAGAGTAGAAACTCCAAAAAAGTGACCCCATTTTAGAAACTACGGGATAGGGTGGCAGTTTTGTTGGTACTAGTTTAGGGTACATATGATTTTTGGTTGCTCTATATTACACTTTTTGTGCAGCAAGGTAACAAGAAATAGCTTTTTTGGCACGTTTTTTTTTTTTGTTATTTACAACATTCATCTGACAGGTTAGATTATGTGGTATTTTTATAGAGCAGGTTGTCGCGGACGCGGCGATACCTAATATGTATACATTTTTTTTTATTTATGTAAGTTTTATACAATAACTTCATTTTTAAAACCAAAAAAATGTTTTAGTGTCTCCATATTCTAAGAGCCATAGTTTTTTCAGTTTTTGGGCGATTATCTTGAGTAGGGTCTCATTTTTTGCGGGATGAGATGACGGTTTGATTGGCACTATTTTGGGGTGCATATGATTTTTTGATCGCTTGCTATTACACTTTTTGTGACGTAAGATGGCAAAAAATGGCTTTTTTTACACTGTTTTTATTTTTATTTTTTTACGGTGGTCATCTGAGGGGTTAGGTCATGTGATATTTTTATAGAGCCGGTCGATACGGACGCGGCGATACCTAATATGTATACTTTTTTTTATTTATGTAAGTTTTACAGAATGAGTTCATTTTTGAAAAAAAAAAAATCATGTTTTAGTGTCTCCATAGTCTAAGAGCCATAGTTTTTTCAGCTTTTGGGCGATTATCTTGAGTAGGGTCTCATTTTTTGCGGGATGAGATGACGGTTTGATTGGTACTATTTTGGCGTACATGCGACTTTTTTGATCACTTTTATTACTTTTTTTGGGAAGTAAGGTGGGCAAAATTTCAATTTTCTCATAGTTTTTATTTTTTTATTTTTATGGCGTTCACCGTGCGGGGAAAGTAACATGACCATTTTATAGATCAGGTCGTTACGGACGCGGCGATACCTAATATGTGTAGTTTATTTTATTTTTTTAATTTTTATTCAGTGATAAATGTTTTTTTTTTTATCTTAACTTTTTTCACTTTCTTTTACATTTTTGTGACCCAGACCCACTTGGTTCTTGAAGATCCAGTGGGTCTGGTGTCTGTATAATACAGTACAGAACAATATATATTGTTCTGTACTGTATTTTACTTACACTGAACAGATCTGTGCTTTTAGCATAGATCTGTTCAGCACCATGGACAGCAGGACGCCTGAGCAGGCGTCCTGTTGCCATGGGAACCCTCCCCGTCTGCTCAGAACTTCGCAGACGGGGAAGGGTAAGCACGGGGCTGAGGGGGGCTCTCTGGGGGCTCTCTCCCTCTCCATCGGGGGGCTGCAAAGCCACAGCAGCCCCCCGATGGAGAGGGAGGGAGCTCCCTGACCGATGACAGTTAACTTTTTCCATACAGCGGTCCGTACGGACTGCGGTATGGAAAGGGTTAAACGGCTGACATCTGCACAGATGTCAGCCGTTTATACCAGGGTGCCAGCAATGTGCTGGCACCCTGGTATACCCACTAGAAGCCAACGATCGTTCATGGGGAGGCGGGCGGGGGATCGCGATCCCGCCTGCCGCACCGCCCGCCTCCCGCAACGCCCCCACCGCCTGCGACACCCCCCCCGCACCACCCTCCGGCATAAAATCGTGCAGGGGTGCAGGGGGGGGTGAAAAATAATGATTTTAGCCACTCTAAAGTTTCTGATCCCCGCGGTCAGGGACCGCGGCGATCAGAAACTGCAAAAAGCGCAGCAAACCGCAGGTCTGAATTGACCTGCGGTTTGCTGCGATCGCCGATACGGGGGGGTCAAATGACCCCCCCCTGCATTGTTACGGGATGCCGGCTGAATGATTTCAGCCGAAATCCCGTTCCAATTAACCCCTGGGGCGCCGGAATACAGATTTTAAGTCAGGACGTACCGGTACGTCCTCGGTCCTTAAGGACTCGGGAAATAGGGCGTACCGGTACGTCCTAGGTCCTTAAGGACTCGGGAAATAGGGCGTACCGGTACGTCCTAGGTCCTTAAGGGGTTAAGGATAGGCTATCAGTTTTAATGTCTTGGCGAACCCCTTTAAATGTAGTACAGAAAGAAATAGAGTATAACATGTCTATTTAGGAAGCAGTAAAACTTCCAAAATGCTCTTTGTTGAAATGTGTGCAGCACCACATGCATTTATACCTAGTCATAGGTCTCCTTCACACGAGCGTATATGCAATCCATACATGGCACGTATTGTATGTACCAGAATCCACTGCTAATGTTAACAAATAGGGCTATTCATATGGGCATATAATTTCTGCCAGTATTAGAAATCTGCAGCATGTCCTAGTTTAGTATTTTTAAGGCAAGATATTGTATTCCCCAAATATTTGCTTCAAAATATGCACATTATAGTCTATAGGAGTGCATCATAAATGCAGGAAGGAAGTAAAAGGCATGTAAACCCGGATGGAATACTGAAGCAATACTGATGACAATCTGGATGGTATAATATCCGGAATCCATGTGTATTCCAAAACCGGAATACGGACATATTTCAATATGTTTGTGTGAAAAAGGCCATACTGTAATGTAAAATCATTATTGTAAAGTTCCCTTTTTTATCGCCTGCCATTTATCCTTAAGAAGAATATTCTATTTTTTATTCTTTTCTATTACTCAAAGAGCGCAGATGGATTTAATATATCTGCTGTCAGATGTTCTTAAGGGGGATTAGCTCGGCTAAGGTGTTATGTTTGCAGAAAAATATCACAGTTTAGTAAGCCTCATGTCAATCAGGTATCCAATGATACTCCTTTTGAAATGTCATCTTATAGTCTTGGTTCTGTTAAAATTTCTGCCTGGATAGGTCAGCAATGGTGTTTATAGACCTTCTGCTTGTACTAAAGGATTATAACACTAGAAAAACAGGGTTTTCAGCCCTTGTTTTTTCAATCTCTACTTTCATATGTAGAAATCTATATAAACAAACACCATATATTATATATAGTATTGGCACACATATTTTAATCATTGAATTCAGGTGTTTTATTCATTCCCATTGCCACAGGTGTATAAAATCCAGCACCTAGCCATGCATTCTGCCTCTGCAACCATTTGTGAAAGAATGGGTTGATATAAAGAGCTCAGCGAATTCCAACCTGGATGCGACTGCTGCAATAAATCAGTTCATGAATGTCTTCCCTCCTAGATATTCCACTATCAACTATGAGTGGTAATATTGGAAATTGGAGGCGTTTAGGAACCACATGAACTCAGCCATGAAGTGGAGACCGCGAAAAGTTATAGAGCGCGGTCACCGAGTGCTGAGGAGCATGGTGCATAAAAGTCACCAACGCTCTGCTGACTCAATAACTGCAGAGTCCAAACCTTTCTGGCAATAACATCAGCACAAAGACTTTGCACCGTGATCTTCATGGTGTGGGTTTCCTTGGCCGAGCAGCGGCATGCAAGCCTAACATCACCAAGCACAATGACAAGTGTCAGACGAAGTGGTGTAAAGAACGCCACCGCTGGACTCTGGAGCAGTGGAAATGTGTTCTGTGGTGGGATGAGTCACGCTTCTCTATCTAGAAGTAAAGTTTAGTGGAGGAGGGATAATGCTGTGGAGTTGCTTTTCATGGGTTGACCGAGGTCCTTTAGTTCCAGTGAAGGGAAATCTTAATCTTTAGGCATACCAAGATATTTTAGACAATTGTATGCTTCCAACTTTGTGTGAACAGTTTGGTGAGGGCCCTTTTCTGTTCCAGCATGGCTGTGCCCCAGTGAACAAAGTAAGGCATGCTTGGGGGCGAGTTTGGTGTGGAAGAACATGAGAGACCCACATAGACGTTTGACCTCAACCCCATCAAACATCTCTGGGATGAACTAGAAATTAAGACTATGAGCCAGGTACTCTTGTCCAACATCAGTGCTAGACATCACAAATGCTTTTCTTGATGAATGGGCAAAAATTCCCACAAACACACTCCTAAATCTTGTAGAAAGCCTTCCCAGAAGAGTGGAAGCTGTTTTAACTGTAAAGGGGGACCAACTCTATACTATTGCCTATGGATTTAGAACGGGAGGTCATAAAAACCCTTGTAGGTGTAATGTTTAGGTGTTCCAATAGTTTGCATACCTTTTAAATATTTTTTTCCCACAATTCTACCGTTTAAAAAAGTAACGAAAGCCAATCATATTTTTTATCATCCTATTGACTTAAAGGGTTGTCCCATGAAAAATATTCTAAAGTTTTCAAACAAGCATCTGGATCTTAATACTTCTGTAATTGCATGTAATAAAGATTTTGTATAGCCACTGTGTTATTCAATACAGGGAGTGCAGAATTATTAGGCAAGTTGTATTTTTGAGGATTAATTTTATTATTGAACAACAACCATGTTCTCAATGAACCCAAAAAACTCATTAATATCAAAGCTGAATATTTTTGGAAGTAGTTTTTAGTTTGTTTTTAGTTTTAGCTATTTTAGGGGGATATCTGTGTGTGCAGGTGACTATTACTGTACATAATTATTAGGCAACTTAACAAAAAACAAATATATACCCATTTCAATTATTTATTTTTACCAGTGAAACCAATATAACATCTCAACATTCACAAATATACATTTCTGACATTCAAAAACAAAACAAAAACAAATCAGTGACCAATATAGCCACCTTTCTTAGCAAGGACACTCAAAAGCCTGCCATCCATGGATTCTGTCAGTGTTTTGATCTGTTCACCATCAACATTGCGTGCAGCAGCAACCACAGCCTCCCAGACACTGTTCAGAGAGGTGTACTGTTTTCCCTCCTTGTAAATCTCACATTTGATGATGGACCACAGGTTCTCAATGGGGTTCAGATCAGGTGAACAAGGAGGCCATGTCATTAGATTTTCTTCTTTTATACCCTTTCTTGCCAGCCACGCTGTGGAGTACTTGGACGCGTGTGATGGAGCATTGTCCTGCATGAAAATCATGTTTTTCTTGAAGGATGCAGACTTCCTGTACCACTGCTTGAAGAAGGTGTCTTCCAGAAACTGGCAGTAGGACTGGGAGTTGAGCTTGACTCCATCCTCAACCTGAAAAGGCCCCACAAGCTCATCTTTGATGATACCAGCCCAAACCAGTACTCCACCTCCACCTTGCTGGCGTCTGAGTCGGACTGGAGCTCTCTGCCCTTTACCAATCCAGCCACGGGCCCATCCATCTGGCCCATCAAGACTCACTCTCATTTCATCAGTCCATAAAACCTTAGAAAAATCAGTCTTGAGATATTTCTTGGCCCAGTCTTGACGTTTCAGCTTGTGTGTCTTGTTCAGTGGTGGTCGTCTTTCAGCCTTTCTTACCTTGGCCATGTCTCTGAGTATTGCACACCTTGTGCTTTTGGGCACTCCAGTGATGTTGCAGCTCTGAAATATGGCCAAACTGGTGGCAAGTGGCATCTTGGCAGCTGCACGCTTGACTTTTCTCAGTTCATGGGCAGTTATTTTGCGCCTTGGTTTTTCCACACGCTTCTTGCGACCCTGTTGACTATTTTGAATGAAACGCTTGATTGTTCGATGATCACGCTTCAGAAGCTTTGCAATTTTAAGAGTGCTGCATCCCTCTGCAAGATATCTCACTATTTTTGACTTTTCTGAGCCTGTCAAGTCCTTCTTTTGACCCATTTTGCCAAAGGAAAGGAAGTTGCCTAATAATTATGCACACCTAATATAGGGTGTTGATGTCATTAGACCACACCCCTTCTCATTACAGAGATGCACATCACCTAATATGCTTAATTGGTAGTAGGCTTTCGAGCCTATACAGCTTGGAGTAAGACAACATGCATAAAGAGGATGATGTGGTCAAAATACTAATTTGCCTAATAATTCTGCACGCAGTGTATAATCTATCTGTACTGCGTCACCTGCTATTTGGTCTTTTTCTTATTTCTTTGTCCTGCTCACTGCGCTGGCCGCACATGCTCAATTTCATCCTTCATCTGCTCCCTGAGCTGTGATAGGAGGAGAGCTGCAGCAGAAAAGACATGTCTCCTGAGCTGCAGCAGAAAGGACACTCTCCCTGAGCTGCAGCAGAAAGGACACTCCCCCTGAGCTGCCAGCTTGATATAAATCTAGCAGAGCAATGAATGGAAAAATCTCTGGATCCATGTGAAGTACAGGGCTGGTACTCGCTTTGTTAGAAAGAGATTGTCATGTACTGTATTATGTCGGATTTTCATTTTTTACAATAATTATGGGATAACCCCTTTAATGGGAAATACAAAGAAAAACAAGTAAAGAATTACACATACATGCTTTATTTTAGGAATCCTAAAACTCATAAAAATGGTTCTCAAAGCAAATAAAATTTACAAACCAAGGTCCTATGTACACGACAATATTACAGTTCAGTTGTGTGTATAACATGTCTTCATCATTCTGATATTGAATTATAATATTTCATTCGCAGTTTGAATGGAAGCATTTACATATTTTTCCTAATTTAAATGTAGGGCATATATACGGTAGACCTATTCAGCGCAGTTTGCTTCAGTCAAATATGACAGAAATGTTAGAGAACGTTGCACTGGGTTAAACATGTATTATGACTATAATTCAATTATAGTCATAATTTATTTCAATTTCGAATACTGCATATGGTCCTGTTCATTCCTGGAATCTCTGTTTCTGGCAAATTACAGACCTAATAACTATGACGGATTTTACAGCCTGACTGGCTTTCTCCATCAGTTTCCTTTGTTTTATCATGTCCTGTTTTTTGGCAAATACAGTTTTTGATGATTATGTATTTTCTCAGTAAATTTTTTTTACGACTTTATATCCTCTCTGTGGAAATCTTTGATGCCCATGGGAGTCATTGATTTATAAAGCTGCTATTGATGATCAGCTCAAATACAATCTAGCCAAAATTAACGGTACTTTTTGAAGAATAACACATCACTTTTATTTTAGCTGTTTGGTTCTTTGACCCTCTTGTTTCATGCCCCCAGGGTACGTTTAGGTGAGAGAGATAGTCTGCCTCTGTTTCTGAATCCTGATAACAGAGTAAGGGCTCATGCACACGACCGTTGTTTTGGTCCGCATACGAGCCGCAGTTTTTGCGGCTCGGATGCGGACCCATTCACTTCAATGGGGCCGCAAAAGATGCGAACAGCACTCTGTGTGCTGTCCGCATCCGTTGCTCCGCTCCGTGCCCCGCAAAAAAAATATAACATGTCCTATTCTTGTCCGTTTTGTGGACAAGAATAGGCATGTCTACAATGGGCCGCCCGTTCCGTTCCGCAAATTGCGGAAGGCGCATGGGCGGCTTCCGTTTTTTGCGGATCCGCGATTTGCGGACCGCAAAAAACGGAACGGTCATGTGCATGAGGCCTAACTTAGGGTTCTGATGAGTCTTCCCGTGGTGATTAGTATTTATAAGGAGATGCTTCATCCAAAAGGGGTTCTTTAAATCAGGCAGCTTGTTCGGAGGAGCAGTCTAAAAGAGCATTATTCAAAGTCAGCAACTTATATCAGGGGGACCCACAATCTCAAGGGTGTTCAAACTGAAGTTATCTCAGGGGAATCTGCAATTTTAAAGAGTCAATCAATTGATCAGATTGTCTTAAAGGGGTTTTCCTGGACTATTATATTATATTTTAA
This sequence comes from Bufo bufo, assembly GCF_905171765.1. Lineage (NCBI taxonomy): Eukaryota > Metazoa > Chordata > Amphibia > Anura > Bufonidae > Bufo > Bufo bufo. The sequence goes on from NC_053391.1 coordinate 119,726,552, forward strand.
CAGATATGTTCATGTAGCTGTTCAACTGTATGTTTCCCTCCTGTATGTAGCACTTCCTGTTGTTGTATCCAACCAAACCCATGATGCACTTCTCCTTTCTCTACCACAGGTCCAGCCCCTAACAACATCCAGCTGGATTATAGCTCCTCCCACCCAGCTAATTACATAGAAACTCCCCTATCACTGCCCCTGTTGCTGCTTTGACACGCCCATGGACATAACATAACAGGAAATGTGACCACAGCCCAGAACGGAACATAGGAACAATAAAGGTAAAAGAAATACATTACAAAATTACAGATACCTTCATAAATGATTATTTTAACCCCTTCAACATACAGCCAGTTTTCACCTTCCTAATCAAGCCTAATTTTGCAAATCTGACACGTCTGACTTTATATGGTAATAGCTTTCGCATTCTTTACTTATCCAAGCGATTCTGAGATTATTTTTTCATGATACACCGTTGTTCAAGTTATTGGTAAATTTGGTTTAATATTTTTTACCTTAAAAGAAAATCCAAAATTAAAGAAAATTTAAAAAAATTAGAAATGTTCTATTTCCTGCTGTGGTCTTCTTTTTTTGTTTCATGGTGTCATTTTGATTAAAAAAGCGCTTTTTATGTTATGCAAATGAACCTCCAAGGTGCCCAGAGGGGTGCTATTCAGGCTCGGACTGGCCCACAGGGGTACAGGAGAATCCCCCGGTGGGCCCCTGAGCAAGGCGGGCCCCTAGTATCCCACCCCCTGCACAAGTGGCACATAACACAGTAGACTTACTGCACTACATACATATATTCAATGAGCAGCACCTCAATCAGCCTATGTTCATATAAAAAACTTGATAGATTATTAAAGAAACTCCCCAGTTTATTATTATAGACACGATCAAAGCTGAGATGACTTCTAGGTACAGAGGAAAGCTGCCAGTGTCCTTTTTTCCCCAGGACCTACCTTCTCAAATTTGCTGCAGGGACCCCATTTTCAATCATCTGGTAGCATCTTGCTGCTGTGTGAGCAGGTAATATTTGAATGTATCCATACGGTGGGCCCCCGAAATAATTTTACTGGTGGGCCCTAGGCACCCCAGTCCGACAGTGGCGCTATTCTTCTTCTCTTGAGCCCAGTAACGCCCCCCTGCAGTGCCCAGCCCGCCTTAATTTCCAGCCCAAGCACGCCTCCTCATCAAGAAATATCCTCCCACAGTCGAGGTGAACGGCGCCGCCGCCTCCGCTACGTCATCTAATACATTCCAGCTACGGTGAAAGGAAGAAGGCAAACCGTCGTTTTAATAAGACATAAAAACATAGGGGGTCATTTATTAAGACCAGCGTTTTAGATGCTATATCTGGGAGCAGACCTCTACATAACTTTGGCGCATCCAGCGCCAGTTCTAAATGTAAGACAGCTTTCTAGAGTTAGAAAATTATGAACGCCGGCCCATCCCCTTTCCCACCACAGCCACTTTTATAGACCTGGCGTGAGCGGGGGAAAAGTCGCAGATTGCGCCTGAAATACTCCTGATATTGGCGCATTTCAGGATAATAAATGACTCACAAAGAGGAACATTTATCAAATCTGCTTTGCCAGTTCTTTGGTGTAAAAATGTCGCAGGTGATGTTGCGTGTGACGTTTTGTGGCAAATATTGCTAATTTTTATGAGCTGTGCCTTCTCACGCCACTTTTAAAATGTATTTTTGCTGTCTCATAAGTCAGTCAATAATAACACTATAGGATATACGGTATATTTTCGCATACAAAAACGTAATCTATAGGATAAGGGATCATTATTGTGCGTATTGTGTAGGGAGTTTTATTTTTACATGCGATTGATTTGACACGGTGGTCCGATTATGCGGCAGTGTTGTAGAGTCGGTGCTTTCTGAGGACTTGCTGTCGGCATTTCAGAAATCCGCTCTGTGCTGGACTTAGATGCCTGAGTGAAAACACCATTCAATATTTTCAGGTTCACTTAGTCAATCCAAGTTAAATTTGAAAGCAGAGGAAAGCACATGTCAGATTGCTGAGACAGAGGATATTTGATCTAAGCCTCAGTGTCTGTGGCCTGTAATAGTATACTTATCTGTCATGCATCTAAACAACATGCGGGATGAATAGAAGAAACAATGGAAACACTACACCAGCATCAGTTTAATGGATTTACCCTGTGGCAGGAAAACATTATGGGGCAGATTTATCAAAACTGGTACAAAGGAAAACTGGCTTAGTTACCCATAGCAACTAATCAGATTCCACCTTTCATTTGCCAAAGGAGCTGTGAATAATGAAAGGTGGAATCTGATTGGTTGCTATGGGTAACTAAGCCAGTTTTCCTTTGCACCAGTTTTGATAAATCTCCCCCACTGTGTATTTGTGGACAAATTCAGGTGCAAATGCTTTTGATGGTTGGGGGTCTATGGGGTGAGAACAAATAGTGCAGGGAATCAATGGCGTTATAAGACATAGCTGTATAGATCAGGACATTATTGAAAATAAAAAGTCACTTAAAGGCTATGTACACCTTTAGAGGCCTTTTTATTTATTTATTATTATTGCATTGTACTTATTTTGAGCTAAAAATATTTTTTTCAATTGGTCTTTATTAAAAATATGGAATCCTTTTTTACAGCTTAGATGCTGTAGTGGCAGCCTGTGGATTTTATGTCTTATCCATTAGACCAGGAGCTGACAGACTCCTTATCTCTGCTCTCTGACATTATAAACACTCATTAAAGCTCAGTTCTTATCTCACTAATAAGAAGGTGGCTTAGGCCTCATGCAGCTGTTGCCCGGCCGTGGCCGTATTGCGGCCCACAAACAGCTGGTCCGCAATATGCGGGCACTGGCCATGTGCTCCCTGCATCACGGTTGTGTTTCTGTCAGTGCCTCCGCACCGCAAAAAAATAGAACATGTTCTATATTTTTGCGGTGCAGACGGATCACGGAACCATTCAAGTTAAATGGGTCTCGATCCGTCCCGGCCGCTGCACGGACATTGGACATTGACGGGGTACAACTAGACGGCGGTCCCTAAACTTAGTACGTGTAGGGCCTTAAAGGTAATAATACAATACGGGAGAAAATAACAAAGTGGCAGGCAACAAGGTAAATACGAGCCGAGGTCAGTAGCCAGGAGGTCACATAAATACAAAAGGAGGACGCAAGGTCAAGGTCACAAACAAAGCCGAGGTTAGAAGCCAGGAGGTAACGTCAAGACCAGGGAGGATTCAAAATCGAGGTTAGAAAGCAAAGCCGAGGTGAAAACACACAAGGTCACAATACAGAATATGCTAGTGAAGGGGAAGACCAATCACAGGCAACCAGTGGCATCAGGCTGCCTGTTTAAATAGCCCTGGCTGGAGGCGCATTGCTTATAGCACAGACCTTTCACTTACCAGTAGGAGGAGCGCCCGGCCGGTCACAGACATCGCAGGTAAGTATAATGCTTCTAAAAATTGCTAAGTAACCATGGCAACCAGGACTGCAGTAGCGTCCCGGTTGCCATGGTTACCGATCGGAGCCCCAGCGATTAAACTGGGACTCCGATCGGAACTCTCCGCTGCCACCAATGATAGGGAGGGGGGGATTTTAATTAGGAGGGGGAGGGAGGGGGGGGCAGCACTGGCCACCAATGAATGTACAGTAATACAGGGGAGGGAGGGGGGGCCCACTGGCCACCAATAAAGGTACAGTAATACAGGGGAGGGAGGGGGGGCCCACTGGCCACCAATGAATGTACAGTAATACAGGGGAGGGAGGGGGGGCCACACTGGCCACCAATGAATGTAATACAGGGGAGGAGGGAGGGGGGCACACTGGCCACCAATGAATTTAAAACTGGGGAGGGAGGGGGGTGTGCCCCCTCCTGCCTGGCAGCACCTGCCTGCAGCACCTGAGGGGTTAATTGTGCGGACCACAGCCCCCTGTAAGAGATCGGGTGCTGCCAGGCAGCAGGGGGCAGTCATGTAGACAGTTCTTAGTATATTCTAACTTGAAGCGTCCCCATCACTATGGGAACGCCTCTGTGTTAGAATATACTGTCGGATCTGAGTTTTCACGAAGTGAAAACTCAGCTCTGAAAAAGCTTTTATGCAGACAGATCACGGCCACGGATCACGGACGCGGATGCCAATCTTGTGTGCATCCGTGTTTTTTCACGGACCCATTGACTTGAATGGGTCCGTGAACCGTTGTCCGTCAAAAAAATAGGACAGGTCATATTTTTTTGACGGACAGGGAACACGGATCACGGCCGCGGATGACCAACGGTGCATTTTCCGAGTTTTCAAAGGGTCCGCAGAAAATTACGGAAAACGGAACAACGGCCACGGATGCACACAACGGTCGTGTGCATGAGGCCTTAGTTTTTTGACTCTCCTGGGGTTTTCTCAGGTTCGACTGAACCTGGGCCCAGACTCTGCACAGTTCTCTAGCCATTAAATCAGCCTCTGGAATTTGCAAAGAGGACAACGAACAAGAATTAAATTGCGGATAAAAACCAAGATTACATTAAAAAGGTGACATACTAGTAGATGAGTTCACCTGGTTGTTAATGGCGAACTCAGCCAGGGGCAGATGTTTCACCCACAGCTGTTGATTGTCGGAGACATAACACCTCAAATACTGCTCCAGAGACTGGTTCAAACGTTCAGTTTGACCATTTTGTTTCAGGATGAAAGGCCGAAGAAAATGACAGAGAGATGTTAAATTTCTGACAAAAAGCCCTCCAAAATCTAGATACGAATTGAACACCTCTATCCGAAACTACATTTTCAGGAATCCCATGTAATCCCATGCTCTACAAACAGGGCCGGTGCAAGGATTTTTGCCGCCCTAGGCAAAGATCCATTTTGCCGCCCCCTCATGTCACTCACTCACTGTCAGACACACACACACTGACAGACAGACACACATTCAGACACTCACTGAATGACGTACACAGAAACTCACTGACAGACATACTCACTGACAGACACACATACACTCACTGACAGACAGACAGACACTCACTCGCTGACAGACACTCACTGACAGATATACACCTGCCCACTGAAACACACACACACACACACACAGAAACTCACTGACAGACACTCACTCACTGGCAGACAAACACACACATATACTCACTGACAAACATACACATACTCACTGACAAACACACAGACACTTACTGACCGACAGGCATCCACACTCACTGACATACACTTACTCACTCACTGACATACACACACAGACACTCAATGACAGACACACATACATTTACTGACAGAAAGACAGACATACATACACTCACTCACTGACTGACATAAATACACAGGCAGACACTCACTCAGTCAAACACTTAAACACTCACCTCCCTGGGGTGCAGTGTGGTGCAGCTCCTCAGTCCTCCAGCGCACCGTTTAGTATGCCGGGGCCGGAATGACGTCATATTCCGGCATCACAGAGGGTGCACGAGGGAGGAGTGGGGAGCTGCTAGAACAGCCTCCCTTGCCGCCCGCCTCCTCTTCTCCGGTAATTTACTGGCAGAGCAGGCACCTGCCATCAGGGTAAGCAGATGCCTGCTCTGCCATATTTAAGAAGGACCTCCACCTCCTGGGCCCCCTGTAACGGCGCTAGGGGCGGTTTAAGAGCCGCTCGCCCAGGGCTGCAGCCCCAGTCAGGGGGCGCCCACTAGGGCACCCCCAGCAGGCCGGCGCCCTAGGCGAATGCCTAGTTCGCCTATATAGTTGCCCTGTCTACAAATAGGGAGGCCAAAGTCTTAGCATTGGTCAGCTTTGACAGAGGGATAAAATGCACCATCCTACTAAATCTGTCAACCACCACCCATACCACAGACTTACCCTCTGAAACCGGAAAATCGGTGATAAGGTCCATGGAGATATTAGACCAAGGTCTATTAAGGATGGGTAGTGGACGTAACTCACCTGCCGGACGGGACCTAGGAGTCTTGGACCTGGCACACACCTCATATGAGGACACATACGAGTGGACATCTCTAGCCAGAGTGGGCCACCAGTAAAATCTGGATACGAGGTCTTTGGTGGCATTGATACCCAGATGTCCACTAAACACGGAATTATGGTATTCACCCAACAGTCGGAGACTTAAATGGCCAGGGACAAACAATTTATCTGCAGGGGATTGTACCGGAACCAAATGTTGTCCCGCAGTTATTTCGGTTGTCAGATCAGAGGAGACCCAAGCCACAATGATGCGTGCTGGTAATATTAGTTCTGGAGGAGTATCAGGATGTTGAAAAGCACAAAAACTTCAGGATAGAGCATCTGCTTTAACATTTTTACTTCCTGGCCTGAAAGTAATACAAAAGTTAAAACATGTAAAGAACAATGCCCACCTCGCCTGTCTGGGATTCAAACGTTTAGCAGATTCTAAAAACAATAAATTCTTATGATCAGTCAGAACAATAACACAATGTTGGGCCCCTTCCAAAAAATGGCGCCATTCCTCAAAGGCCCATTTAATAGCAAGTAACTCCCGGTTCCCAATATCGTAATTTCTCTCAGTGGAAGAGAACTTACGAGAAAAGAAAGAACAGGGTCTCAGATTAGTGAGGTTTGATGACCCCTGGGAGAGTACTGCTTCTACCCCATCCTCGGAAGCATCAACCTCGACTATGAAAGGCCTCTCTTGATCAGGTTGAACCAATATTGGGGCATTAACAAAACATTTCTTGAGTGTTTCGAAAAGCCTTTATGGCCTCTGGTGACCAATTCACTAGAACTGACCCCTTCCTGTTTAGGTCGTTGAGAGGTTTAGCAATAACCGAAAAATCTTTGATACATTTTCAATAATAATTTAAGCGTTGCAAAGCTTTAAGAGAGGAGGGCCCCACCCATTCCTGAATAGCCTGTATCTTCCCTGGATCCATCTTAAAGGACTGGGGTGTGAGAATATATCCCAAAAAATATATATTCCTGCACACCAAAAACACATTTTTTACCTTTCGCGAATAGTTGATTCTTACGAAGAACCTCCAATACCTGTCTAGTGTGGTAATGTGAGAATCACAGTCAGGTGAATAAATCAGAATATCGTCCAAATAAACAATCATAAATTTACCAATAAGGCTTTATTCACACGTCAGTATTTTTTCTTTCCAGATTTACGTTCCGTTTTTTTGCTGATCCGTGTTCCGTTTTTTTTTCAAAAGTGCATCCGCATCTTTTCCGTGTTTCCGTGTTTCCGTGTTTCAGCAAAAATCTGAAAAAGAAGGAGGAAAAGATGTTGCTAGTGTGCCCTAGAAAAAAAAAAGGTCTATAAGAACAGAGGACATGTGCTTGTACAGTCGCCATTTTATTGTGCTTTTGGTGTCGTTCAGAGCTGTGTAAGAAACCTCTGCTTGGCTGGCATAGTTTTCTACCGATTTCTCCGCGATCATCATGGCAGAAGACATGGATAACGTACTATTTTACTGGCTTCTCTCTCGGCAATTCAGACAGCCGTCATCTATGCTGGATGAAGAACCGGGGAGGAAGAGGAGACGGCAGTGGGTCCATCCCATTGTTGCTCAGCGCCTTCAGAAAGGACAATTTCATAAGTTATACAACGATCTGCGACGTGACCCTCTAAAGTTCAAAAGCTATTGCCGGATGTCCATGGAAGCATTCGATCATCTGCTGGTCTCTCTTCATCCTGACCTTAATTTCATGGACACCAGCATGAGGCGCTGCATATCTGCTGAACAACGCTTGCTTGTCACCCTGAGGTAAGTGAATGTGGCATTTTTAGATCCTATATATCAGTGATGGCGACCCTTTTAGAGATCGAGTGTCCAAAACCACAACCCCAAACCCTCTTATTTAAAACAAAGTGCCAACGTGGCAAGTTAACCTAAATCCTACCGTCCAATCTAGTATATCTTTCATGTACTTTATCATGTAGTAGCTATAATAGCCTGTCTACATTCAATGCGCTGCCTGTGCTGTTCATGGTGCGTCCTGTGCTGATGAATGGCAGGAAAGGTCATATTGGTACAGTCAGACTTTTTCCAGGGTGTGGGTGCCCACAGAGAGGGCTCCGAGTGGCGCCTCTGGCACCCGTGCAATAGGTTCACCACCACTGATATATATTCAATATCAATATATTATAATGAAAGTTTGAACTTTTTTTTCTTTTCTTTTTTGTATTTTTCAGATTCCTTGCTACTGGAAATTCATTCGCTTCGTTGCATTTTGAGTTTCTGCTTGGAATCTCTACAATCTCTGGGATCGTCTGTCATACCTGTACAGTTATATGGCAGCGTCTCAGAGAAGCGGTGATGCCCACCCCCAAGGCGGAAGATTGGCTACGTATCGCCGAGGGATTTTACCAATCGGCGCAGTTTCCTAACTGCATTGGGGCACTGGACGGTAAGCATATCCGTGTGAAGAAGCCGCCTCATTCAGGGTCCCGGTATTTCAATTACAAGCAATATTTTTCTGTAGTGCTGATGGCCCTTGCTGACAGTAACTACAGGTTTGTAATTGTGGATATCGGGGCCTATGGGAGCACTTCAGACAGCCGCATCTTTAGTGCTTCCAGAATGGGTGAACGGCTTCAGACAAACCAGCTTGCCCTGCCAGAGCCCAGTAGACTTCCCGGATCTGCAGTTCCGCCGGCTCCATTTGTGATCGTGGCAGACGAAGGATTTGCATTGGCACCCCACCTGATGCGGCCCTTCCCTAGACGCGATCTGGATGACAGGAAGCGCATTTTCAACTATCGATTGTCTCGCGCCCGTCGGTATGTGGAGTGCGCTTTCAGGATACTCTCCACTAAGTGGAGAGTATTCATGTCATCCATACAGATGAATCCGGACAATGCCACCCTGGTGATACAGGCTTGTGTACTACTACACAACTTCACCAGGATCCACGATGCCTCAACAGATGCAGATTTGGGCCTAAATATGACATCTTCAGTCAGTTTAGACCTGAGCCGGCCTGGACGCCCTGGAACAGCTGGACTAGCTGTTCGGGAACTCTATGCCGACTACTTCTGCAGTCCTGAGGGGGCATTGTCGTGGCAGTTGGATGCCATCCGTGGAAGACGCTGATTTCAGCTGGAATCTGGTTTAAATTGGATAAAAATGGAAATTCCTTAGTTTAGTTAGATCCCCTGTTGTTATTTTAGATTAGGGACTCGCAAGATATAATGAGGACCCTTGACGTGGGCTTGCGGGCTGGGGTATTGTGCCAATTCCTATTTTTTTTCAGAAATTTGGTGTAAATACCTTCTAATACCTCATTTCTAATTACGTCTATAAAATAATGTTTGTAAACTTTTACATTTGATCATGTCCTCTCAGCTGAATAGGATCATGTCCAATTTTTTGAAACAAAATGGTATATGTATGCGTTTAGCTTTCAACAAGGACAACAACAGACGTAATCTGGCCTGCAATCCACTGAGCAAATCCTTCCACGCTGAAAAGGTAAGTATATTACATCATAATTTCATCCAGGTAGACACTGCGATGTGAGAATCGGAGCATTTCATACTACAATGCTCTCATTTGCACATCACTAGATCGGGCATGGAAATGGGTACCTTATTTGCCCAAAACATTGCCACTGATGGGCAGATGCTTTTACCAAGCACTGTGTTTGGTGATGTCAATAGCACTAATATGTGTGCCTTCTCAATCACGATGATGCAGAACGGACGGATCCCGGACTCATTCAAGTAGAATGGGTCTGGATCAGTCCCGAATGCAGAACTTTAGTTCTCTGTGTATTGGGGACCACAAATTGCGGGACCAAATGCATGGAACTGAAGCATGAGCTTTCGTGTGCATTAGACCATTTTTAATATAAATGACCGAAATTTATAATAGGTCATCAATATTAAATTTGGCCAAAATGTTCAAAATCTTAAACTTTAAAGTGAAAAATAACAGTCAAAGTTTGAAAGGAAAACATTTTTTATTAAGAACAAACCCAAACCCCAACCCAAAAAAAAAAATTAGAGGTCATATAAATCCCTCATGAAAGGGCCTGGAGGATGGACCATAGGGGGATCAGGACGGTGACTTGCAGGAGGAGTGACATGAAGCATGGCATTTCTTGAATTTATCATGTAGTCCATGAGATGATGTGGCTCCTGGGGGCCAGAAAAAAGGTCCATAAGCATGGCAATTGCAGAAACACAACGTGTTTGCCGTTCTTCGGGCACACGGCGGAAGCAAGGAGCCAGCCCTTTTAAGGTGATTTCTTCCTTCCCGTCTGACCGATTCCGGTTTAGATACTCCATCACCATCATATTTACTCTTTGTTGGAGATCTAAACCGGAATCGGTATTAACTCTTCTAGCTCGTCTGCCCGAAGAACGGCAAACGGGTTCCTCTGCTGCCTCGTTGCTGGGAGGGATTTCTGGGACTTCAACATTTTCAGAGGTCGGTTCTTCTGTGGTCAGAAGCTGCGAACATGAGGCTTCTTCAGTGCCTTCATGCTCTTCCATCCCCAGTGGTTGGTCCTCCACCATTGTGGAAGTGTGTGGCCTCTCTGCCACTTCTCCAGATATGGTTTGAGAACCTGAAGCTTCGGTTAAGTTGTCGACCGTGCTATAATAAAAAAGCAAAACATAAATTATCAAATTTAACCAAATATTAACATAGTACCTTTCACCAGTTAAAACTATTTAAATGTGGTACCTCACACTGTAGCACATGTACCCTAATGCCAGATAGAAGAATCACCCTGTGAGAAAAGCAGATATCTCCTCCTCCCTGTTCCCATGCTAGGTATTTACATACAGGGCGCATAAATCTAATGGACTACTGCACCGCAACGGAGGTTAAAATGAAAATTGTTTACTACATGACATAGTAGGGCACATGTGCTACTGTGTAAGGTACCACATTTTAATGAGTACAAACTGGTGAAAGGTGCACCCCCAAAAATATATAACTTAAAAACTACTTACGGTCTTACGTCCATTATTAGCTTCAGAAATTGGAGCTGCCTGGTAAACATATATGGCTTCTTTCTTTTTGCACCATCACCGCTCTTTTGTGAACTATTGAGTTCGCGGCGGAACTGATCCCGGCATGTGTACCACCTTTTTTTAATTTGCTCCACTGTAAAAAAAAAAATAATGTATTCATTAAATAATCTTTAATTGTGCAAACAAAAATGTAAAAGGACATTTATCTATTGTACACACAATCAGTGTTTTTCCAGGATGAATGTGTGCATGCCAGGCTGCCTGTACACACACCATGCAACAGGAATGTGTGCATTGGCAGGCTGGGTGTACACGTGTGCATGCCAGGCTGCCTGTACACACACCATGCAACAGGAATGTGTGCATTGGCAGGCTGGGTGTACACGTGTGCATGCCAGGCTGCCTGTACACACACCATGCAACAGGAATGTGTGCATTGGCAGGCTGGGTGTACACGTGTGCATGCCAGGCTGCCTGTACACACACCATGCAACAGGAATGTGTGCATTGGCAGGCTGGGTGTACACGTGTGCATGCCAGGCTGCCTGTACACACACCATGCAACATGACATAACTAATATTAAATACACATAACTTTGAAGTAAAGTATTTACTCACGCATTTTAATTTTCTTGTCTTTAGAAGCAGAGGTCCATGCAGTGGCCAGCAACTCGACGCATACCTCATTCCATGACTGATCTTTGCTGGTCCGCTCATGGTAAATTTCTGTCCTGGAGTCTGTAAGGAAAATTTACTCTCTTCCCTAACGGTGTGTCCCTTAACACATGATTTCAGTGGCCAGCTTGAATTAAGCCTTACCGGTATCGGGAGAATGAAGAAGATAGACCACATGAACACATGTCTATTTCCAATCCATTCTGGTTTATTCACTGCGTGCCAACACTTAATATAGGGGAGGATTGACCTCCCATTACATCCAATCATATGTTAGCATTAGTCTTATCGTATGGCCTGAATACACATGAGCTCTGCACTTACAGAAATAGATGTTTCATAGTAGCGACAGTTAATCATTCAGGTATAAACATGAGAATGACCTTGTGAAGTAAGGCTGGTTAAACAAATGTATGTATGCATTTTCTAATCTGGTCTCAATACTACAGAGGGAGAAAGGCACAAATGGAAATCTTAGAATAGTGCACTGGCCTGATGCAATCGTAATACACGTTGCTGTGTAAAACAAAATGGAGTTACTTATACGCCATCAATCCCCTCTTTAGAACCTTATATTTATCTTAAACTATATGGTTCTTTCTCTGCTCTTCCTTTGTTTGCTTGTAAGCCTTTAGGTATTCCATATACCCTTCAGGAGTATAATCCTCAGGCTTTGTTGGGGTTGTGTTTGCCTCTTCTACCTCTACCGGAGTATAGAGGAATGTTGAGTGTACCCCTCTTTCGGACACATTTTTACATACGGCCAGAAGGGAGGGCACACACTGTAGACAACAGCAGAGACCCACTATTGCAGCGATCACGGCAAATGCCACTCCTACAACATATCTTATTTGACCAAAGTCAGGTATCCAGCCAAAAAGCCAGTCCCACCAACCTTGGTCAACATCTTGTTTTATATGTTTAATCATGTCTTCTAGTTGGCCTATTTTATCTTTTATTCCACGGGAGTGATCTGATAGATTGAAACAACACATCCCTGCGAACGCTGAGCATCCTACACCATGTTGGAGCAATAAATAGTCAATAGTTGCCCTATTCTGCAAGATAGCCTTTTTATATGATTGTATATCCAGAAGCATATCTTGCAGAATTGCACTAGTGACATTTATCTGTTTTACCATAAAACAGGCAAGTTTTGATATTGTCCTGTGGTTATATATGGCCAACCCTGGTACTCCTATCAAAGATACCCCTAAACTCATATATTCTGATCTAGAGAGGAGATTCACATTATAATCACAATTTTCCGGTAACTGTAGGGAAGTGTCTCTCGTGTGTCGTGTCTGCATTGCTGGGAATAGTGGTATCATTGCTAATGTCAGCCTGGCTATTGTACAGGGTCCCTCTGTAATATTGGCCGGTATGTATGTGTGACTAGTATTTCCACAGGCCAATACCCATCCTGCTGGTAGAGGTACATGTTTGTCTAGGGATGGTACTGTTTTAGTAATATTACATTGCATATTTTTTCCTGATACTATCTTTTTACAACTATCTATATCTCTATCACAAATATTTGGCTTAGTCTTATTCTGCATTTTTGCTTGTATGCAGGGAGGCAATAGTGTCTCATCACAGGTGAAGTTATAACATATTTCTGCTGCTGTGACAAGACCTGTAATTATTTCTATCATATTACTCTGCAGAGTCTCATATGTAGGACAGTCATAACAAGCATGATAAGGATTTACATATCCATATTTAACATCATGATCCTCCAAATCAGTGTCATTCCATTGGGAACGTAGGAGCCCCGTCCATACAGCTACTGGGGTGGGGACTGCTACCAGACATGTCTCCAAAATGTTAGATGCCGATAAAGTGGTTCGGAGACAAAAGTCAGTTAAGTTCAGAGTTTTGGCCAGGTACAGCCATAAGTTCTCCTTTGTCTTCCACAGATTGTCTTCCCCTCTGCATTCTGTTTTCAGGTATATCTGTCTGTCCCACAGCCATGGGACAGTAAGTAGGAGACACAAAAATTGCAATTATTAAGGCACTGCATCTCAGCATCTCGAGGAATTTCCCAACTGCGTCATCTCGTTGAGGGTCAAGGCTGTCTGCCTCCGTTAGTACCCCTTCTGTATCTTCTTCGAGGTCAAGGCTGTCTGCCCCCGTTAGTACCTCTGGGCCTCGTTGGAGGTCAGGGCTGTCTGCCCCCGTTAGTACCTCTCTTTTCTTCACCAACTTAATCCTTGTGGCGTGGATCCACGTGGGTGACTGTTCAGTGAGGACTGCTGTTCTGGTGATCGCGACTACCTCGGTGGGTTGTCCGTAGGTGAAACTTCCTGGTTCCTTTCCCTTCTTTAAGATCTTGATCATCACCTGGTTGCCTATCCGGAATGGACGGGTTGATTCCTGTGAAAGAGAAGGAGACTTACAAGCCACTTTTTTCTTCAGTTTTACTGAGGACTTTGATCAGATTAGTACTTCTCTCTGATCAGGTCCAAGTCCCCTTCCTGCACCACCAGGGGGCGTCTTGCCCATGGTGTGGGGAAAGGCCTACCCATGAGTATCTCAATGCTGTTTATGTCCTACTCTGTGGAATGTCCTACTCTGTGGAAATGTGCTACTTAAGATGGAAGCACTGTGTTGGGGAATGCATAACTTCCCCTCTTCGCAGACTAATCCTATCTCAGGATTTTTCTGCAATACTGGATAACACCAGTCCTGCTGTTCCTGTTCAGTGACATACCACTGAAGATCAGTAAGTATTTGCAGCATCTCAGGGGTTGGAGATGCCAAACATGGCATCTCCCAATGGTTATACAAACCTGTGAGGTTGCTTTTGGCAACTCATTTCGCCATCTTAACTGCCAGCGCATTGCCCTGTGAGACATGTTCCTTACCATCTGCTGCCGTAAATCCTCTCCTCTGCCAGATCATACCATGGTCCCACACTACCCCATGTGTGTACCTACTCTCAGTATGAATGGTGACAGGTCTATCAGCATGTAGAATACATGTCCTAGTGAGTGCAATAAGCTCAGCTGCCTGCTGTGTTGAGTGCGGATGTCCTTGAGTAGGCCTACAACATCATGAGTGGTGTGCAAAATGGTGTAATGTCACATTGTGAAAGAATTTGCCGACTCTACCATCATAGCACAGGCTGCAAGAGAACGCAGACATGCCGGCATCCCCTGGACAGAGGTGGGCATTACCTTTGAGAAAAACACACAAGGACGCAACTTGCCTCCGTTTTCTTGTGTCAGTACACCCGCCATGTTTTACAATTTTGGCGTGCAAACATGTGGAAGGGCATATTATAGTCAAGGGAGGCCCAGCCCTGGACTCGACATGAGCGAACATTTCAGATAATCAAATGCATTGTACATTTCAGAAGACCATTTAATCAAATCTGGATTTCCATCCAGAGTGGCTTGCCTCAAAACATTGTCAATAGTGGGAGCAACCAGTAATCCATTGTCTACCGTTTATCATACCAAGGAAGATAACATTTCTTTCTTGGTGTGCGGGGCGACCAAACCGCAATAGACTGGACTCTTTCTGCGCTGATTCTCCGTTCACCTTTTGTGAGGACAAAGCCCAAGTATTCAACCTGCATTTTACACCATTGCATTTGCTTAAGTGTCACTTTGTGACCACATCCTGACAACCATTATAACAGTGATAAACCATCCTGAATGCTGGCCTCCGCTGACATGCTACACAATAATAATCATCAACATATTGCAGCAGCACAGAACCTTGGGGGGATGTACCATGACTCTAACATCGCTCGGAGGACTATGCTGTACACTACAGGTGAATCAGCATATCCCTGGGGCATCTCTGCACCAGGTCAGTTGGCGTCTGTCAAAGGAAAAAGCAAAAAGTAGTCTGGTTATCTTATCAACTGGGATAGAAAAGAAAGCATTTTTCAGATCTATCACACTGAACCAAACAGCGTCTGCTGGAATGGCAGATAATAATTAAGTGACATCAGGTACAACAGGGGCTATAGGCACAATGATGTTGTTGATGGCCCTTAAATCCTGTACAAAGCGGGCAGCACCATCTGCCTTTGTCACTGGATTCACGGGCGTGCTGTAGGGTGAAATCACCTCTTCCAGGATTCCCTTTTGTAGGAATTCTTCTATCATTGGCCTAAGCCCATCAAGTTTCTCTTTTAACAGCAGGTATTGTTTCTGGAACACTGAGATGACACCTGGTTTCACAGTAGCTGTGTAATGTGTGCAATCTATGAATCCTGTGTCATATTCATTTGAGGACCATAATGCAGGGTTAATGTTATTATGGGTGGTCCTGTATGTTCGCAAGAATCAGTGGCACTGGTGTAGAGACTGGAATGAGACCTGAGTGTACTCTTATGTCCTGATTCTTTGATACCTGCAAGTTAAGCCTAATGAACAAATCTCTCCCTAATAGGCTGACTGGGCAATCTAGTATAATGCTAAATACATGACATGATGTATTCCCTGTCCATGGTTTCTACTGGTAAGGAATCTGTTCTGTATGTCCTTGTCAGTACCCCATTTATTCCCATAGAGGGCTCACATTTCCTTCCTGACACTCTGAGTCACCTAAGTCCACCCCTTTTGGTGGACGCTTTGGTCTGTCTTCTGTTCTGCCATTAGTATCTTAGCTGTCCATACGAGCAGAGCTCTGATGTTAAGCACAACACTGAACATGTAACATGTAACTGCAAACATTGAAACAAACAGATCTGACAATACAGACATGAACACACAAAGGGCCCATAAAAACTTTTCATTGAAATAAAAATGTACAGCTTGATCAATGCTGTTTGGTACCAATAAAAAACCCAAAAACTTCCAATAAAATAAAATAAAATTCTTAAATGCGCATATTAAAAACAAATACCGTATTCCATACGCATTCATATACATTTTCATGTACTCATCTTCACAAACCAGCTCATAACCACGCCCTTATACATAAAATATGAATTACACACACAGCTCTGCTACGTACATATAACTCAGAGCCACACCCATTCACATTCCACTGAATCATGTATCTTTCACCCAATCACACAATCTCTTTGTTACATCCCAAAACTTGCAGCACAGACAAACACAGCAATTGCTGATGGTCTGTTGCTGTAAAACAATATACATGTTAATCATACAGTCATTTTGTTAAAATTAACAAATCATCTTATATGCCATGTCGTTTTTTTTTTTTTGTGTTACACACATCGCCACTTATTGTATATAACTAACACTTCCAATTAGCATCATCACTGCAGGCACATTTTAAACCATCGGAACATACAATTTGGAAAGATACAATCAATACTGGAGCCCTGTCTGGAATATCTTATAGATAACACAGGTTAGTATCTTCACATTGCTGCTTATGCAATACCAATTAGCAGCCCCCCTCCCCCCTCAACCCCCATATGAAATTCCTGAGCAGAGGAGGGGGGTGAGATGGGAGGGGGCTCTCTCTGAAAACACATCTCAAACAGGACAGGAAGAAGTTTTTTTTTTTTTTTTTTTTAGTAGTACTACAAGTGACATTTTGGAATGTGGTGGGGGGGAGGGATGCCTCATGGCAACCTTTGTTCTCTATAGGATTCAAAATCCTCCATCTTGAAATAAGAAATGCTGCTCATTTCATTTCTCTAACTTCAAGTTCTCTCAGTCACTTCCATATACACTTTTTCACCATTACTCAGCTTGCACCAGGCTATTATTATCCTTTAACAACTTCTCTCTTCAACTATCAATACACTTATGCATTAACTGTCCATCTTTTAGTGCTGTAATCTCTAATTCCAGGGACTATAAATCGTCACTATTTAAACACACACAGATCATTAGGGCAACAAAACTTAACCAGTTCATTTCTGAACGTTTAACACAAGCCCTTTCTAATTGCAAACACTGAGACACTTTTTCCCTTGCCATGAATTAACTTCCTGACTCTGCTGTGTCTTCTCACTCACAATAGCCCCCCTTCACAATCACGGGAGTTCTGATGTAACTGATTTTCATCCCTGTTGCCAGCCGGGCATAACATTCTGTTTCACATTTTATTCTACTTGTACTGCGTGTAGTATAACTAGTATGCGGTGTGCCAATATTTAGACCGCGCTCCATTATGTTTCCAAATGTTGGCATGGGGGGTCGGTATTTTTCTTCTAGTTTTAATGGTATAACCACTGTTACAGCATCTTCCTCAATCTGAGTCAGAACTGGATACAGAGGTGCCGTGGGGGTGGATTTATTATAGGGTGGAGGGGGTTTCTGACTTCTCTTCTTTGTACCTACCTCCTGTTCTATTTCATGTAGAGACCTATCATTTTTGGGACTTTTTAGATTCTTATTCTTCTTGCTATTACCTGCATCATACCAGTGGGGGGCTATTTCCAGCCATTGTTTCTGCACTCCTGGACATGTAATCCATGTCCCTGGAGGATCCGCATCGAAATGCGGGCCAGGGCTGTTTTATCACCTAGACATAGTCCTTTGACCATATCCATATGATAAATACTATTATCACCGTCCCTGCGGAATGGATCTGCAGCATCCATTACCTCAGTCCAGCCTGCTAGATTATCTACCCACGGGTTGATCAGGTAATAGTTTGTTGGACTAACACGGGTTACATGATTTGCAAGTCTCTCCTGGTTCTGGTTTAGGGAATTTAGTTTTAGACCCTTGTCCTCCCTGGTTTGTATTTATAGTTCAAAGAATAAGTGAGACAATCACTGTCAGGACTGGCTGTACTGCACTGAAATAGCGCCGACAAGACCTGTCAACTGATCAGCTGATTCGTATCTTAATGTCTCTCTATACTCTTTGGACCCCTATCGACTATTGTTGTTTCGGACTGCCACTTGCGGTCAATTTTCCGGGTCAACAGATCGCTCTTAGCCGAAAAAACTGGGGCGTCTTGCAGTCCTCCACAACACAAAACAATTTTACACATTAACAGTAGTTAACCCAAATACATCAATTTGATAATAACAGTGGGATATGACCGTACACTTACCAACCGATCAGTATCTCACACAAACAGATAATCTTATTACTTCTAAAATACTTATACTATATATACATAGAGTTAATTCAAGCTTGTATCCTTCTGTTCCCTGAACAGATATCCTTATATAGTGCACTATCTCTTAACGATACGGACTCAAATGAGCCTCTTACAATCACATTTTATAACGATATGGACTCAATGATATGAGCCGCTTACAATCAACATTTGCGTGTCTCCCAGACATCGCAGTCCACTGAAATCATAAATAGATGGTTCGACTTACTTGAATGGGATTTTGGTCATTGCTCTCAGGTCCAAGGCGGACAAGATGTCTTTCCACGGTGACCTGAAGAGTTGACCCTCCCAATCCCGGACTGAGTCCCCAGATCTGTAGGAAAATTTACTCTCTTCCCTAACGGTGTGTCCCTTAACACATGATTTCAGTGGCCAGCTTGAATTAAGCCTTACCGGTACGGGAGAATGAAGAAGATAGACCACATGAACACATGTCTTTTTCCAATCCATTCTGGTTTATTACTGCGTGCCAAACATTAATATAGGGGAGGATTGACCTCCCATTACATCCAATCATATGTTAGCATTTGTCTTATCGTATGGCCTGAATACACATGAGCTCTGCCACTTACAGAAATAGATGTTTCATAGTAGCGACAGTTAATCATTCAGGTATAAACATGAGAATGACCTTGTGAAGTAAGGCTGGGTTAAACAAATGTATGTATGCATTTACTAATCTGGTCTCAATACTACAGAGGGAGAAAGGCACAAATGGAAATCTTAGAATAGTGCACTGGCCTGATGCAATCGTAATACACGTTGCTGTGTAAAACAAAATGGAGTTACTTATACGCCATCAGAGTCCCCACAGGGCTGGCCTCTCTTGGATGAGGATATAAGTTTTTCTACCTCAAAATTGCACTAGTGTCTGCTATTCTATGTGCTGGTCGGCTCAGAAGATAAATTCCTGTCTTCCTGCCACCTGTCTCCCTGGAGATTCAAGGTCACATGGGGCAGGCTTCTTTTTCTATTTCCTGCAGTTCCGCAATTGCGGATGACATGCGGATGACATTTGACATCTTTCCGCATGTCATCCGTTTTTTTGCGGACCCATTCACTTCAATGGGGCAACGGTCCGCAATTTGCGGGCAAAAGCTAGGACATGCGGTACTTATTTGACGGATCCGCATTGCGGAACGGTACGGATTTGCGGATGCGGACAGCATACGGAATGCTGTCCGCATCTTTTGCGGACCCATTGAAATGAATGGGTCCGCATATATTCCGCATCTCTTCCGCATTTTTGCGGAAAAGATGCGGACAAAAAATGCGGACGTGTGAATGAAGCCTAAATTGTTTGAAAATATCATTAACAAAATTCTGGAAAACAGCTAGAGCGTTACTTAGACCAAACGGCATGACCAAATACTCGAAATGACCCTCAGGAGTGTTAAAGGCCATTTTCCACTCATCTCCCTTCTAATTCAAATAAGATTGTATGCTCCCCTGAGATCAAGCTTAGTGAACCAGTGAGCCCCAAGAACCTGATTAAATAGGTCTGGAATCAACGGCAAGGAGTACTGATTTTTAATAGTAATTTTGTTTAACTCTCTGTAATCAATACAAGGTCTCAAACCCCCATCTTTTTTCTCAACAAAGAAAAATACTGCCCCCATAGGTGACACTGAGGGTCTAATATGACCTTTTTGTAAGCTTTCCAATAAATAATCCTTCATAGACATTCGTTCAGGGCTGGACAAGTTAGAAATACGACCCTTAGGCCTCTTTCACACGAGCGGGATTTCCGCGCGGGTGCAATGCGTGAGGTGAACGCATTGCACCGCACTGAATTGGACCCATTTATTTCTATAGGGCTGTGCACATGAGCGGTGATTTTCACGCATCACTTGTGCGTTGCGTGAAAATCGCAGCATGCTCTATTTTGTGCATTTTTCGCGCGCCCCATAGAGTGAATGGGCTGCGTGAAAATCGCAAGCATCCTCATGCAAGTGCGGATGCTGTGCCAATTTTCACGCATGGTTGCTAGGAGATGATCGGGTGGGGACCCGATCATTATTATTGTCCCTTATAACATGGTTAATAAGGGAAAGTAATAGCATTATTAATACAGAATGCTTAGTAAAATAGGGCTGGAGGGGTTAAAAAAATAATAATAATAATTTAACTCACCTTATCCACTTGTTGCGCAGCACCCGGCTTCTCTTCTTTCTTCTTCTTTGCTGTGCAGGAGGAAAAGGACCTATGGTGACGTCACTGCGCTCATCACATGGTCCGTCACATGGTCCATTAACATGGTGATGGGTCATGTGATAGACCATGTAATGAGCGCAATGATGTCATCAAAGGTCCTTTACCCAGGTCCTGAAGAAAGAAGAAAGAAGAGAAGCCGGGCTGCGCGAACAAGTGGATTAAGGTGAGTTAAATTATTTTTTTTAACCCCTCCAGCCCTATTTTACTAAGCTTTCTGTATTAAGAATGCTATTATTTTTACTTATAACCATGTTATAAGGGAAAATAATACAATCTACACAACACATAACCCAAACCCGAACTTCTGTGAAGAAGTTCGGGTTTGGGTACCAAACATGCTGATTTTTCTCACGCGCGTGCAAAGCAAATTAAAATGTTTTGCACTCGCGCGGTAAATTCGCGCATTTTCCCGCAACGCACCCGCATCTTATCCGGCCCATATTTGGATCATGGAACAAGATCGATGGCTCAATCGAATGGTCTATGAGGAGGAAGGCACTCAGCTTTGGACATAGAAAAAACATCTGTGAAGTCACTAATGTATGGGGGAAGAGTTTTAGACTCTGCAGTGATTCCAGCCCAAATAACAGGTAAACAATACGAGAATACGAGTTACATTTAGGTCCCCATTTCTTTACTTCACCCATGGTCCAGTTAATAACTGGGTTATGAATCTGGAGCCAAGGCATGCCCAAAACTATCTCGGGTACATTTTTTTATATCAAGAACGAACGGATCTCAGTAGGGCAAACCCCCACGGTCAAGGTTACTTCCGGAGTACAAAATTCTACAATACCGCCCACTAAAGGAGTAGAGTTGATAGCAACAATGTGGATAGGGTTAGGAACAGATAAAATGGATACCCAGATGGAAATTGCAAAATCATAATCAATGAAATTAGAGGCGGATCCTGAATTAATAAACGCCTCCCCAGAACCCTTACAGGACCCCAAAGAAACAATCACCGTCACTAATATTTTCTTTTTTGCTACCTCTGGGAGTACCTTATCCTTCAGGACATCCGGCCTTGAAGATCTTCTGGAGGGAGAAATCTTAGGGCATTGTCGTACCCAGTGGTCGGATTCTCCGCAGTAAAAGCAGGCACCCCTTTGGCGTCTTTGATCCCTTCTGGTCATTCCGAGTTACATGGGTTCTTCTGTAGGATTCCCCAACCTGGCTCTCAAGAGGGATGAGTCCGGGTTGACCACCACCTGTGGAAATGTCAGTAGTTCCCGTTGTCTTTCCCTAATATGTCGATCCAGTCTAACAGCCAATGTCAACATCTGTTCTAAGGTGTCAGGGGAAGGATAACTGACCAACATGTCTTTTAATTTTTCAGAGAGTCCTGACCTAAACTGACACTTCAGCGCTGGATCGTTCCAGCCAGAGGAAATACACCACTTCCGGAATTGGGTACAGAATTTCCCCACCGGTCTGTCCCCCTGTCTAAGAGATTTTAACTAAGATTCTGTCACAGTCGATTTATCGGGTTCGTCATACAATACACCCAAAGTTTGAAAAAAAGTTTTAACAGAGCTGAGGCAAGGAGAGTCCGTGGGGAGGGAGTAAGCCCATTCTTGTGGGTCCCCTGCAGCAACTCCTGCTGCTGTAGCCTCTCTCCCAACTCCTGCACGATCTGAGCAAGACTGTGTACTTGATCTGTGAGGAATCGCATAGGTTCCATGGTATTTGGTATGGCCTGTGATTCTGTCACGGTGGGATGGAGTGTGCGCAGCCCTAAGCTCCACCCACACCTCTGACCCTGCCTACTTGCACGTTCCGCCCTAGGAAACGGGGTACAACTAGACGGCGGTCCCTAAACTGAGTACATGCAGGGCCTTAAAGGTAATAATACAATACGGGAGAAAACAACAAACAAAGTGACAGGCAGGCACAGGGGGGTAAAAAAATACAACAAGGTAAATACGAGCCGAGGTCAGTAGCCAGGAGGTCACATAAATACAAAAGGAGGACGCAAGGTCAAGGTCACAAACAAAGCCGAGGTCAGAAGCCAGGAGTTAACGTCAATACCAGGGAGGATTCAAAGTTGAGATCAGAAAGCAAAGCTGAGATCAAAACACACAAGGTCACAATACAGAATACGCTAGTGAAGGAAGGAAGACCAATCACAGGTAACCTGTGGCATCAGGCTGCCTGTTTAAATAGCCCTGGCTGGTAAGTCACATGACGTGGCCAGCGTCACATGACTCACAATACACAGCCCAACACAGCCGAGCACCAATCATCATTATCGGCGCTCAGCTCTCCTGCTGCTTGCCTGCTGCCATGGAGACGAGGACGCAGGCTGTGTCCTCGCCCCTCTCCATGCGCAGGGCGCCGGCGCTGTGAAGAAAGGCCCCTCGTTACAGAAAGTGAAAGAACCAGTCTCACAGTTAGAAAAGCAGTTAACCCTTTGTGACAGAATGGCTCAATATTTTTAATTAAGGCCAATTGAAAATATGCGATCATAAACAAAAATTGCCTCCGAAGGTGTACATAGCCTTTTAAAGAGGACCTTTCACGTAATTTGACTATTCAGAATCAGTACCTGGCACTGTAGCCGATGTTTACTAGATGAGATAGGGCACTTTTTTTTAGATCCGCTGCTCTGTTTTGCTGCTGGGCCCGGTGTTCTGTTTGCCGCCCTGTATCAATAGCATTGGTACAGGGAGGAGGAGAAGCCAGCGTTTCTTAAGGGGCATCTCCTTTTCCCTGACTGTGGCACCCTCCAATCACAGCGGACCGGAGAAGGTGAGCTGTATTTTCATAATGGCTGTGACGCTCTCCACTGCGATTGGAGCACACCACAGCCAGGGAGAAGGAGACGCCCACTGAGAAACGCTGGCATCTCCTCCTCCCTGTACCAATGCTATTGATTAGCATACAGGGCGCCAAACAGAACGCCGGCAAAGCGGATCAGCACATCTGAAAAAAAAAGTGCCCTATCTCATCTAGTAAACATCGGCTACAGTGGCAGGTACTGATTTTGAAAAGTCAGATCACGTGAAAGGTCCTCTTTAACCCCTTAAGGACTCTATTTCACCTTAAAGGGCTTCTGTCACCCCACTAAACCTTTTTTTTTTTTTTGCTTACTTATAATCCCCACACTGCGATTTATGCCTACATAATCAAATTAATCATTTTGGTCCTGTAGATTTTGTTTAAAACATGCTTTTAAAATATGCAAATGACCTTGCTACCAGCAAGTAGGGCGACTACTTTCTGGTAGCAGCCGCATCCTCCGATCCTAAAGACGCCCCTCCGCATTGTGATTGACAGGGCCAGGGAACGGAATCGTTCTCTGCTGGCCCTGCCTGTTAGCATTCAAAATCTGGCACCTGCGCCGCGGCCGTACCTGTCTTCAATCGGCGCAGGCGCACTGAGAGGCGGCCCTCGCTCGACCGCTCCATCCTCAATGCGCCTGCGCCGGGTGTAGATATGTATATATTTTTTTATTTATGTAAGTTTTACACTATAACAGCTTTTTTCAAACAAGAAAAATTATGTTTTAGTGTCTCCATATCCTGAGCCATAGTTTTTTTATTTTTTGGGCGATTGTCTCAGGTAGGGGCTAATTTTTTGCGGGATGAGGTGATGGTTAGATTGGTACTATTTTGGTGGGCAAACGCCTTTTTGATCGCTTGCTGTTGTACTTTTTGTGATGTAAGGTGACAAAAAAATTGTTTATTTAGCACAGTTTTTTTTTTTTTTTTTACGGTGTTCATCTGAGGGGTTAGGTCATGTGATATGTTTATAGAGCCGGGCGATACGGACGCGGCGATACCTAATATGTATAATTTTTTTTTACCCCTATTTTTTACCAATTTTTTTAAACTTTATTTGGGGAAAATGACGTTTTTGTTTATTTGTACTTGAAACTTTTTTGGGGGGGGAAACTTTATTTTTTTTAACTTTTTTTCACTTTATTTGTTGTCCCACTTTGGGACTTGAACTTTGGGGGGTATATTCCTTTACAATGCATTCCAATACTTCTGTATTGGAATGCATTGGCTGTATGAGTAATACTGTGTGTATTACTCATACAGCTTCCGGGGCCTGTGAGATCCAGGGGGCTGGATATCACAGGCTCGTCACCGGAAGGCAGCGCGATGCCTTCCTTATACAGTGCGCTGCCTTCCATGCCATCGGGTCCCCCCCACAGCTGCATGGGGACCCGATGGCACCGCCAACACCCGCCGCAACCGCAGGTAAAAGCCGCAAACCGCAGGTCTGAATTGACCTGTGGTTTGCGGCGATCGCCAACACGGGGGGGGTCACATAACCCCCCCGGGCGTTGTTACAGGATGCCCGCTGAATGATTTCAGCGGACATCCTGTTCAGATTAACCCCCGCGGCGCCGCAATCACGATTTAAACTTAGGACGTACCGGTACGCCCTGAGTCCTTAAGGGGTTGAAGAGGTCACCTCTCCTGACATGTCTGTTTTAGTATGAATGAATGGGAGTTACCATTGTCCTTGTCAAAATGTTGTACCATCTGCCACTGGTAGTACTGGTTGGGCTATGTCATATTGTGCAGGGACACCCGCCCCCCCCCCTTCCAACCTGGAGCACCCATTTCACAGCCAGTAATATTGATGATATCATCAGGATAGGCCATCAATATCTGATCAGTGGAGGTCCAACGGCCAGCACCCCCACTGATCAGCTGTTTGAATAGGAGGCGGCGCTCATACAAGCACTGCTTCATCCTTGAGATTACACTGTAGCATAACTACAGTGTCCTTCCACTACTACTACTAACAGGAAGTCCAGAAAAATGGGTAAGAGTGAAGTCGTTTCTGAAAGAAATGCAGATCCCTTTTTTTCTAATCTTGGACAACATTATAACCTAAACATTAAAAAAGTACATATATTAGTAAATCAGAATTAAGAGTGTTAGGATATATTTACTAATTGTGTTTAATTTAGCCACATAATTTGTATCAATTTTTAATTGTTTGAACATGCTGACAAAATAAAAGCTGCATATTTGTATAGTGACAACCAATATTGTTGCACTTCCTGTTGTCAAAGATGGCCGCTGCATAGATTCATTAAAATACCAATATTGGTATAGATATAGTAAAATGGGGCTCATTTTCTAAAGGCTGGCGTTTCAAACATCAGTAAAAAGTCTCCCAGAGTAAGATGTAGTAATAATAAATATGTTGCATTTGTGTACTTGTCTGTGCGCTAGAAACTGAAATCTACACTACAGTAGCTAGGAGCTGGCGTAAATATCGGTTATAATCTATGCCAATTTTCTGGAGTAAATTATCATAAATGTGTCTACCCATGCTGTCCTACCATCTTCCACTAAGTTCTATCCTTTTGAAAAAAATAATAAAAAAAAAAAAATATATATATATATATATATATATATCAATGTCAAGAATTTGTAAAGTTTTGAGCAAAATGCCTTTTGTGCAAAAATCTATGGCCCTGATTTACTAATGTGTCTTGCACCAAAAATGTGTCTGAAAAAAGTGGTGCAATTTGGCGCATCTAGGATTTATCAATTTTAATGACATGATCGCCAATGAGGTGAGGTTTAGGACTCATGCACACGACCGTTGTGTGCATCCGTGGCCGTTGTGCCGTTTTCCGTTTTTTTTCGCGGACCCATTGACTTTCAATGGGTCCGTGGAAAAAACGGAAAATGCACCGTTTGGCAGCCGCATCCGTGAGCCGTGTTTTCTGGCCGTGAAAAAAATATGACCTGTCCTATTTTTTTCACGGCCAACGGTTCACGGACCCATTCAAGTCAATGGGTCCGTGAAAGAACACGGATGCACACAAGATTGGCATCCGTGTCCGTGATCCGTGGCCGTAGGTTAGTTTTTATACAGACGGATCCGAAGATCCGTCTGCATAAAAGCTTTCTCAAAGCTGAGTTTTCACTTCGTGAAAACTCAGAACCGACAGTATATTCTAACACAGAAGCGTTCCCATGGTGATGGGGACGCTTCTAGTTAGAATACACTACAAACTGTGTACAAGACTGCCCCCTGCTGCCTGGCAGCATCCGATCTCTTACAGGGGGCCGTGATCAGCACAATTAACCCCTTCAGGTGCGGCACCTGAAGGGGTTAATTGTGCTGATCACGGCCCCCTGTAAGAGATCAGGGCTGCCAGGCAGCAGGGGGCAGACCCTCCCCCCCCTCCCCAGTTTGAATATCATTGGTGGCCAGTGCGGCCCCCCCCCTCCCTCTATTGTAATAATTCGTTGGTGGCACAGTGTGCGCCCCCCCCTCCCTCCCTCTATTGTAATAATTCGTTGGTGGCACAGTGTGCGCCCCCCATCGGCCCCCCCTCCCTCTATAGCATTAACAACATTGGTGGCCAGTGTGCGGCCTCCCATCTCCCCCCCCCCCCCATCATTGGTGGCAGCGGAGTTCCGATCGGAGTCCCAGTTTAATCGCTGGGGCTCCGATCGGTAACCATGGCAACCGGGACGCTACTACAGTCCTGGTTGCCATGGTTACTTAGCAATAGTACAATAGTAGAAGATTCATACTTACCTGCTGCTGGCTGCTGCTGCGATGTTCGTGTCCGGCCGGGAGCTCCACCTACTGGTAAGTGACAGCCTCAGGTCTGTGCGGCGCATTGCTAAATGAACTGTCACTTACTAGTAGGAGGAGCTCCCGGCCGGACACGAACATCGCAGCTCCCAGGTAAGTATGAATCTTTTACTATTGTACTATTGCTAGTAACCCGCTGCCACCAATGATCGGGGGGGGGGGGGGAGATGGGAGGCCGCACACTGGCCACCAATGTTGTTAATGCTATAGAGGGAGGGGGGGCCAATGGGGGGCGCACACTGTGCCACCAACGATTTATTACAATAGAGGGAGGAAGGGGGGGGGGGGCGCACACTGTGCCACCAACGAATTATTACAATAGAGGGAGGAAGGGGGGGGGGCGCACTGGCCACCAATGATATTCAAACTGGGGAGGGGGGGGGGGGTCTGCCCCCTGCTGCCTGGCAGCCCTGATCTCTTACAGGGGGATATGATAGTACAATTAACCCCTTCAGGTGCGGCACCTGAGGGGTTAATTGTGCTGATCACGGCCCCCTGTAAGAGATCGGATGCTGCTAGGCAGCAGGGGGCAGTCATGTACACAGTTTGTAGTATATTCTAAGTAGAAGCGTCCCCATCACCATGGGAACGCCTCTGTGTTAGAATATACTGTCGGAAATGAGGTTTCACGATCTAACTCATATCCGACAGTATATTCTAACATAGAGGCGTTCCCATGGTGATGGGGACGCTTCAAGTTAAAATATACCATCGGATTGGAGAAAACTCCGATCTGATGGTATAAAAGGGACTCCAGACTTTACATTGAAAGTCAATGGGGACGGATCCGTTTGAAATGGCACCATATTGTGTCAACGTCAAACGGATCCGTCCCCATTGACTTGCATTGTAATTCAGGACGGATCCGTTTGGCTCCGCACGGCCAGGCGGACACCAAAACGACTTTTTTTTCATGTCCGTGGATCCTCCAAAAATCAAGGAAGACCCACGGACGAAAAAACGGTCACGGATCACGGGAAAACGGAACCCCGTTTTGCGGACCGCAAAAAAATACGGTCGTGTGCATGAGGCCTTAGTTTCACAAAATGCTTTTGTCTTGTCAGTGTGTGTGCTGTTAATTTAGAAGTTTAAAGGGTACCATCTCAGACATTGGTGGCATATCGACAGAAGATGAATGGAGGGTGACTGTGCATGCAAGGTTCGCTCTTCTTCACTTTGTGGGCTCCGTTCTAGAGATGTGGGTCCCACTTCACCTATCAGACATTTTGGGCATATCCTAACAATATACCATCAATGTCTGAGATGGGCTAACCCCATTAAAGGGAATCTGTCACTGGACTGTTAGTAAGCTACTGTAGCTCTGCTATAGCCATTTGTAAATATACAGTGGTCCCTCAAGTTACAATATTATTAGTTCTTGGACAACCATTGTATGTTGAAACCATTGTAAGTTGAGCAATCGGTTCCAAAGCCCTAAAATTTCATCCAAGATAGGGGAAAATGAATATTTAAGAAAAATAAGCAGATATCTAAGACAGATAAAACAAGTCCTTACATATAACAGTCAGGAATAGCTGCTAACTAGCAACTAGTACAACTATTTTACCAGAGAAGTGGCCTTGATTGGTTGTGAGTCTGAGGCATTGTATGTTGAGTCTAGTTTCGACTTACGATGGGTCAGAAAAGACCATTGTATGTTGAAAATATTGTATTCTGAGGCCATTGTATCTTGAGGGATCACTGTACCTTTATGTCCAAATCCATCTTCTCTATCCCCCCCAAAAAAACATTTTTTATAAACATGCTAGTAAAGTGAAAAGAACCCAAGGGACTGTACTTATCTGTGCTGGAGCCCAGCCTCGCCCATCAGAATAGAGCCCTGCACCTCCCCCCTCTTCTTCTCTCCACCTCCTAGCTGTGGCAGATCTTCTTTCTGTGTGCACCTGCGCCATGTGTTATCTTCTGCTGGCAGCGGCTTCATTAACTGAACTGCGCATACTCCAGTAGTATGTTACATAGGACTGTAGTGGAGGACATCATATATGGCTCTGGTCTGACATGTCATAATAATAATAATAATAATAATAATATACATTTACTGTGCATTTTAAAGGGAACCTGTCTTGTTAAACATGTTGCAGGTGGCATTTTATAATTTATTCATCTCAATTCCTGCTCATTCTGGGTTTTGAAGTCAATGGATCTTTTCTATAGATTATAGTTATAAATTATACTGAATTTTTTCCTATAACGCCCTATAAGGCCCATAAGATGCACCTAGGTTTTAGAGGAGGACAATAAGAAAAAAATATTTTTCATTAGACCTCAGATCAGGCCAACAATCAGACCCCCAATGTTAATCAGACCTTAGCTCACAGCCCAAATCAGACCCCCAATGTTAATAAGATCCTCAATCAGACCTCAGATCAGACCCTAATGTTAATAAGATTCCAATAAGACCTCAGATCAGACCCACAATCAGACCTCAGCGCAGAAACCAATGTGAGTGACCTCCAATCAGACCTAAGCCCAATATAAAGAAGACCCTCCATTCAGACCTCAGATGAGACCCCCATACCTCATATCAGCACCCAGCCATATTTCATCGCCCCCAGCTATATTTCAGCAGCCCCAAGCCTCAGATCACCAAATCAAAAATCCACTTACCTATCCTGCACCAGACTCCGCCGCTCCATACCTCCAGCTCTCTCTCTTCTTCCTGCCGTCGGCGGTGCTGTGACCCGACGTGCATAGCGTGAGGTTACAGAGCGCCCCCACAGCACAGCCAACATCAGAGGACTAAGAAGCGGTGAGTACAGAATCTTCACCACTTCCTGGTCCTCCGGTACTAATGAGCACTTCCACAATAGAAGCGCTCATTAGTATTCGCTCCATAAGACGCATTGATTTTTTCCCCCCTACTTTGGGGTGTCCCCCACTCGCGAAAAATATGGTATATATCAATCTGCTCTGCTTCTCCTGCCCTATAACATATTGCCTGCAGCTCAAACACCATGTTCAACATGACAGGTTCCCCTTAATGATATTTATGATTACAGCTACATGACTTGCCAGCATTTGTTAGAATAAGCCTCTTCTGCTAGCTGGTAAAACTCCTGTGGAAGTCATGTATGCTGCGTGCTACGACCACCTGTAACCTCTTCTGCATTTTTCCTTTTGTGCTCAGCTGCAATAGCCTGGATTTCAGAAGCACAACAGAGTCTACTTATTGGATTTGTGAAGATCAACAACATATCAAATGAATGCAGTGATTTACTAGCTTTACGTTTTATTCAAATTTGACTCATTTTTTTTAAATAATTGCACATTCAGATGCCTCCTGTTGTAATTCTTCCTTTCTTCTGCTTTGCAACCCAGATCCAATTACCCTACAGCAGAATGAGAAAACCACGAAGGCTCTGTTATTAAATACCCAAAAAGCTGGGCCTTAAATCATTTGTTTTACTCTAGCATTTACAGAAGCACTTAAGCATGGTGATAGCAATTCAAAATGCACAGTGCCATTATCTGCCATCTGGTGTGTGATACAGAGGGCACTCCCTTCACTTGTGTATTTGTGTAAGTGGAAGCTTGTTGTGTGACTCTCGAAAGGAGTATGTTGCCCCCATGTTTTTTTTTCTAAACTTTGTTTCCAGGGTAAAAAAAAAAAAAGAGTACAAAAAAATCTCCATTCAAACAAAAATGGAGATTCTAAAGGCCTCTTAACACTGCTCGATAGAGCAGACGATTGTCAGGAGGGAAGCGTTCCTTCCTGGCAATTGCCTGCTTGTTAGTTGAGGAGAAGAAAATCACAGAAATAGGATAATAATGCACTTAGTAAAGTAGATGCAAGCATTATATATGGACAAAGTCCTCACTCTGATATGATAATATCTGAGACACTTAGCCAATATATTTTGATCAAAACACATCTGAGTCCGCCTACCAAGCGCCAAGGTGGTCTCAGGTCAGAGAAGGCTCACGCGATATGCCCCCATTGTCCAAGATGGGAAAACCCCTTTAAAGCGTTATTCCATGAATAAACACTAATTTACTCTGTTAGATTGTTAAATACTTACGGGGCTTTCTTTTGATTACTTCCTTGTCCATATGTCCACCTAAAGCCCATAATCATGGGACAACCCTAAAGGAATACTAAAAAGTGGTAAGTCAAATGACCGTTTGGCTGATGGCTATTTAAAGTGCATAGCTAATTTAAGCCATCTTTGCCTCACCATCCATTTGGAATTACACAGCAATCTTCTCCAATGAAAGGTACAGTCTCTTAACTGTTGCTTTAACTATGGCACACTTCACAGCTGGCTAGCCATAAGTGCTATTCCAGCAACTACTATTATTCATATGTCTACAGGCAGCTGGCAAATCTGTGTAGAACCTCTAAGTCCTCATCTCCCTGAGGTTCACTTAGCAGCTTCTGCCTGCGGCAACTGTCTTGTAAAAACCCAAAGCACTTCCTCAGCCACTTGTGTCTCCAGCTGCGGAGTTCCAGGACCCTCAGCACATCAATCAAGGGGTCCAGCTGACAATGTTAGTCTATGCCCAATTCCACCCAAGGTGGAAGGCTGGCTTATTTATAGATTTTAATATCTCCACTCAGCGTAGGGAAAGCAACATCATTATGAGTCATAATTTATATACGCTCCCATATTTGCATAGCTGAACTTCCAAGTTACTCACCACCAGTCATAACGTTTAGGGTTGCACTTCCCCAGCGCTATACCGGAAAGAGTATGGCCAAAAATGCTAGGCAGGGAGAAAACCACCAAGTCCATTTCAATACCACACTTGAATATACAGTACATCAGTTTGATGCAATGTAATAAAGCAGTTATACACACTATAACAATAATATGCACAGAAAGTTAAGGTACATAAACAACACAAACATGCCCTTCTTTTTGAAAACTAGGGAGGATTTTTAGAAGTTGGCCCATGTAAAAGGGCCTTTAGGTAGATATTCTGCCCAGTAATGAGAGCCGATTGACGATAACGGAATGTTGATCAGCACTTGTGACCCACATTAACATGTGGCAAGTATCTTTAGTATGGGACGAGCGATCAGTAAGATTATCGTTTATATCCATACACTTTTTATTAATTGCCAGAAAATCTCCTTTATATATTGGATGATATGCTACTGACAAATTATGATTTTTGCTACCACCTAAAAGATCTGATTACCCGAAAAATGGCCGTTTGTTTGTTTGTTGAATGATTAGTGGCGAATTTAAATGGTACAATGATTGTGAACAAGCAGATCTGGTTACTGATCATCTCCCTTAGTAAAATGAATTTACAATTATGATGACTACACTCCTGTATATGCATTTATGACTTTTGTATTTGGCAATAAGGCCCATAGCACGCTTTTGGCAATTTATGTTAATAATATAATCACGATATACACTGATACATGACATATTCTGATGGATATTGAGGGATATTTCTTTGATTGATGTAATCAGCACTTTGATTGAATAATATTGTGAAGCTGTATAAGGGCCCTTTCACACGAGCGGATGCCATGCGGGTAATCCGCTGCGTGAAATAGAGCAAAGCCCCGTTCTGGACAGCAGAGACACGGAGCATTAACATGATTGATAATGCTCTATGCCTCTCTTTGACCTTTTTACTACAAAATCAGTGAGATAAAGTTGTCACCATGATTTTGTAGTAAAAAGATCACAGAGAGGCAAAGAGCATTATTAATCATGTTAATGCTCCGTGTCTCTGCTGTCCGGAACGGGGCTTGGCTCTCTTTCACGCAGCGGATTACCCGCACGGCATCCGCTCGTGTGAAAAAGCCCTAAATATGCACATTGCACTAGCAATTTTGTCACTGCTTGAGAAAGATCCCAGGAAGCGGATCGAAACGTTGCGTGTCTGGTGAATAAAGTTTGATACTATTTTACGCCTTGGATGTGCCTAGGAATTCTTCTCGCTTATTATCTGAAGGGGGATCGCCTTCACAGCCACTGGCACTCCGCCTGAACTTGATTTATAGCTGTGCTGCCCAATCTATATATTTTTTCCTAGTAAAATGGTGGCCATACACATTAGTCTAAAGTTTATCAAAATGGATGATGTTTAACAACGAACAAAGAAGTCGGCCTTGTTTAATATTTTTTTCCGAAAGTCAGAAGAAAGATCTTTCTTCCGTAATCCGGTTTCATTGTATGGCAATTGTATGTAATGTATGGCAATTTGAACAACTGTTATGGCCAATATGGACTAAAATGTGTATGGTCGGGTCCGCAAAACCATCGTTCACATCACATTACAATGGAATGTGTAGTATATAGCATTAACATTGCAAACATATAACACACCAAACTTTGCAGATATCCCCAGGCCTGTGGTACTGCATACCCCCTTGCTAAAAGGCAAGCCATCTCTATTGTTCTTGGACTGCTCCCTGGTATACAGCAGCAAATGTCCAAAGATGAAGATCTCAGCTGGCTCCCTCCCCTTCCAGTACTGTGGAGAGAAAAGGGTTAAGGACATGAGTGCATGCATATACATTTAAATGTGGTATATCACCCGAGGGTGATGTGAGACAGAAAGCGCTGGAATACACAATCAAAGCAACTAATCCTTAAATGTAGTAATGTCAGTCAGTGCCAGCCTAAATAACTTGGCGGCTGGTTCCGAAAGTCAGTGTTTGGAGGGTCGGTTTATGTGGCTATTGATATCTAAACATATGAGAAACAAGACTGGTATTAGTATTAATGTTATGGTAACTACCTTATTGTTCATCCAGAATGGACCTTTAATTGATGGTCTGATGTGGCGTTCACGGTGGGTTGGTTGCCTTGTCTTAGTGTTCTTCTGATGATACTGTTCCTTTAAATCGCGGCGTCCTCCTCGCTCACCTACCAGCAGCAGCGCGGCCCCGGCCGGAAGCACGCGCAGCGCGAGGGAGCTTGTTGGTATGTTGCCCGGGAAACCGCTTGTGGTGACGTCACCGTTCAGAGTATGGGGGCCTCCGTAGGACAAAAAGGCAACATACCAACAAGCTCCCTCGCGCTGCGCGTGCTTCTGGCCGGGGCCGCGCTGCTGCTGGTAGGTGAGCGAGGAGGACGCCGCGATTTAAAGGAACAGTATCATCAGAAGAACACTAAGACAAGGCAACCAACCCACCGTGAACGCCACATCAGACCATCAATTAAAGGTCCATTCTGGATGAACAATAAGGTAGTTACCATAACATTAGTACTAATACTAGTCTTGTTTCTCATATGTTTAGATATCAATAACCACATAAACCGACCCTCCAAACACTGACTTTCGGAACCAGCCGCCAAGTTATTTAGGCTGGCACTGACTGACATTACTACATTTAAGGATTAGTTGCTTTGATTGTGTATTCCAGCGCTTTCTGTCTCACATCACCCTCGGGTGATATACCACATTTTCTATATCTATCTAAGGAGAACAATAACTCCTTACCAGACAGCAAGCAGCGGGATCTTCCTATTAGGACAGATCTACACATCAGAACAAAAGGAGCGCAGGGGGGGGGGGGCCTTTTACTTTCTCTATATACATTTAAATGGCCTAGACATTAGGACCAAAACTCACAGCTTTCATTGCAGCAACCTCAGATGTAGAACCCTCTGGATGCTGGATGTGGTGCTCTCTGCAGCTGTAACTCCAGATTTCATCTCTGGTCCTTTGGTGACCTCCTATAGTGGAATCAGGAACTGCAAGCTGAGTTTCTAGCAGGGGATCTTGCAGCCTGTCTTCATCTCCAGGGGCAACGCCACCACTGTGGTCTAGCTGGAAAGGAGGTTAATACTATGTTAATTCAGTTGTTCCAGCATGAGCCAGGCAAGGCTTTCTGAGCCCTAATGCAAAATCTACAACCAGGCCCCCCTGTGCTATTTATAATACTGGTTTCATTTTGTGGGGCAGAAAAGCCTTTGGACCAGGACCTGGGTTGAATCATAACTCTGCATCCTTTGTAGCCATTTCCCTGAGCATTACACAAGTTAAAAAGAAGGTAGAAAAACAGCAGAAAAGTAGGATGATGCTCATTCTGGTTCCCTTGTTTAGTAGTTCCTTGTAGATTGGCTGCCCTGAGTTTGTACCCACCTTTTCCCAAATGCACACACATGCCTTTCCAGCCTCATCAAACAGCTCATCACACAGCACTTAGTTGGTTCAGTACAGTTTTCTTACATGTGCTTTCTAGTGGTTTATAAAGGTTCAGTAAGACGCAAGAAAGAGAACAGCAAACCGGCATAAATTGTTGCACAAAGCCTGATTTTTGATGGATTCCTTATGGAAAGCATTGATCCAAAGTTGAGTTCCATATAATATTACAGCACCAGGATTAATAATATTTTCCTTATAGAATCGCATGCCACATTTTTGCATTTTATCTATGAAGATTTCACATTACCGTCAGTGCTACAGAGCGGTGGTAGTTATCCCTGTGAAGTGATTTAGTTGCAAAGCGTATTATGAGCTCCTGATTGCTGATGTGAAGCCATGGTGAGAAGGATGCTTCAGTCACAGTTGCTGCTGATTTTATTTTTCTGCTTGCCGAAATCATTTTTATTATGTTGTCTCTTAATTACCCTCTTTCTATATTTATGTCTGCAGCCAAACATACATGAAGTCATCAATATCTCACAAGCAAGTAGAGATTCAGCAGAAACACACCAAAGAATTCCTCCGGGAGAATCAATTACCGAGCAGGTGGCACAAAGATGGCTTTTTTTTGTTCAGAGGAATATACTATACAACCTCCCAGGCTTATTATCCGAGATCTCCAACGTGTTTGTAAAGGAGGACACAGCAACATCCTGAATGCTTACCGGCTTTGAAATATCATATAATATATTGGAAAATTTTTGATTTCGCAATTTTTATGGAAACTGGTAGTGATTTTAAAAAACAAAGAAATCCCAACCCACCAGCATGCAATTCATAGTATAAGGTTGGGCTCCAAATTGGCGTCTGGGAATCACGGTATAATCAATAGTGATCAGGCCGTGACAATGCAAGGATGGTGAAAAACCCAAGATTGCAGTACAACACTTATTCGCGAGCGTCGCTGTGATGCCTCACATGTACATTTATGTCACTTAAACAATTGACATAATGTAACACAAACTGATTCTTAAAGGAAATCTGTCAGCATTAAAATTGGCCCCTCAAAAGACTTTAAGATGTGAAAATCCTTCTTTAACCTTGTCCTTGTCCTCTGTGCTATTCATCTATATTACAGGCAAGGAATTCTTCCAGCACATGGATGTATCTGTATGTTACTTTGTTCATGCAGGGACAGCAACTGCGCCTCGAAGTGGACGGCTGTGGAAGCTGCACTCCCACAGTAAAGGACGGCATCAGCGGAACCTCCATTTTCATCTGTTGGAGCCCCTTAAATTCCCTAAAGGGAACCTGTCAGCAGTTGTGATCCTCCAGAATTGCTGACAGCACTAAGTAGGAGCTCAGGCAGAGTGAGTAATCATAGATTCATCTCAGCTTTTATTACTGGCAGCTTAGAAACTGCAATTGCAAACCGCAAGTACTGAAGAGGTGGTCAACCCAGGAGACCCAGCTGTCAGGTGGTCCACCCAGGAGACCCAGGTTGTGAAGCAGCTTATGGCAGAGAGCACTCTTCAAAGTGCCTGCTTTCTGGGCATTGGTGGGAGCAGCACCTGGTGAAATAAAACTTCAAATAATCAGTCAAAACTGCTGACAGACTCTGTTCACCCTTGTTCCTTTCTATGGGTTCGACCAACAATTTAATATATATTGGGGTGTGCATGTCTGCCATCGCGGAAAGATTTGAAAACACCTGATTCTTTGTTCCCTTAGAGATAAGTGTTAGAAGTGTCAGGAGAAAGAAAATGCTGTCTCTACCAGTATTAGAAATGGATCCATCATGGATGTCTCAGATACAAAAGCCCAATATGATAG
Source organism: Bufo bufo (assembly GCF_905171765.1). Lineage (NCBI taxonomy): Eukaryota > Metazoa > Chordata > Amphibia > Anura > Bufonidae > Bufo > Bufo bufo. The sequence continues at coordinate 119,763,955 of NC_053391.1, forward strand.
AAGTCAGCACTCCATGTTGCACTCATCTGCTTATTAGAGAATTTTTCCCCCCATTGATAATGATCCAAAATGCTGCTACTCACCAATTTACTATTGTTTTATAGTTTTATTATATTAATAATTTGTTACCATAGAGACACATAGGTTTCTATAGGATCTGTAGACACAAAACAATATGGGGGTGATTTATCAATTTGAAATACGCCTAAATTAGGCGTATTTCAGGTGCAGATTTCGGCGCAATGGTTAGTTGCGCCACAATCTGCAACTTCTCCCCGCTTACGCCAGGTCTAAAAACGGGGGCGTGGCATGGGCCGGGAAGGGGACAGGCCAGCAGGACCATCTAATTTACCATTTTCTACGCCTGTTTTAGGGCTCTTTCACACGAGCGGATCCCATGCGTGGAATCCGCTGCGTGAAAGACAGCCAAGCCCCGTCCCGGACAGCAGAGACACGGAGCATTAACATGAGTGAGATAAAGTTGTCACTGTGATTTTGTAGTAAAAAGATCACAGTGAGGCACGGAGCATTAACATAATTGTCTCTGCTGTCCGGGACGGCGCTTGACTGTCTTTTACGCAGCGGATTCCATGCACGGGATCCGTTCGTAGAAAAAGGTCGTAGAAAAAGGTCTAAGGCCCCTTTCACACGGGCGAGATTTCCGCTCGGGTGCAATGTGTGAGTTGAACGCATTGCACCCGCACTGAATCCGGACCCATTCATTTCTATGGGGCTGTGCACATGAGCGGTGATTTTCACGCATCACTTGTGTGTTGCGTGAAAATCGCAGCATGCTCCTCTTTATGCGTTTTTTACGTAACGCAGGCCCCATAGAAATGAATGGGGTTGCGTGAAAATCGCAAGCATCCGCAAGCAAGTGCGGATGCGGTGCGATTTTCACGCACGGTTGCTAGGTGACGATTGGGATGGGGACCCGATCATTATTATTTTCCCTTATAACATGGTTATAAGGGAAAATAATAGCATTCTGAATACAGAATGCATAGTACAGAAGGGCTGGAGGGGTTAAAAAAATAAAATAAAATTTAACTCACCTTAATCCACTTGTTCGCGCAGCCGGCATCTCTTCTGTCTTCTTTTGTGAGGACTAGGACCTTTGATGACGTCACTAAGTTTATCACATGGTCCGTCACATGATCCATCACCATGGTGATGGATCATGTGACGGACCATGTGATGAGCGTAGTGACTGGCTCTGCCCAGTTGTACACCGTTGGTTTGGACGGACCGTGCAAGTAGGTAGGGATAGAGGTGCGGGTGGAGTTCAGGGCGGCACTCATTCCTACCGAACGTTACACAGCATGGATGGCATTAATATGGGCTGTGAGATCCTGCCACTCAGGTATCAATGGTCTATCCTGAGCATAGACCATTAATATCAATTGACCAAAAAAACCTTTTTTAACGCAAAATACCAGGTGAGAGACAAGAGCTACATTATCCAAAAAGGCTATAAAGTTATTTAAGAAATTAAACCTTGAAAAGCTATTTTTTTTTTGTTTAACAAATTCATGTATCTTGGCCAATTATAAGCGACAAGTCAAATTAGCAATTTTAACATAGCATAAAAATGTGTATCAGCATAATGCATGATGAATGTGGCACTGTGAGGCAGTTTGGCAGTCTGATGAAAGCAGACTATGTGGAAATTGATTCAAGAAGTCAGAAGGCATGTGCTAATCAACTTCCAAGCTGTTGTATACAGAGGTGAACTTTTATAGAGAATTCCTCATTTGAAGAAATGAAGTTTTGAGAAAAGAACTGGCTGAATGGTCTTAGCATTAAAGGGGTTGTCCGGGTTCAGAGCTGAACCCGGACATATCCCCATTTTCACCCAGGCAGCCTCTCTGACTTGAGCATCAGAGCAGTTCATGCTCCGATGCTCTCCTTTGCCCTGCACTAAATCGTGCAGGGCAAAGGCATTTTTAGGAGTTCCAGTGACGAACCAGGCTCTCCATGGAGCTGCTAGGAATCCCAGTGACGTCACCGGCACTGATGGGCGGGCTTTAGCGCTGCTCTAGTCAGTAAAACGGCTAGGGCAGCGCTAAAGCCTGCCCATCACAGCCGGTGACGTCACCGAACACACTGCCGGGCGGAAGCTTCTACCCGGCAGTGTGTTATGATAAACAAAAGAGCCCGTGCCCTGCGCGATCTAGCGCAGGGCAAGGGAGTGCATCGGAGCATGAGATGCTGCCTGGGTGAAAATAAGGGTATGTCCTGGTTCAGCTCTGAACCCGGACAACCCCTTTAAATATGACTGTAGTATGTAATTGCCAAAAACAATATGACCTCTAGCCATGTAAATCTTCTGTTCTTCCATAAGGCCTGCACTGCACCTTTAATACATATTTCGAGGGGACACTGGGGGAGATTTTTAAAACAGGTATAAAGGAAAACTGGCTTAGTGGCCCATAGCAACCAACCGATCGGATTTTACCTTTTATTTTCTAAAGGAGCCCTGAAAAATAAAAGGTGGAATCTGATTGGCTGGTATGGGCAACTAAGCCAGTTTTCTTTTACACTAGTTTTCATGAATCTCCCCCAATTTCTCTATACATATGACATTCAATGGAGTACGCTAGCACATGAAGGCTGTGGGGCTTCGTACTATGTGCACTGTCCTAAAGGCTCTGTGCACCCATATGCGCTTGGTTCTGGCTTCAGCATCAATAGAATCACCACCCTGGAAGAAACATTAATAATTTATTAATAAAAGGCATCTCCTCATTGGACCTCATGTTTGCATAATGGTAATTTAGCACCACCATTGGACTTTAAAGGGCTTCTGTCAGCCCACTAAACCGTTTTTTTTTTGTTTGTTTAATAATAATCCCTACACTGCGATCTCTGCATACATAAGTGAAATAATAATTTTCGTTCAGTAGAATTTGATAAAACGCTATTTTTATAATATGTAAATTACCTTGCTACCAGCAAGTAGGGCGGCTACTTGCTGGTAGCAGCCGCATCCTCCGATCCTAATGACGCCCCCTCCGCATTGTGATTGACAGGGCCAGGGAACGGAATCGTTCTCTGCTGGCCCTGCCTGTTTTCATTCAATATCTGGCGCCTGCGCCGCGGCCGTACCTATCTTCAATCTGCGCAGGCGCACTGAGAGGCGGCCACTCACTCGGCCGCTCGCTCCTCAATGCGCCTGCGCCGGGTGTAGATGTGACGTCATCGGCGCAGGCGCATTGAGGATGGAGCGGCCGAGTGAGTGGCCGCCTCTCAGTGCGCCTGCGCAGATTGAAGATAGGTACGGCCGCGGCGCAGGCGCTAGATATTGAATGAAAACAGGCAGGGCCAGCAGAGAACGATTCCGTTCCCTGGCCCTGTCAATCACAATGCGGAGGGGGCGTCATTAGGATTGGAGGATGCGGCTGCTACCAGCAAGTAGCCGCCCTACTTGCTGGTAGTAAGGTAATTTACATATTATAAAAATAGCGTTTTATCAAATTCTACTGAACGAAAATTATTATTTTACTTATGTATGCAGAAATCGCAGTGTAGGGATTATTATTAAACAAAAAAAAACAAAACGGTTTAGTGGGCTGACAGAAGCCCTTTAAATAAAAATGCATTTTCATAATTTGTTGATTGAAGATAAATGTTACTCAGTAGTCATTTGTTATTGCTGTGATGCCGGATGAGTCTGCCCTGCTTATATATTCAACTCCTTTCTTCCTATAAAGTGGACGTAGATGTGCAGGAGATTGGCTATAGTCTACTGGATCTATACTTTAATAGACAATTACCATTATGTCATCAGCGGCATGGGCTAGACTGGAGAGAAATACCTGAAATAAATCCAGTGGAGGCCACGATAGTGTGAATAAAACCAGTGTACCCACTTATTGTTCCCGTCATAGCCCCTCCAATAGTCAGTAGGTTAAGGCCCCTTTCACACGAGCGAGTATTCAGCGCGGATGCGAGGCGGGAGGTGAACGCATTGCACCCGCACTGAATACTGACCTATTCATTTCTATGGGGCTGTGCACACGAGCGGTGATTTTCACGCATCACTTTTGCGTTGCGTGAAAATCGCAGCATGCTCCTCTTTGTGCGTTTTTCACGTAACGCAGGCCCCATAGAAATGAATGGGGTTGCGTGAAAATCGCAAGCATCCGCAAGCAAGTGCGGATGCGGTGCGATTTTCACGCACGGTTGCTAGAAGACGATCGGGATGGAGACCCGAACCTTATTATTTTCCCTTATAACATGGTTATAAGGGAAAATAATAGCATTCTGAATACAGAATGCATAGTAAAACAGGGCTGGAGGGGTTAAAAAAAAATAAAAAGTCATTTAACTCACCTTTATCCACTTGCTCGCGTAGCCGGCATCTCCGTCTGACTCTTTTACTGTATAGGACCTGTGGAGAGCATTAACTATAGTTTAAGGACCTGGGATGACGTCACTCCGGTCATCACATGGTACGTCACATGATCTTTTACCATGGTGATTCACCATGGTAAAAGATCATGTGACGTACCATGTGATGACCAGAGTGACGTCATCCCAGGTCCTTAAACTATAGTTAATGCTCTCCACAGGTCCTATACAGTAAAAGAGTCAGACGGAGATGCCGGCTACGCGAGCAAGTGGATAAAGGTGAGTTAAATGACTTTTTTTTTTTTAACCCCTCCAGCCCTGTTTTACTATGCATTCTGTATTCAGAATGCTATTATTTTCCCTTATAACCATGTTATAAGGGAAAATAATACTATTTACAGAACACCGATCCCAAGCCGCGATTTTTCTCACGCGAGTGCAAAACGCATTACAATGTTTTGCACTCGCGCGGAAAAATCGCGGGTGTTCCCGCAACGCACCCGCACATTTTCCCGCAACGCCCGTGTGAAAGGGGCCTAACCGACCGAACTCGTTAGGTGCAAAGCAAATTTGAAATGCAGAAAACATGGCCATACAAGCTGAAACACCTAGAGAAAAACAATTATCGATTTAGGCAGAATGTTCAGAAATTAACTAATCAGAGGCAAGGCAAATGAATCATTTACTACTACCATTTTGCAGCTTCTTCATCAACATCCTTTAACCACTTCACATCTGGGCCATTTACCCTCTTCCTGACACAGCCTAATTTTGCAAATCTAACATGTGTCACTTTATGTGGTAATAAATTTGGAACGCTTTTACTTATCCAAGCCATTCTGAGATTGTTTTCTCGTGACACATTGTACTTCATGACAGTGGTAAATTTGAGTCAATATATTTCACCTTTATTTATAAAATAATCCAAAATTTACCAAAAATTTGGAAAAATTCACAATTTTCTAAATTTGAATTTCTCTACTTTTAAAACAGATAGTAATGCCTCATAAAATAGTTATCAGCCATCATTCCCCATATGTCTGCTTTATGTTGGCATCATTACGTAAATGTCATTTTATTTTTTTAGGACGTTAGAAGGCTTAGAATTTTAGAAGCAATTCTTAAAATTTGTAAGAAAATTTCCAAAACCCACTTTTTAAAGGACCAGTTCAGGTCTGAAGTCACTTTGTGGGGCTTACATAGTGGAAACCCCCCATAAATGACCACATTGTAGAAACTGCACTCCTCAAGTTACTCAAAACTGATTTTACAAACTTTGTTAACCCTTTAGGTGTTCCACAATAATTAAAGGAAAATGGAGATGGCATTTCAAAATTTCACTTTTTTGGTAGATTATCCATTTTAATCCATTATTTTCTTTAACACATCGAGGGTTAACAGCCAAACAAATCTCAATATTTATTACCCTGATTCTGCGGTTTAGAAACACCCCACATGTGGTCGTAAACTGATGTAAGGGCACACGGCAGGGCGTAGAAGAAAAGGAGCGCCGTATGGTTTTTGGAAGGCAGATTTTACTGAACTGGTTTTTAGATGCCATGTCCCATTTTAAGGCCCTCTGATGCACCCTTACAGTTGAAACTCATAAAATGTAACCCCATTTTGGAAACTAGGGGATAAGGTGCCAGTTTTATTGGTACTATTTTGGGGTAGATATGATTAATTTCAATTGCTCTATATTATGTTTTTTTGTGAGGCAAGGTAACCAAAAATGGCTGTTTTTGCACAATTTTTATTTTTAATTTTTTCAACATTCATCTGACAGGGTAGAACATGTGCTATTTTTATTGAGCAGGTTGCTATGGACGCAATGATATCAAATATGTCTATTTTTTTTGTTTGTTTCAGTTTTACATATTAAAGCATTTTTGAAAAAAAAATTATGTTTTTGTGTCTCCATTTTCTGAACGCCATATTTTTTTTTCCTGCCGATCGTCTTGTACAGGGGCTCGTTTTTTGCAGGAAGAGTTGACGTTTTTATTGGTACATTGTTTGGATACATATGATTTTTTGATCATTCATTATTACACTTTATGGGGCAAGGTGACCAAAAAATTGGTTGCTTTAGCACATTTTTTATTTATTTATTTTTACAGCGTTCACCTGAGAGGTTAGTTCATGTTACATTTTTATAGAGCAGATCGTTACGGACGAGGCACTACCTAATATGTATACTTTTTCTTACTTATTTAAGTTTTACACAATAATAGCATTTTAGAAACAAAAAATAATAATGTTTTAGTGTCTCCATAGTCTGAGAGCCATAGCGTTTTTATTTTTTGACCGATTGTCTTAATTAAGGTCTAATTTTTTGCAGTATGAGGTGACGGTTTGACTGCTACTATTTTGGGGGGCATATGCCTTTTTGATCGCTTGGTGTTGCACTTTATGCAATATTTTTTTATGGTGTTCACCTGAGGGGTTAGTTCATGGGATATTTTTATAGAGCTGGTTGTTACAGGCGCGGCGATACCTAATATCTATACTTTTTAGAAGTTTAGAAGCAAATCTTGAAATTTTTCAGAAATTTTCAAAAACCCACTTTTTAGGGACCAGTTCAGGTCTGAAGTCACTTTGTGAGGCTTACATAATAGAAACCGCCCAAAAATGACCCCATTCTAGAAACTACACCCCTCAAGGTATTCAAAACTGATTTTACAAACAACGATTTTTGGGAAAATTTTCAATTTTAATCAATTTTTTCCAGTAACAAAGCAAGGGTTAACAGCCAAACAAAACTCAATATGGGTTGCCCTGATTCTGTAGTTTGCAGAAACACCCCATATGTGGTCGTAAACTACTGTACGGGTACATGGTAGGGCGTAGAGGGAAAGGAGCGCTGTGTTGTTTTTGGAAGGCAGATTTTGCTGGACTGGTTTATTTACACCATGTCCCATTTGAAGCCCCCCTGATGCACCCCTAGAGTAGAAACTCCATAAAAGTGACCCCATTTTGGAAACTACGGGATAAGGTGGCAGTTTTGTTGGGACTATTTTTAGGGTACAAATGAATGAAAAGAGGCGGGTTGTCCAGCCTTTCTTTGAGAAGTTCCAATAGCACTTTATTTCGTATCAAAATTTTAAAACATCCAGGTACAGGTAATATTGGTCTACGCGTTTCAGGCAACAAAACAGATACAGCCCTTACTCATGACCATTAAACAAACACTAAGTCCTCACATTTATAGGAGGAGAAAACCGCATCTGGACCAATCAAAGGGTCATGCGGCCACTCCCTCCTACAAAGATATACAACAATAAAACACTTTAAAACTTAAAATATTCACCCCTTTTCTCCAATCATCTTAACACTTGTGTGAACAGTATCCAATTTACTGTTCAATTCGACACCTCCCATATAGTGTTTTTAGATCTCCACCTGCAGCCTCCATTCACTCAAATACATATAGGAAACCAACCTCAGGCAATACATTATTACACACGAGATCGTGTCACCCCACTCATACAGTTCGAAGCATACCTAAAGGGGAACTCATCAGAGCTAGGAGAAACTGTAGCCAGCAAAACATGTATGAAAAGGAGGCTGAAGATATTATCAGCAGATTGTCTAGCAGAGCTTACCCCAAAAAGTTGATGATAAAACACAAAAAAGAATGTTTTTGTTACACAGTTTAGCAATGAATACACACAGATTTGCAACATCATTAAAAAACATTTTCCAGTATTACCATGTGATAAAAACTGAAGTGAGTTGGCCTTAACTGGTATAAAATGTGCAGCACGTAGAGCCCCTACAATTGCAAATACAGTTAGCCCAAGTATGTTTCAGAAAAACAAAGGAACATCGCCTCTTCAAAATACTTGGTTATCTACCAAGGGCAATTATAGATGTGGGCATTCTGTGTGTATTTGCTGTAGATACATGAAAATATCCAAATCATTTGAATCCTGTGTCACTGGCCAAAGCTTTGCAATAAAATCTTTCTTAATTTGCAACACAACGTATTCCATCTATTTGATCACATGTACTAAATGTTCGGTCCAAGACGTGGGATGCACCACAAATGCTATAAAAACCCGGATAAGAAAGCATGTATCTGATGTACCGCACCATGAAAGCCGCAATGTTTCTGCGGCCAGCCTTCATTTTGCGGTAGTTCATGGTGGCGATACATCTGATATGCTTGTGCAAGGCATTGAAAGGGTCAATAGACCAGCAAGAGGTGGCGACAGAAGAAGGAAACTTCTAAATAGAGAATCCTTTTGGATTTTCAGTTTAGAAAGCCGCCAACCTCTAGGATTAAATAAAAGGTTAGATTTGATCCTTCAGTACTGAACACCAGATTCCCTATATTCTCCATATTAATCATGAGAATATTTTAAGTTTAAAAGTGTTTTATTGTTATATATCTTTGTAGGAGGGAGTGGCCGCATGACCCTTTGATTGGTCCAGATGCCGTTTTCTCCTCCTATAAATGTGAGGACTTAGTGTTTGTTCAATGGTCATGAGTAAAGGCTGTAACTGTTTTGTTGCCTGAAACGCGTAGACCAATATTACCTGTACCTGGATGTTTTTAAATTTTGATAGTGCTATTGGAACTTCTCAAAGCGAGGCTGGACAACCCCCCTCTTTTCATTCATTTAAACACTGCTCCCAGTCCGGGTGAGGAAGCGGTCCGTGCCTCTATGATTGAAGTCTCCAGACAGGTGAGAGCTGCTCTGACTACCTTTGAATAGACTATTTTTAGGGTACATATGATTTTTGGTTGCGTTCCTTTCCTTCTGCGCTCTGCCGTTTAGTCATACAGCAGTTTACGACCACATATGGGATGTTTCTGTAAACTGCAGAATCAGGGTAATAAATATTAAGTTTTGTTTGGCTGTTAACCCTTGCTTTGTTACTGGAAAAAACGGATTAAAATTGAAAATTTGCCCAAAAATAGCTGTTTTGGCACCGTTTTTATTTAATTTTTTTGACCGTGTTCATCTGAGGGGTTAGGTCATGGGGTATTTTTATAGAGCAGATTCTTACGGACACGGCGATACCCAATATGTCTACTGTTTTTAAATTTATTTAGGTTTTACACTATAATATCCTTTTATAAACAAAAAAAACACTTTAATATCTCCATAGTCTAAGGCCTCTTTCACACGAGCGTGTCCGGATAAAGTCAGGATGCGTTGCGGCAAACCCGCGAGAGTAGGTACCCAATTGCAGTCAGTTTTGACTGCGATTGCGTTCCGTTGTTCAGTTTTTATCGCGCGGGTGCAATGTGTTTTGCACGCGCGTGATAAAAAACTGACTGTGGTACCCAGACCCGAACTTCTTCACAGAAGTTCAGGTTTGGGTTCAAGGTTGTGTAGAATGTACATGGTTATAAGGAAAATAATAGCATTCTGAATACAAAATAGGGCAGGAGGGGTTAAAAAATAATAATTTAACTCACCTTAATCCACTTGTTCGCGCAGCCGGCATCTCTTCTGTCTTCTTCTTTGAGGAATAGGACCTTTGATGACGTCACTACGTTCATCACATGGTCCATCACATGATCCATCACCATGGTGATGGATCATGTGATGGACCATGTGATGAGTGTAGTGACGTCATCAAAGGTCCTTTTCCTCACAGATGAAGACAGAAGAGATGCCGGCTGCGCGGGAAGTGGATTAAGGTGAGTTAAATTATTATTTTTTAACCCCTCCAGCCCTATTTTACTTAGCATTCTGTATTCAGAATGCTATTCATTTCCCTTATAACCATGTTATAAGGGAAAATAATAATGATCGGGTCTCCATCTCGATCGTCTCCTAGCAACCGTGCGTAAAAATTGCACCGCATCAGCACTTGCTTGCGGATGCTTGCGATTTTCACACAACCCCATTCACTTCTATGGGGCCTGCGTTGCGTGAAAAAGGCATAAAATAGAGCTTGCTGCGATTTTCACGCAACGCACAAGTGATGCGTGAAAATCACAGCTCATTTGCACAGCCCCATAGAAATGAATGGGTCCGGATTCAGTGCTGGTGCAATGCGTTCAACTTACGGGAAAACTCGCCCGTGTGAAAGGTGCCTAAGAGTTAGTTTTTTTTTTTTTTTTAGCCGATTATCTTAGGTAGGGGCTAATTTATTCCGGGATGAGAGGAACGTTTTATTGTCACTATTTTGGGGGGCATATGACTTTTTGATCGCTTGCTGTTACACTTTTTGTAATGTAAGGTGACAAAAAAAATACCTTTTTTTGCACCGTTTTTATTTTATTTTTTGACCGTGTTCATCTGAGGGGTTAGGTCATGGGGTATTTTTATAGAGCATTTTTACGGACGTGGCGATACCTAATATGTTTTTATACCTTTTTTTTATTTATTTTAGTTTTATAAAATAATATTTTTGAAAAAAAATTATAATTTTGTTTTAGTGTCTCAAGTCTGAGAACCATAGTTTTTTTTCAATTGTCAGTGGCTAAAAAGAATTAAAATTGGGTAAGGGGATTATAAATTTTGTACTCCATGGAAGTGTGGTACTCCCTGAAGCAACTGTCAATGCAGAGGCCTGGATGATCGGGGCACGTGTCACACTGAGTGGTGGTGTCCTTCCATATCCCCCTCCTGTGACACACTCTGCACTTTTTTGGGGACTGTCCCTTCTTTCCAGTATGGGGGACCACACCTGGAAAGTGTTGGCCAGGGGCGATCCGGGCGCCTCCAGTTCCCAAGGTACTCCGGCCTGCTCTTTGCCTGTCAGAAAAGATCAGGGCCTTGAGGACTGCCTCATAGAACTGGAGGAATTTCCCTGTGTAGCCAGCGCTCCGGGACAGCACAAAAGAGTTGTACAAGGCAACCTGTACCAAGTAGACCGCAACTTTTTTGTACCATGCCCAGGTTTTACGCATGGCGTTATATGGCTTGAGGACTTGATCAGAGAGATCAACTCCTCCCATATACCGATTGTAGTCGACGATACAATCGGGCTTGAGGACCGTTGCCGCGGTACCCTGCACAGGAACAGGGGTGATGCCGTTACCGTGAATTGTGGACAGTATAAGGACATCCCTATTGTCCTTATATCTGACCAGCAACAGGTTTCCACTGGTAAGGGCATAGGTCTCACCCCTGGGGATAGATACCTGGAGGGGGTGGGTAGGGAGGCCACGTTGATTTTTCCGCACGGTCCCACAAGCGGACGTGGATCTGGCGGCGAGGGACTGGAACAAGGGGATACTAGTATAAAAGTTATCCACATACAGGTGGTAACCTTTATCTAGCAGTGGGTGCATAAGGTCCCACGTGGGGGGACATTCTGGGGGTTCAATGCGGGAATCTTGCCCCTCGTACACACGAAACTTGCAAGTGTACCCTGAAGTAATCTCGAAAAGTTTGTACAGCTTAACGCCATACCTCGCCCTCTTAGAGGGAACATACTGGCGGAAAATGAGTCTCCCTGTAACGGTCACGTCCACACACACACAGGGGGAAGGGTAGTGACCACTGCGCTCCACCCTCACCCCTGGCCCTGCCTACTTGCCTCACGAGTCCTAATGACAGGGGACAACTGGACGGCAGTCCCTAACTTAGGATATGTGCAGGGAAGACAGACAAGACAAAATACGGAACATGAACGGACCGGGTCAGAACCAAGAGAGCTACGCAGTACAACGGATTAAGCAAAGTATGGTCAGGAGAAGCCGGGGTCAAATACCAGGAGAGTAGCGAAGTACAAGAGGAGTCCTAAGAGAGTAGTCAGGTGGGAGCCGAGGTCACAATACCAGGATGGATGCGCAGTACAGGAGGAGCAGGCAGAGGATCGTCAGGGAACAGGATCAGGTAAGTATTCAGTAGTCCAACAAATAGCCAGGAACCTAGAAATTAACAGGCAACCTGTGACCAGCAGGCTGCCTGTATTTATAGTGGGGAGTGAGGGTCATGTGACGTGGCCAGCGTCACATGACCGACAGGCCAACCAGTCGAGCACCGAGTGATCAGCTCGGCGCTCAAGGCAGACTAGGAACAGGGAGCCACCCAGCCAGCAAAGCCGCCCTGGGAATGAGCACAAATCCTCATTCCCAAAGCTAAGCAACAGGTCTGCGGGAAATGGGGGACCGAGTGCACCTTCGGAACCGCGTGACAGTACCCCCCCTTTTACGAGGGGCCACCGGACCCAAGACTTCAGGCGATGGCTTTTCAGGGTGTTTTAAATGAAATTTATGAACAAGTCTAGAAGCATGAACCTCCCTAGCAGGTACCCAAGATCTCTCTTCAGGTCCATACCCCTTCCAGTGAATTAGGTACTGCAAGGCATTACGCACCTTCCTGACATCCACTATTTTAGACACCACATACTCGACAGCATCATTAACAAGAACGGGCGGAGGTGAGGCTTTTGATGGTACTACCTGTTCAAAATATTTTTTAAGCAGAGATTTATGGAACACATTATGAATGTGGAATGACTCGGGCAGCTCCAACCTAAAAGATACCGGGTTAATCACTTCCGTGATCTTATATGGTCCAATAAAACGAGGAGCAAATTTTTTAGAAGTTACCTTGAGAGATAGATTCTTGGAGGACAACCATACTTTATCCCCAACCTGAAAGTTCACCCCCCTTAAACGTCTCCTATCGGCCTTGAGTTTTTGAGAACTTTGAGCCTTTTCTAGGTTCGATTGAACCCGGGCCTAAACTGTGCACAGTTCGGAGGAGAGTTTATCCGCTTCAGGGTTAGAGGAGGAGACGGACGACCCAGAATGAAAACGGGGATGAAAACCATGGTTACAAAAGAAAGGGGAGACCCCAGCAGAAGAATTGACACGCCTTAATCAGTCTGTGGAACAATTCTTGAGGTTGTATGTTGCTGATGACCAGCAATTATGGGTCAAATTCCTTCCGTTGGCTGAATTTGCTTTAAATAACCGTGTCAATTCTTCTGCTGGGGTCTCCCCTTTCTTTTGTAACCATGGTTTTCATCCCCGTTTTCATTCTGGGTCGTCCGTCTCCTCTGCCCATTACTCTCAGGATGGTAGGCGGAAGAAAAAGACAATAAAATTTTACCTAAGAACTCTCTAAGAATATCGTTCATTAAGTTTTGGAACACAGCTGGGGCATTGCTGAGTCCAAAAGGCATCACCTGATATTCAAAGTGTCCTATCGGAGTATTGAACGCTGTCTTCCATTCGTCTCCCTCCTTGATTCGGATTAGATTGTATGCCCCTTTCAGGTCAATCTTGGAAAACCAGGTTGCCCCCAGAACCTGGTTAAATAAATCCGGAATCAATAGGAGAGAGTATCTATTTTGGACAGTGATCTTATTTAGTCTCCGATAATCAATACAAGGCCTAAGACCACCATCCTTCTTTTTAACAAAGAAAAACCCTGCTCCCATAGGAGAGACTGAAGGTCTAATATGTCCATTAGCAAGGCTCTCCTTAATATAATCCTCCATAGCCTTATGTTCGGGCCCTGAAAGATTATAAATTTGCCCTTTAAGAAATTCGGCACCCTCTATTAGCTCTATGGCGCAATCATAAGGTCTATGGGGGGTAGAACCTCTGGAATAGGGGATGAGAATACATCAGAATATTCTTTAATAACTGAAGGTAATGTATTAGACCTTACTGAAAGCCCAGCCTGGACCACGGACAAGCATGAGTCACACTTAGGTCCCCATTTCACCAACTCTCCTTTGAACCAATCAATTGTGGGGTTATGTAAACGAAGCCAAGGCAACCCTAGTACCACCTCAACCGGTAGGTTCTCCAAGACAAAAAGAGAACATCTCTCAGAGTGGCACACACCCACGGTCAGAGAAATTTCAGAGGTACATGACCTCACCGTACCACCAATCAGGGGAGTAGCATCAATAGCCATGACATGGATAGGTGTAGGTAAAGCAAACATTGGAATACCCAATTTACTAGCAAATTCTAAGTCAATAAAGCTGGCCGCTGAACCAGAATCAATAAAGGCCTTACCCGGCCACTTATTAACCCCCAGAGAAATTGTTATGGGTACCAAAAGCTTATATTTAGAAAAATCAGGGTGTACCTGGTCTTTAGGTTGTCTTGCCTTAGGAGACTTGTCAGAGAGGACCCTCTTAGGACACTTGTTGATCCAATGGCCAGGATCTCCACAGTAGAAGCACTCTCCGCGTCTGCGACGAAGATTACCCCGGGTCATGCCAACCTGCATGGGATCCTCGGTGGAGACCTCAGTATTGTCCCTGGAAAAGGCCTCTGGCTGGACCACCATCTGAGAACAGAACTGTCGTTCTTGTCGTCTCTCTCTAACTCGTCGGTCAAGTCGGACAACTAGGGTCATCATCTCCTCTAAGGTCTCTGGAACTTGATACCTGACTAATAGATCTTTTAAATTATCAGACAGACCAGACCTAAACTGACTCTTCAGGGCTGGTTCATTCCATCCAGAGGGGACACACCACCGTCTGAATTGGGTGCAATACTCCTCCGCAGGGAGATGGCCCTGAACCAGTGCCCTAAGAGCCGTCTCGGCTACCAGGGCCCTGTCTGGTTCGTCATAGAGGGTACCCAGGGCCTGAAAAAAAACCTCCACGGAAGTCAGACAACTGGCCCCAGGAGGTAGCGAGAATGCCCAGTCCTGGGGATCACCCTGTAGTAGAGAAATGATAATCCCCACGCGTTGGCTCTCGGGACCGGAGGACACGGGGCGCAAACGGAAGTAGAGTTTGCAACTCTCCTTAAAGGAGAGAAACCTCTTCCGGTCTCCAGAAAAGAGTTCTGGGAGCTTGATCTGGGGTTCAAAATGTGGACTGGAGGACAGAGGAGTGGAAGAACCTTGCCCTAACTCAAAAGAACAGTGTTTCCCTCCTAGCTCCTGCACCATCTGTGTCAAGTTAGAGACATGGTCAGTCAGGGTAATAAGAGGATTCATGATACAGTGGTTGTTGGGCCTGTTAATCTGTAACGGTCACGTCCACACACACACACAGGGGGAAGGGTAGTGACCACTGCGCTCCACCCTCACCCCTGGCCCTGCCTACTTGCCTCACGAGTCTAATGACAGGGGACAACTGGACGGCAGTCCCTAACTTAGGATATGTGCAGGGAAGACAGACAAGACAAAATACGGAACATGAACGGACCGGGTCAGAACCAAGAGAGCTACGCAGTACAACGGATTAAGCAAAGAATGGTCAGGAGAAGCCGGGGTCAAATACCAGGAGAGTAGCGAAGTACAAGAGGAGTCCTAAGAGAGTAGTCAGGTGGGAGCCGAGGTCACAATACCAGGATGGATGCGCAGTACAGGAGGAGCAGGCAGAGGATCGTCAGGGAACAGGATCAGGTAAGTATTCAGTAGTCCAACAAATAGCCA
The DNA here is from genome assembly GCF_905171765.1 of Bufo bufo. Taxonomy (NCBI): domain Eukaryota; kingdom Metazoa; phylum Chordata; class Amphibia; order Anura; family Bufonidae; genus Bufo; species Bufo bufo. The sequence goes on from NC_053391.1 coordinate 119,779,632, forward strand.
GGAACCTAGAAATTAACAGGCAACCTGTGACCAGCAGGCTGCCTGTATTTATAGTGGGGAGTGAGGGGTCATGTAACGTGGCCAGCGTCACATGACCGACAGGCCAACCAGTTGAGCACCGAGTGATCAGCTCGGCGCTCAAGGCAGACTAGGAACAGGGAGCCACCCAGCCTGCAAAGCCGCCCTGGGAATGAGGTCAAGCACAAATCCTCATTCCCAAAGCTAAGCAACAGGTCTGTGGGAAATGGGGGACCGAGTGCACCTTCGGAACCCCGTGACACTCCCTTCGAAAGCAATAAGAGACTCATCAACCGTGACCTCCCTTCGAGGTACATAGGCCTCCAAAAATTTGGCCCCGAAGTGATCGATGACCGGCCTGATTTTGTACAGGTGGTCATAGGCAGGATCACCTCGGGGGGGACATGCTGCATTATCTGCATAATGCAGGCATTTCCGAATGGCCTTTAACCGGGTACGTGTCATGGCCGTACTGTAAAGCGGGTTCTCGTAGAGGACGTCCCCACTCCAGTAATGCCTGACACAGTTTTTCTTGACTAGGCCCATGTGCAGCACGAGGCCCCAAAGCGTTCTCATCTCGGCTGCACTGACCGGAGTCCAGCCACCGGACCTAGCCAAAAAGGAGCCCGGGTGTTGAGCAATGAACTGTTGGGCGTACAAGTTCTTTTGCTCCACCATCAGATTCACAAAGTGGTTACTGAAAAAAAGACTAAAATAGTCATATTCAGTGAAGCCCACTGTGGGAATCTGGATTCCTGCTTGGCCAACAAAATCAGCAATCGCAGGCTCAAAATGCTCTGGGGTACACCAGACAAGTTCACCGGTAGGGGGCTCAGGTGGACTTATCTGTTGGGCCGGAAAACTAGTACGAGCTCCAGAGCTGCTTGTACTAGTGTGGGCCACAGGGTCCCTGGCATGGCGGTCCCCTTGCTCTGCCTGGCGACGTCTCAGCAACCTTGGGGGATCATCATCATCGCTAGTGATGAGCGGCAGGGGTCATATTCGAATTCGCGATATTTCGCGAATATTTTGTAGAATATTCGGCGAATATTCGCGAATTCGAATATTCGTTATATTCTACGATTTTTTTTACTCAAAAAATCGACAAGTTAATGATCGCATAATATGCGAATTTTCGTAATGCGAATTTTTATCGCAAATTTTTCAATTGCCGAGCAAAAACATGATTCCTCCCTGCTTCTTGCTTGTGGACCAATGAGTCATAGCACTATATCGAATATATTCGTTTTTTCGAATATTCGTAATATTCTAAAACAAGAATAGCAATAGCAATATAGTATAGCAATACAGCGAATATTCGAAAAAAAACGAACGTAGAGCAATTTAGCTAATATAGTGCTGTAATCTTTTTTTTTAATAGTTGTACATTTTTTCCAATCTGGACTTCAGATGAGAAAAAAATTACAACTATTAGGCCTCATGCACACGATCGTATTTTGTTTCCGTGTCCGATCCGTTTTTTTGGCGGATAGGATGCGGACCCATTCATTTTACCGTGTGCTGTCCGCATCAGTATGTCCATTCCATTGCTCCGCAAAAAAAAATAGTGCATGTCCTATTTTTTTCTAGTTTGCGGACAAGGATAGGCATTATTACAATAGATCCGCAAAAAAAAACGGATCCGCAAAAAAAAAAAACGGATGCCATACGGAACGTCATCAGTTTTTTTTGCGGATCCGCAATTTGCGGACCGCAAAACACATACGGTCGTGTGCATTTAGCCTTAGACAAAGAAGATTATAGCACTATATTAGCTAAATTGCTCTATATTTGTTTTTTTGGAATATTCGCTATATTGCTATATATTCTTGTTTTAGAATATTACGAATATTCGAAAAAACAAATGTATTCGATATAGTGCTATATATTCATTTTTTAGAATATTCATCATTTTTCCCATTTAAAGTCATGATTCGTCCCTGCTTCTTGCTTGTGGGCCAATGAATCATTGGCCTATATTCGCGATAAAAATTAGCAATTCGAATATTCGTGATCAACACTAATCATCGCTAGATGATGAGGAGGACGCGGATGACAAGAGGAAAGTGGGGTCATCCTCGTCCTCACTGGGACTCTCGGATTCGGAGGCAAGCAGGGTGTATGCCTCCTCGGCCAAGAACGTCCGGTGGACCATAGGGGAGTGTGTGTGTGCATGCGTGGAAAACTTTATTCAGTGTGCGTGTGTGTGGATGACGGATGTTTTGCCCTACACCTAACAGGAAAAAAAAAAATAACAAAAAAAATGTGAAAATCCCAAAAAGTGTAAAAAAGTAAAAATAAAAAAAAATTCAAACACGCTGATCAGCGGTGGGGTGGGCGATGCGCTAGCAGTGGCCGGACGCTAAGAGTTCCGGCCACAGTCAGCGCATAAAAAAACAACAAAAAAAAAACACTTGTGCCTTAAAAAATGTGTGTGTGGAGGTGGGGGGCAAGCTGCAGCACCCCTGGGGGGTCTAGGGTCACACAGCTGAGTGCTGTGGACCCCAGACACCCGATCCGGTGCTACAACACAATAAAATAGCTTTTTTTTCCCCCCTAACTCTCCCTCACTATCCCTGCCTAATCTACCTCTCCCTACCGCACCCTACCTCACCCAAATACGCTGATTTGTGCCTGATGGCGCAAAAAAAACGTACACAGTAGCCGAGCTCCTCTCTCTCCTCGCTCCACGGACGTGTATGAGCGGGGAGAGGAGCTCTGGCAATTAAAATTTGCCGCTGCGCCCGCCCACCTGCCGCACGGTGGTGATCGGAACTACACAGCGCCCTGTGTCCGTAAGAGGTTAAACACTTTATTTTTTCTCCTACACTTTGCGTCCCCCATAAGGTCATACAAGACCTCTGGGGGACATTTAACTTCCCTTATTTATTTTTTTCACTATTGATTTCTCCTGTAACTGTCGCTGACATAGTAGCCCCAGTTCCAGGGGAAATACACCCCCCAGAGAGGCTGTACAGCAGAATAAAACGCTGTACAGCCTCAGTGCAGGGCTGATCGAGGTCTATGGAAGACCAAACAGCTCCTGCACTCTCCCCGCCCCGGCGGTCACATGACCACCGGGCCGGGACAGGAAGCGCATAGCGCTTCCTAATCTGTATAAACAGCGCTAGTTGCCCTGCTGTCACTGACAGTGGGCCCCCCGCTCGGCAGCTGAACGATTACTGTCCAGCTGCCATCTCTGAATGGACGTTACAGAACGTCCATTCAGAGATAAACATCCACCCATAGGACTTTTATATCCTATGGGCGGCTGTGAAGTGGTTAAAATAATCATTTATGAAGGCAGCTGTAATTTTTTTTTATTTTTTATTGTTCCTATCTCCCATTTTGGGCTGTGTGACCATGTCCACACAGCTCTTTCTTATTTCTTGTGAGGTCATGTCCATGGGCCTGTCAGTGATAGGGGAATGTCTATGTAACTAGCTGGGTGGGAGGAACTATAAACTAGATGGGTGTGGTTAGGGGCAGTGCTGAAGCAGTGATAGAGAAAAGACAAGTGCATCATGGGTTTGGTTGGGTACAGCAACAGGAAGTGCTACATTCAGGAGGGAAACAAACTACAGGGATTTTTTCACATGGTGCAAATGGGTCAAATTGAATAACAAAAGCGTGGGGAAAGATGTAAATGAGGTAAGTGACTACATGAGCATATCTGTTAAAAACCAAAGTAATACTGGAAAAACGCTACTTTCACACTGGCGTTTCTGGATCCGCTTGTGATATCCGTTTCAGGGCTCTCACAATCGGCCCAAAATTGACCAGTTCAGCCCCAATGCATTCTGAATGGATAAGGATCCATTCAGAATGCATCAGTTTGGCTCCGTTGCGCCTCCATTCCGCTCTGGAGCGGACACCAAAACGCTGCTTGCAATGTAAGTCAATGGGGACGGATCCGTTTTCACTGACACAATATGGTGCGATTGAAAACGGATCCGTCCCCCATTGACTTTCAAAGTAAGTCAGGACGGATCCGCTTTGAATTAGACTTTTTTTTAAAAGAATAATGCAAACGGATCCGTTCTGAACGAATACAAGCGTTTGCATTATCGGTGCGGATCCGTCTGTGCAGATACAAGATGGATCCGCACCGAAGGCAGTTGTGAAAGTAGCCTTAGCTGTACTGGATCACCAGTAGACTGGTTTCGAGAAGTTGCTCATGTGGAGAAGCTGAGAGATCTATGCTTGCTTGGGCAGCATTGAATAGAGGAAGAGTGTGGGAAAAATGCGTCTTATGGGGCGAATGCTGCAATTTTTACTCTGCTAACACTGATACATCGCCGGCCGCAATGCTGCACAGCCCGGCCTGCGATGTATCATTGGGGAGGGAGGAGGGGCTGGAGGCCGGCAACTGGTGTTGGAATCGCAGCGGGGCCCGGTACAGTCATTGTACTCTATTACACCGGGCCCCACTCACAGCAGTATTCATATGTAAATTGTAGGCATGGGAGCCTTGTTAAAGTATTGCAATCCTCTGCAGCAGTATCGCAATCCACCGTAGTACTCACTATGAAACTACCGTAGCAGGCAGGGTAGTAGGCAGGCTGGCCGGTCACTCACTTTGTCACGCGCATGCTCCTCCCACTTTATTAATAAAGCAGGCGGAGCAGGCGCGTGGCGAAGTTAGTGACGTTAGGCTGCCAGCCAGCCTGCCTGCTATGATAGTTTCATAGTGAGTACTACGTGGATTGCGATACTGCAGCAGAGGATGCCTACACTTTACATATAAATACTGCTGTGAGCGGGGCCCGGTGTAATAGAGTACAATGACTGCACCGGGCCCCGCCGCGATTCCAACACCAGTTGCCGGCCTCTACCCCCTGTATTGGGGGTCACTATTTACACAGGGACACTGTTATAGGGGGAATCTGTGGATGACACATATATAGCATAAGATGCTATATATGTGTCATCCACAGATCCCCCCCATAGCAGTGTCATCCACAGATCCCTCCTATAACAGTGTCATCCACAGATCCCCCCCATAACAGTGTCATCCACAGATCCCCCCATAACAGTGTCATCCACAGATCCCCCCATAACAGTGTCATCCACAGATCCCCCATAACAGCGCCATCCACAGATCCCCCATAAGTGTCATCCACAGATCCCCCATAACAGCGCCATCCACAGATCCCCCATAATAGCGTCATCCACAGATCCCCATAACAGTGTCATCCACAGATCCCCCATAACAGTGTCATCCACAGATCCCCTATAACAGTGTCATCCACAGATCCCCCCATAACAGTGTCATCCACAGATCCCCCCATAACAGTGTCATCCACAGATCCCCCCATAACAGTGTCATCCACAGATCCCCCCATAACAGTGTCATCCACAGATCCCCCATAAGTGTCATCCACAGATCCCCCATAACAGCGCCATCCACAGATCCCCCATAAGTGTCATCCACAGATCCCCCATAACAGCGCCATCCACAGATCCCCCATAATAGCGTCATCCACAGATCCCCATAACAGTGTCATCCACAGATCCCCCATAACAGTGTCATCCACAGATCCCCATAACAGTGTCATCCACAGATCTCCCATAACAGTGTCATCCACAGATCCCCTATAACAGTGTCATCCACAGATCCCCCCCATAACAGTGTCATCCACAGATCCCCCCATAACAGTGTCATCCCCCATAACAGTGTCATCCACAGATCCCCATAACAGTGTCATCCACAGATCCCCCATAACAGTGTCATCCACAGATCCCCTATAACAGTGTCATCCACAGATCCCCCCCATAACAGTGTCATCCACAGATCCCCCCATAACAGTGTCATCCACAGATCCCCCATAACAGTGTCATCCACAGATCCCCCATAACAGCGCCATCCACAGATCCCCCATAACAGCGCCATCCACAGATCCCCCATAACAGTGTCATCCACAGATCCCCCATAACAGCACCATCCACAGATCCCACATAAGTGTCATCCACAGATCCCCCATAACAGCGCCATCCACAGATCCCCCATAATAGCGTCATCCACAGATCCCCATAACAGTGTCATCCACAGATCCCCCATAACAGTGTCATCCACAGATCCCCATAACAGTGTCATCCACAGATCCCCCATAACAGTGTCATCCACAGATCCCCTATAACAGTGTCATCCACAGATCCCCTATAACAGTGTCATCCACAGATCCCCCCATAACAGTGTCATCCACAGATCCCCCTATAACAGTGCCATCCACAGATCCCCCCATAACAGTGTCATCCACAGATCCCCCATAACAGCGCCATCCACAGATCCCCCATAAGTGTCATCCACAGATCCCCCATAACAGCGCCATCCACAGATCCCCCATAATAGCGTCATCCACAGATCCCCATAACAGTGTCATCCACAGATCCCCCATAACAGTGTCACCCACAGATCCCCTATAACAGTGTCATCCACAGATCCCCCATTACAGTGCGTCATCCACAGATCTCCTCCATAACAGTGTCATCCACAGATCCCCCATAATAGTGTCATCCACAGACCACCATTAGTTCAAAACCCACCAAAAGAACACCTTTAGGTTCAAAATATTTTTTATATTTACACAGGGACACTGTTATAGGGGGAATCTGTGGATGACACATATATAGCATAAGATGCTATATATGTGTCATCCACAGATCCCCCCCATAGTAGTGTCATCCACAGATCCCTCCTATAACAGTGTCATCCACAGATCCCCCCCATAACAGTGTCATCCACAGATCCCCCCATAACAGTGTCATCCACAGATCCCCCCATAACAGTGTCATCCACAGATCCCCCATAACAGTGTCATCCACAGATCCCCATAACAGTGTCATCCACAGATCCCCCATAACAGTGTCATCCACAGATCCCCTATAACAGTGTCATCCACAGATCCCCTATAACAGTGTCATCCACAGATCCCCCCATAACAGTGTCATCCACAGATCCCCCTATAACAGTGCCATCCACAGATCCCCCCATAACAGTGTCATCCACAGATCCCCCATAACAGCGCCATCCACAGATCCCCCATAAGTGTCATCCACAGATCCCCCATAACAGCGCCATCCACAGATCCCCCATAATAGCGTCATCCACAGATCCCCATAACAGTGTCATCCACAGATCCCCCATAACAGTGTCACCCACAGATCCCCTATAACAGTGTCATCCACAGATCCCCCATTACAGTGCGTCATCCACAGATCTCCTCCATAACAGTGTCATCCACAGATCCCCCATAATAGTGTCATCCACAGACCACCATTAGTTCAAAACCCACCAAAAGAACACCTTTAGGTTCAAAATATTTTTTATATTTACACAGGGACACTGTTATAGGGGGAATCTGTGGATGACACATATATAGCATAAGATGCTATATATGTGTCATCCACAGATCCCCCCCATAGTAGTGTCATCCACAGATCCCTCCTATAACAGTGTCATCCACAGATCCCCCCCATAACAGTGTCATCCACAGATCCCCCCATAACAGTGTCATCCACAGATCCCCCCATAACAGTGTCATCCACAGATCCCCCATAACAGCGCCATCCACAGATCCCCCATAAGTGTCATCCACAGATCCCCCATAACAGCGCCATCCACAGATCCCCCATAATAGCGTCATCCCCAGATCCCCATAACAGTGTCATCCACAGATCCCCCATAACAGTGTCATCCACAGATCCCCTATAACAGTGTCATCCACAGATCCCCCCATTACAGTGCGTCATCCACAGATCTCCTCCATAACAGTGTCATCCACAGATCCCCCATAATAGTGTCATCCACAGACCACCATTAGTTCAAAACCCACCAAAAGCACACCTTTAGGTTCAACATTTTTTTTTTCTAATTTTCCTTCTCAAAAACCTAGTTGCGTCTTATGGGCAGGAGCGTCTTATAGGGCAAAAAATACGGTACATATAGTCCTACATACATTAATAGTGTATTTTAGAAAGATAAACCCTTTAAGTGCTGTCTGGATTAAAAGAGAAAGTCCAGCTTCCCCCACCAACACCCCATATACTTAAAGGGAATCTGTCAGCTCCGAAACACCTCCCAAACTAGAGTAAGCGGTGTATAGTGTAAGTGATGCAAACTCCAGTTCTGTAATTTGTTTACCGTCAAAACTCACTTGCATTCTGATGCTGTTCTCTTACAAACCAGCAGTAAAATGTATTGAGAGGACTCCCGAGCTCATGCACATAATGGAGAGGACTTAAAGAGGAGTCCTAGTAATTAGTGTTGAGCGAACTTGTGTTTTAAGTTCGGCGTCTAAAGTTCGAGTTCAGGTTATCGAAGAATCCCGTTATGGATTACGCTACCACGGACCATAACGGAATTTAGAATCCATAACGCGATTCTTCGATAACCCGAACCCGAACTTTAGACGCCGAACTTAAAACACAAGTTCGCTCAACACTACTAGTAATGCATTTTACTGCTGGTTTGTGAGAGCACAGCATCAGAATGCAAATGAGTGGACAATAATTGTTGGTTTGAAGGTTCTTGGGCTTTTTAACATAATAAAAAAAGTATCCTTTCTACACAAATGGGACATTTGGTTGAATAACGTTAGGTGTAGAATACCTAGAGACTCTTATATTAGGAAATGAGCTATGTTCTGACCTTACAAGCTCACGATTTGGTACTTTAGCTTTTTATCCAAAGCCTTACCACCTCCCTCCCTGCTACTCTCCCCTCTCTCCACATCCCTTCCTTCCTCCCCTACCCCTATGATTATTGTGCGATAATTTGCCCTCATACATAATGTACCCATATAACAACTAATCCAAAACCAGCAATGTTGTATTCTTTTATTTTGTAACCTCTGTATATGTCTGTACAACTTAAAGGGAATCTGTCACCTAGTTTGAGCATATTAAACTGTTAACATAGCCTCAATAGTGTCACTGGGCATGCGCCGAGTCCAGTGACGTAATCAGAGCGCTGTTGCCTCAGGAGCCGTAGGATCGGACAGGCGCAGGCAGTCAGCGATACTGCGGCTGCGTGAGATTTCAGGGGCAAGAAAGGAGGACGCAAGGATCGTGGGGCGAATAAATTACAGGACGTGGCGGAGGGGGCGGCGCCGTTCGGCTTGGATGTGGGAGTAAATTTATTTATGAGGAGGCGTGCTGGGCTTGAAATAAAGGCGGGCTGGGCACTGCAGGGGGGCGTTACTGGGCACTAGAGGAGAGGAATAACGCCCCTCTGGGCACCTTGAATTTTAATTAGCATATCTGAAAAATCGCTTTTTTATCAAATGAAAACTTGAATAAAAGAAAGAAGACCCTTGCTGGAATGAAGGTACTTTATTGAACATTGCTATGTTAACAGTTTAATATGCTCAAACTAGGTGACAGATTCCCTTTAAGTTATCATTTTGTATAACTCTTTTTTATCCAATAAAAACTATTGTTTAAAAAAAATTACACAGCCAGACTCGCTGTCACTTATACTATACACCGCTTACTCTAATTTGGGGGTGTTTTCGACCTGAAATTCCTTTTAAAGTATGGAAACATAAATATTGGTGAGTTCAGAACCTTAGCTTCCACTTATGCTGCCCTTGGATAAAGTCACATAGGACACTTTAACAATATTATCTTGTCCATCTGTTGTAGATGTAATGATGGCTATACACATAATACATATAATGAGCCTATGTCAATGGGGATAGTTGGATAAGTGGTTCCCTGGGGAATCGGTCTGCTGAAATGCAAAATGGTGGTCTCTCTTTTCATTTTCAACTTGAGGCGTATGTAGTAAAGTTAAAGGGGTTTTCCCATCTTTAAAAATTTCATATAGTTAGGATATGCCATCACTTTATGAGATGAGAACACCCCTTTAATATATCTACTCATTAACTTTTGTTTTCACTAATATCCGATTATTAGCTTTTTTCTATACTAATGATCCTTGTACACAAATTAAGGAACAATGCTGTTTATTGTAAGATCTTACCACCTGAATATAGCTCAGATGCCGTGGTGTTTGCATATAAGCTGCATTTGGCACAAGCAATGTCTAGACTTTTGTTTGTCACAGCGTAATTTGCATAGTAAGAACATTGCAGTTTTTCAACGTATTAATCAAAAACAGCATAATTCTGGCAATGCAAGCAATAGGTCAAGTTTGGAAAAATGTTACAAGATGAAAACAATTTGAGCACTCATCGTTCAACAGCAAAAAGGCATCATGGTATCTATACAAGTATAATTATACTTCTGTATATATACATTTTGGGTAGAATTGCCCCTTAAATGTTGATTTGATTGAATGCTCCACACCCCCTTCCATGGCTAGTCAAGATTGCCTATCCTCACCATACCACACCACCCACCCACCCAGCCACTCACTCATGTAAAAAATATGATAATAAAATGCTTATTAATACAGGACAGGAGGAAGCGTCAAGAGTTTACTTTACAGCATGCCGCCCAGACCCTGTATGCTCCTTAGTGCCCCCATACAGTAGTTATTCCCCCATAATGCCCCTTCATGGTAGTTATGCCCTCTTAGTGCGTCCACACAGTAGAATTCCCCCTTAGTACTCAAACTCAGTAGTTATACTCCCATAGTGTCCCCACACATTAGAATGCACTGTTAGTTCCCTCCCCAGTAGTTATGCCCCCTTAGAGCTCCACACAGTAGTTATGCCCCCTTAGTGCCCAAGCTCAGTAGAATGCTTCCTTAGTGCCCCCACTTAGTAGATATATCTCCTTTGTGCCCAGTTTCAGTATTTATGCCCCCTTAGTGTTTCTACATGGTAGAATACCCTGTTAGCGCCCCCTCACAGCAGTTATGCCTCTTTAGTGTCCCCTAAGAGTATTGCTGTCCCCTTAGTTCCTCCCTTACCTTTGTGAAGCGCTTGTGGCGTTAATAAAATAAAAAACTGTAATAATCACCTCCCCCCTTTCCCCAATGAACAGAGCACATCACACTATTCCCAGCTGCAGGTGCTATGCAGTGATGTCTTTTTACATGTTCACACAGTGTGCAGTCTGACATTCAGCAAAAACCATTCCTGTCTTCCAAATAAGAGGACTGTTCTTTGTAGTCTAACTTGTTTATTGCTCAACAGGTTGTACTCTCTGCGTGATAGTGAGTGATTGTACAAGTGTGCGATTGATTGTTAAAACAACAAGAATACAAATAACATGTATAAGTATAAAGCATGAATAGCATGTACTATACCATTGCATAACACTGAAGCACATGGTAAAATGGCTGCCTAACATAGAACTACATGTCTAACTAACAGTAGTAACAACTCCCTGAGTAACAATTATGACTAGCTGAACAGCTCTGCAACACACAATATCCCTGAAACAAAGGTAGATCTCTCACCAGATATGCTTTTACAAGGATGGTGAAGTTTGAGAAGGAGATATGCAAAAAGACAGCTCTGCTGATATGTCCTGGAGACTGGAAGGTTCTCTTTCCCAGGATGCTTTGCACTCCCACAATGCAGTGCACCACCCACAATGCAGTAGTCTTTGTATCAGGAAAAACAAAAGCTAGATGGTGCTATTACCACATTAAACACTTGAGAAATACCAAAACCCTGGCAGAATGAAATTGAATAATTTTCTAACCCTGCTGGGCAGAACATCATTGCTCCTGCAGGGTTGAGTGGGAGAGAGAGTACTGGCTGGGGCATGAATCTCTGTATATGGGCTCTCCTGCTCAGACCAGCAGGTGCAATGATTTTACTGCATTGCACCTGCTGTGGAGAGCACAGGCCGAGGAATGAGGCCTGGGCTGTAATAGATGACAGACATCCATTACAGTCCGGTCTCACCTGCCAGTACACACACAGTAATCATAACTATGTGTGTACTGGCAGGTGAACCCAGAGCCTCACACCCATCCCAACCCCTGCAGCTGCTACAGCAGTAGTTCCACCACAGCCATGTTGCCCGGGGCCTTACAGTGTGCCTATTAATTCACTTTTAAAGCATAAGTGTAGCTTATAGTATACCTGAACTTTGAAAAAACTGTTGATATGATATAGTGACATATCAAATGTTTTGACTGCTGATGGTCTAAGTGCTGAGATCCCGTGCAGGAGACAAAATCGAAATGGACCCATAGATTTACTATTGAGGCCGTCTCCTGCAGCGAGGCGAGAGAACACACTATACAAGCACTTCTCTCCCCTTGTTCTAGTGATCAGTTGTGGTCTGATCACTCAAACCATCACAGATCAAACACTTTGATATGTCGCTATGACATGTCAAAAGTTTTTTTCAAAGTACACTTTAAATCCGGATGTTCCATTGAAGATAGGCTGTTTCAAACCAGCAGTCACTCTGCCCCGGGTGCCCCCTATTTTGTAGTGTCTCTCAGGGGCAAAATTTTAAAACATTCCACATTACACCTTGCTTTGACACCTTGTAACATACATTAATATCAATAAGGAACCACTATATAAAACTAAAATTACTAATATAATGTGTTTTATGCATGTCTATACAGTGAGGAACAGAAGTATTGAACAGCCTGCGATTTTGCAAGTTCTCCCACTTAGAAATCATGGAGGAGTCTGAAATTCACATTGTAGGTGCATTCCCACTCTGAAAGACAGAATAAAAAAATAATAATCTGGAAATCACATTGTATGATTTTTAAATAATATATTTCTCTTGCACTGCTGACCAATGACCTGCCCTATTTGAACACCTGAGAAAATCAGTGTTAATATTTGGTATAGAAGCCTTTGTTTGCAATTACAGAGGTCAAACGTTTCCTGTAGTTCTTGACCAACAGGGATTTTGGCCCACTCCTCCACACAGATCTCCTCTAGATCTAGATCTGGCAGGTTTCTGGGCTCATTGTAAGGACTTGGGGGCACATTTAATAAAGCCCCAAAGCTGGCGGTTGTTCCGCCAAAGTTATGAAGAGGCCTTTCCATAACTTCGGCGCATCCAGTGCCAGTTCTAAATGTAAGCAAGCGTCCGAACTGTCTTTCATTTAGACCATTTTCTACGCCTGAAACACCTAAAATGTCATCCAAGATAAAAGAAAATGAAGATTTAAGAAAAATAAGTAGATAACTAAGACAGATAAAACAAGTTCTTACATATAACAGTCAGGAATAGCTGGTAACTAGCAACTAATACAACTATTTTACCAGAGAAGTGGCCTTAATTTTTTGTTGGTACAGTGGGTCCACACCCACTACCTATTAAACCTTCAGTAGTGACTGCGGCATCCAGGTGGTTAGACGGAAGGAGGTGGCGATCCTGACTAGCCACGGGAGTGGCGGTTGCATTAGAATAGGGGGTTGCCTGGGGGAAGGGGTTCAAAAAATTGCTATGGGGGCAAATACCAATCACTGCCACTATATGAAGTACGGTGCGGTCCTTGGAAAGCTGCCGGGAGCCTGCATCACTCACCAGTGCTCTGGTGAGTACAGCAGCTCCCTGAAAGAGCTGAGGTCATCATTATCATTTCCTGGATAACCCCTTTAATGAGGTTGTTCAACTCTTGGGGGTCTTTTGGCAGACCCACCTCCTGACCTCCTGGTCCTGGCTCCTTCTCTCCCCAGTTGCCCCTGCCTTCTCACTTCCCCCTGCTGTCAACAGTTGCTTTGATGCCGCTGCAGTCAATGACTGGCCTCGGCAATGACCTGCCCTTTGTGTCACGTGACCAACTGATGTTACACAAGGGTGACAATTCTCCGCTGTGGCCAGTCATTGGCAGCAGCGGCATCAAAGCGGATGTTGATAGAAGGGAAAGTAAGCAAGGCAGCGGCAGCTGGGGAGCGAAGGAGCCGAGACCCAGCAACAGGAGACAGGTAAGTATGCTTCCCTTTGAAGTTCTGGCCAGGAGAGGGGATCTGACCAAAGACCCCTCAAAATTAAAAGCTTTAAATTCTACTGTGGTAGCGCTGCTGAACATTTTATGGCAGATTTTGTCACAAATTGTAGCTGATGTCACGTGGGGACATTGTGTTGGTATTTATTTATTTTTTTAGTAAAATTTCTATTAAAAGGAAAGTCACTGGTAAACCAGGTACAATACCTTGTAGGGCTGGCTCAGCTAAATGTAATTATTGGCACCTATCACTTCTTGTGGGGTACTGGTGCTGATATCAGTTGGATGCTAGTTTTAATATTTATATTCCAAACCCACCGATACCTATTGTGCCAACAGCAATATAAATAGAAATAAGACTCCCACAAAGAAACTTCTATGCCTTATTCCGATATATACAATTTAGTACAATGTTCCAAAGTCCTTCGGAAAGGACCAGTATCCCTGACGAAGGAGACAGAGTTCTCTGAAACGCATTGGATTTTTTTTCTGGTTCCCAGAGGCTGCCGTTCATGTGTGACGTCACACCAACACTTCGGGAAGCCTGTTCTGACTTGTCTAAGACACGAGCGAATGCCGAAGACGCAAGCAGGATTAAGCATCGGAGCTCATTGGCAGGACTAAACTACAGGATCGCTACAAATATAAATACAAACAGGGCAAGTGACTGAAGTAGACTATTTTTGAGCACTATGGAACATTGTACTAAATTATATATATCAGAATAAGGCATAGAAGTTTCTTTGTTGGAGTCTTATTTCTATTTATATTGCTGTTGGTGCAATAGGTATCTGTGGGTTTGGAATATTAAAAGAAACCTGTCATCAGTTTCTAAGCCTATTTATCCACTCATTTTTCTATAAATACTTTTTAATACATTAATAATGATATTAAAATCAATTCTGAACAAACTATCAGTTCAGAGAAAAACCTAAAATAAATGTTCCCGCCATATATGTAAATGCACCTTAGATGAGTCCTGTCTCCTCCATGCTTCAGAGATGAGTCCAGCGTTCTCTGACTCTTGGAGTGCAGCCATGCCCACAAACGAATAATACACAACCTCTACGATTGCTTATCTCCACCCCTTCTCTTCCAAGTCTCGCAGCTGGACAGTATACATTATATGATCAGTAGTAGTGTTTATCGCAAATATTCTAATCGCAAATTTTTATCGCGAATATCAGCACTTCGTAATCGCAAATATTCTAGATTTTTTTCAGCAGTGAGTGAGGTTACTGGTTCTGCACATGCGCGGGATTTGGGACGTGAGTTCGGGAGGAGGGTAGGATTTTTAGATTCTGTCACTCTTATAACGGGAGGTGGGGTTAGGAATGGGAAGTGATGAGGTAAGCATTTAATTTACATAACTTGAAAAAAGCGAAAATGGACTGTAAAAGAAGTACTTTGAGGTGTTTAAAAAACAAAAAAACCCTAGGATGATTATGGTGGGGGAGAACTATCTCAGGATGCCGATGATTCTTATGGTTAAAAACCGGTGACAGGTTCCCTTTAATATTAAAACTAGCATCCAACTGATATCAGCACCAATACCCCACAAGAAGTGATAGGTGCCTACTTGTATGCGCGGGTTGATTGCTTTTCATTGTTGTATATTCACTGCATCAAGTACGGGTAGGTTACTTTTATTACAATCCAGCAGCTACACACAAGCCAATAGGAAAATTTATTTATATATAAAAGAATCTATACTGATAGGATATTTGCTACAGCACACTCAAAATATTAAGGAGCTCAGCAATGGAACATTATTTAAGTTGTGTAAATGTAATTATACCTTTTACTTAGTGATCTGTTGCTTCGTTCTGGACAAAAAATATTTTTACTCCATATGCAAATGAGCTGTTCAATTGGTTGTCCAACTTAGGAGATGACTTCCCCATTCCTTCCTTTAAACGTGTGCCCAAATAAATAAAAAATTACTCACCTGCCCACAATCCTGTCATTACAGCACTGCAGCCCCATTCCCGGCTTTTTTTGGAATTGGCTTCGTCTTATAACTGCTGCAGCCTATCACTGGCATTAGCAGTCACATGAACGGCATGTCACTTTGATGTGTTATTCTAGCATGTCACCACTGAGTCAAGTGATTGGCTGCAGCAATACAGGACCAAGCCACTTCTGGCCCAGCAGGGACCAGAAGCTGCCAATAATGGGCCTGTGGCACTTGAATGGAAGGACAGTCGACAGGTGAGTGTTCACCTTTGCTCTTCTTGCTTTGTCTGCCAGTTACTCTCTCTTCTTCTTGAATGACAGACAACGTGAGGTGACTATGCAGGAATGTCTTGTAGGGCTAGTGTCACGGAAGGTGAGGGAAGCAAACAAAACACAACAAAATTACACAAAACAGCAGGCTAGGCCCCCACAGCTAGGGAACGGGGAAAGGTCACCACCTGATAGTCCCTGAGCCTTTCCCTGGCTGCTACCAACATGAACAAATCTCGATGGTAGAAGTGTTCATGCACTCAAACCTAAGCCCTGCTGCAACTGATACAAATCCTCAGCTAGGGAGCAGGTGAAAAGACAACCGGTTCCTTGCACCAGATGAAGGAACCCGTGTCTTCCTAAGGCCTAGCCCATACAAACAACAGAGGGGAAGGAAGGAGGACTTATCTGAAGACGAACTGGGAGCAGGAGATCCACAAAACACCAGCAGCGAACTCCAGGAGAAACTATAAACCGCAAGGGCTATAGTGAGAGGCAGGTATAAATAGCACCACTAACAAACTAATGAGCAGAACCTGTGAGGAGGTGGGATCCTGCCCAAAGCCACAACAAAGCAATCTGTCAGATAGAATCACGTGCAGCAAGTCTGACAGATCTTCTCAGATCACTCACAGGGCAGGGCGTGACAGTTAGTTCAGCTAAATGTAATGATAATAGAAAAGAACGGCTCCAGATTCACATAGAGATCCTCTAAAAACTTCTTCTTTATTGTTATATATAATGCTTACAGCAGACACATCCACCTGGTATACAAGACTTGTTGAGTCTTGTATACTAGGTGGATGTGTCTGCTGTAAGCATTATATATAACAATAAAGAAGAAGTTTTTAGAGGATCTCTATGTGAATCTGGAGCCGTTCTTTTCTATTTTCGTGCTGACCGCAAAGGGGACACACCCCAAGGCTTCAGGAGTCGTGACTGCATACTGACCAGGGAGGTGAGCTGGATTAAGTGTGTGTGCTTTCGATTAAATGTAATGATACCTTTCACTTTGCGATCCATTGCTTCATTCTGAGAAAAAACTACTTGTAATACATGCAAGTAAACAGTTAAGGGCACTAAGAGTGGGCCCAAGACACTCTATGCACCCTGGCTCCGACTGCTTCCTCTGCCAGCCCCTTCCTCTCCGTCTTGACTGACAGGAAAAATGGACAGCATCTGTCTCTCAATAGTTAGAATCAAAGGTGGCACACAGTCTACATGTTAAGTACCCCAGAATAGGGTACTTGCAAAATTTTTGTTATTTTTTGTTATTTAAGGAGGACCTTTCACCTATTGTAATAGCTTCATGCATCCCCCACATACTAACAATTCTGGAGCATCTATTCTTATGTCTGTATGTTGTGCCATTCCTTTATTATTTACACTGGAAGTTATGAATGAATTGCTATTAGCCTTCAGTAAGGATACAGAGGGGAGGTAACCAGTTGGGGGGGTACCTGCACAGTCTGAAAAAAGGCAGAGCTGACTTGATAGAGTCAGTCTGTGCAGGTACACCCCCCAAAATGGTTACCTCCCCTCTCTACCCTTACTGCAGACTAATAGCAATTCCTTCATAACTTCTAGTGCAAATAATAAAGGAATGGCACAACATAGAGCCATAATATATTATATTGTTAGTACGTGGGGAATGCATGGAGCTATTAAAACAGGAATGTCAGGAGTGGTGAAAGGTCCTCTTTAATGTCCTGATGTATTGTATTACCCATATAATTGTGTATGGATTAGTCAGGATTAACAATACTAACGCTGTCCTTTTAGGAGGTTAGGAGATGGACTTAGGTCTGCCCCTGGCTCTTTCTAGCCTTAGCTGAGAAAGAGAGGAGCTACATCTGCTCACTTCTTAGAATACTAGCCTTAAGTCCCAGAGATTCACTATCTCTGAGATATTTGCAACAAGATAGCAATTTCTGCTTTACAGTACTCTGGAGAGAGAAAGAAAGAACCAGAAGGTCCAGAATCTGCAAAGCTGAGCATTGGAGACAGTCAGTAAGGTTTTTGCTGTTTAAGGCTGATGGAAACTTTACTGCAGTGAGAGGGACATTTCTAATATACCACACTTTGACACGGTCCTGGCTGGCAGTATCTCAATCATATACCTTTCAGTTGGGAATTATAGACAAGTTTGCAAGAACCTTACTGCCAGCCTTCGATTTTGCAAAGAAAATGACTTTGGAAAGATAGAGAGGAGGAGTACTACAACCCCTATCATTAGTATCGGGAAAGATTTGCACTGTGAATTTGTTGGAACTATGTTTTGATACTGTTGGATGTTCTACAACTCTCATTCTGCACTTTAGTAAAGAGAGACTTGTCAAGGGAGCAGTAAATAATAACCTTGATTTATAAGGTAAAGCTTTCGATTATTGAGAAGAATAACTTCAATATTCCGTTACAACATCAAAATGCTAAAGGCATCAGCAATATATAAAATGCAATAATATAGATGGGAAAAATGAATTTTGCATGCTATATATAAAAAAAAAAGAGATGATTTCTTGTAGTGAAAAAATATGCCCCATGCGGCTTTCTGAGTATTAGGGTTAATTGGCTGCTGTCAACCCTTGTTTCAGCAGTTGAATGTCTTGATATGAAATGTAAATTGTCGCGGCACCTAAGAAAACTGGGTGATGGCAAAAGACTTCTGGTGTCTTCCTTTGTTCTTGTCTTTTCCTAACAAGTCTTTATCTAAATGCAAATGAGATTGTACTTTCTGATGAGGGCATTGTACATCCAAGCAATTCACAGAAAGCACAATTACAGTCTTATTTCGGTTCTGATTCACAATGTCTTTGTTAAGACTATGAAAGATCTTTTGTTGAGAAACATGCCTTTCCCCTGACTTCTAGTTTGCCGCTGATGCGACTATCATAATGCGTTAGTTCATGTCGTATGGTGTCACAAAATGTTCGGGGAAATCGCTGTCTGTATTTAAAGGTGTTTTGTCCTTTGCTAAAACACAGTTACAAAAACTAAGCTTCTTGTGAATATTGAAGTTCTGCTTGGCTGAGGAATCATTGGAAAGCTTACTAACAAACAGCAATGTAATTATCTCCAAATTGGTGTAACTCAGAGTTCACATTTAACAGTAGTCATTTTACCAAAGGTAGCATTTACTGTAGAGAGAGCAACATTGTCCTGCAAGCTATCAAACAAGACATTTGCCTCACGTATGTGCAGGTGTCTAAAGGTCCCTTCAGACAGTACAACACAGCAGGCGCTTGTAGAGAAGGAAGTGTTACTATGAACGCTCGTTAGTGATGATCTTTGCGATTTTCAGCCCATGTAAAGTGTGTATACAGAGATAGTTCAGTCACTGATAGTTATACACAGGAGAGGTGTTATCAGTAATTGATAGCATTCTCTGTGTAAGTGTGTATACAGAGATAGCTGTCAGTCACTGATAGCTGTACACGGGGAGGTGAATTCAGTGATTGATAGTATTCACTGTGTAAGTGTGTATACAGAGATAGCTGTCAGTCACTGATAGCTGTACATGGGGGAGATGTTATTAGTGATTGATAGCATTCTCTGTGTAAGTGCGTATACCGAGATACCTGTCAGTCACTGATAGTTGTACACAGGGGAGGCTTTATCAGTGATTGATAGCATTCTCAGTGTAAGTGTATATGCAGAGATAGCTGTCAGTCACTGATAGTTGTACATGGGGGAGGTGTTATCAGTGACTGATAGCGTTGTGTGTGTAAGTGTGTATACAGAGATAGCTGTCAGACACTGATAATTGTACATGGGGGAATACTTAAGTTCAGAAAAAGTAGGGATATACCTGTATAAATTATATGTTTGGTTTTCTAAATGTATAAATAACCAGGTTTACTACATCTTTTCCAACAAAACTATATATCAGTTTACTCAGCTCCTTCTGCTTTAAGACATGCTGCCAAATTTGATTTAATGGTGACTGGTTCTTTTTAAGGGGTTGAATGAAGCAGTGGGTGCTGGCAGTACAATACAGCAGACACTCACCAACAATGAACAATATACAATTAAATGTCGCACTAGGGAAACCCGGCCACCACGTAGGTGCACCAGTCAAATCGAGAACACTCACTCGATTAGAGAAAAAGGGAACAAATGGTAAGTATAGACAGAGCACTCAAAGAAATCCGGGACCATGTGTATGCACAAAGAAAATAGTTTTATTTAACTGATATGTCAGCCAACGATAAAATCAATAACGAATAACAGCTAAAGATGTATATATTAGCTCTATATATAGATAACAGATGACAACCTCATATAAATGTGGACAATATTACAAATATACTAAAAATCAAATTATTGAGTTGAGACCATACATACATTCGAAATTACAAATGCAATAATCGGTAAATATTCGATAGATAGTCGATAATATATAATGGATAGAATATTCGACCCAGTGTCCATAAAAGGGATATGCACCCTAAAAACGATGATAATAAAAAAATCGGTTCTGATAAAAATCGGTTATGTGCAATGTCCTGCAGAAAGTCAATTAATAGTATCCGATGAATTCAAGACCACAAAACTATGTTCATATGGCAATTTACCCACACCTGGAACAGCGGCGTCCCACTACTCAATAACTTGCAAGTCACTTTACCTTTAAATCGACTTCACCTATTGCCAGACCTTGAGATGTTTCTCACTCCCCAAACGTGCCTCCGTTGTTTGTAGCACTATTTTATCGGGAGATTTTCGCTAATAGAAGATAGTCAGTCCTCGAGAATTCTGTGCTTTCAACTTTCGTCGATTAAAGCAACACACCTCTGGTCAATGGCAGTTGATATTCGGTAGTCAGTCTTTCCGTGCAGCAAAAGTGGGGGATGTAGCACCAGACGCGTTTCGGGGTCCCAATGTTCCACTGAGGAAAGATAACCAGGCTGCATAGAGCGGCGCCCCAGGATTTCACTGCAATTACTATTATTCGTTATCTCGTAAAGGAGATCCCCGAAACGCGTTTGGTGCTTTTCAAAGACATCCCCAACAAGTGACCCCCACTGGAAGTTCGGCTACTAATATCCGGAGATACACAAAGAAATTGGAGCGCTCCAAAGATAAAGACCCGGATTTTCAGCCATTCAAACTGGTCAGTACAAGTTTAAGTTCACCTCTCGCGATATTACACCCTGATCGTATAACCGGATCTGAGATTTGTGGATAACGATCGAGAGAGACCAGAGACGAACGAACCAGGTGGGACGCTAAACACTGAGAACCACGTGAATAAATACCGTGAGTAAAAATCGGTATAAAAAAAGGATTGAATATTGAGACTGCAGGATAATCGACATTCACCTGTGAGTAACAACTTGGTGTCCGATTGGATACTTTATCGAATATTTATATCGGACAATTCCGAATATTTGAAAAGGTGCCTTGCATGGATTTTGCATGTTATATTGCATACCAGAAAGGAATGCCAATACTATTATAAGGAATAGACTGACACTTTTGGCTTGCGATATTTTTGCACATTCAGGACGTATGGTCCCATTCTTTTTGGACTTTTTTTGAGTTTTTATTGAAGTTTTAGATTTTAGGTATTTTTAGGGACTGATATTGTCTCCGCTGCAGCGATTGTTATTTTAATATTGTATTGTGATGTTGTATTTTAATATATTTTGCCAATTAAATATTGTGTAACAACACTATTACTATTGCTCTATTTCCATGCAAGGGAGTGCCAGTCTCATACTACATAATATATACTTTTTATTACGCCTTTGTTGATTTGAGTGAATCAATTTGAGACTAGAGCACCCAATCCAGAATTGTAAGGGGAGTGAGCGGTTTGTCTATACTACTATTTTAGCTAAATGATAAAGTACATGGAAGATACACTATACTGGACTGTAGTATTCAGGTTAAATTGCCGTGTTGGCACTTTGCGATAAATAAGTGGGTTTTGGGTTGCAGTTTGGGCACTCAGTCCCTAAAAGGTTCACCATCACTGGTGCCAGCCTTTACATTACTTCCACTTCACATCCACTGCCGGCCGACATCTACCCCAGCTCCCTTGCGACGTAGATTTAGATGATAATTTTCTATACCAGCCTGCCCCTGCCCGCCCCCATTTTTAGACCTGGCGTGAGTGGGAAAAAGTCGCAGATTCGTCTGCAAATCCACTTTGCGACCGAATCTGTGACAGTAGGTATCTCATTACGTTAATTATGTAGCGACTTTCTAATGCAGGTACTTTGTGTCAGTTAGAATTTAGTTTTTTTTTGTATGCTACCTAGTCCTCTGTCATTGTGCTTTAATTAAACCTAAGTGCTAGGATTGATTTTGTGCCACACGGACGATTCCTTACTTGTAATTGCAATGCTATACGGAACCTAATCAGAAATCAGTTTAGTTAGATGAGAACGGTACTAATACATGAAAATATATGCAAAAACATTCCTGTCCAAATTCCCATTAACTGAATGAATTGAACTTTATTTGCTGTAAAGCAGTTTTCACTATTTCTAAGGAAATTTCACAACCTATTTATCAAATTCGGCATTAGCCTAATGGAACATGCCCTATATAATGTATATAAATATACTTCAGTCCCAGACAGTTCTCTGCATGAGATTATTTCATTTGGAAGCCATTTTTACCCTTGGAGTTAAATAAGAGGCATTTTACGTTAATAAGCGTTCAGAAATAATGTTTCTAAATGTGCACAAACTTTTATACAAACTACAACGTTTATTTTGGCAATAAATCCAACATAAATTTAAAGAGGACCTGTACCCTCTTCTGGCATGTCTGTTTTAGTAAGTACTTGTTTACCCCATGTAATAACAATTCTGGAGCGTCTATTCCTATGCCTCTATGTTGTGCCATTCCTTTATTATTTCTACTAGAAGTAATGAATGAATTGCTAGTAGCTTGCAGTAAAGGTACAGATGGGTGTTACCAGTTGGGGGTGGTGTCCCTGCACAGTCTGACACCAGCAGCACTGATTGGACATTGAGTCAGACACATCCGATACTGGTAACACCCAGCATTATCTTTACTGCAGACTGCTGGCAATTTATCTGTAAACTTGTAGCAGGAAATATACAGGAATGGCACAACCTAGAGTCATAAGAATAGATGCTCCAGAATTGGTATTACATGGGGCTATGCAAGTAGTTACTAAAACTGACATGTCAGGAGAGGTGACAGGTGCACTTTAAGGAATACACCTTAAAGGGGTAGTCCCACAAAAAATATTCTTCAGTCTTCAAATCAGAACTTGGATCCGAATACTTTTGTAATTGCATGTAATTAGAAAATTTAGCATAGCCACTGAGTTATTCAATAAAATGTATCTGTAGCGCCACCTGCTGTTTGTTTGTTTTGCTTATTTCTTTGTCCAGCTCACTTATAAGGCCGCACATGCTCAGTTTCATTCTTCAACTAAAACATGAGGGGTTTTAATTCACTCATGGCTGTGGTTTGCATAAAAGAACTACCACAAAAAATTGCCTGCATGATTCCAGCCTAAGAGTAGGATTTGTGACGTAGCAAGGGGTTTTGTTTGGGAAGGCAGGTATTTTCCTCCCAACATGGGCGGCTGGGCTGATTTCCAGCCAGGTGAGATCTAATACTGGACCGGAGTTTAAGTGCCGGTCCGGGTTTTGGCAGCACCAGGCCGTCCTTTAAATAGGCAGCTGGGCTTAGAATCTAAGTCTCTGTTTTGGGATCTGAAGCATGGTGCTGTGCTGGAAGGTTCAGAGCCGCATGAGGGCTGTATACTGGGAAACAGGCCCCTAAAGCCTGCTGTGGACTGCCGGTGATAAAATGGCAAGCAATGTAACATGTCTGTTCTATGGACTTTTCATTGTGTGAATTAACACCAAGACTGTTATGAGTTGTTTTTCTTTTGCCTTTTGTGTGAATAAACACTGACATTTTGATTTACGAACTTGTTTTGCCTCTGTACTGCATCCGCTTACCCTGCCTACCAGAGCAAATCCTCACAATTGGTGGCTTGGAGCGGGCACACGCAATGAGGCTGGCGTAAACGCCGTTTTTTTTTCTTCTTCCTGGTATGGCTGGATGTCCTGGACCATCTGTTGACTGATATGTTCTGGAGGGCTTTGCCACCCCCTCTCCAGCAATGGATCGGCGAGGTCTCTCCAGGTCAGGGGTAGGCAACCTCCGGCTCCCAGCTGTTGTGAAACTACAATTCCCAGCATGCTCCATTCATTTCTATGAGAGTTCTTAGAAGAGCAGAGCAAGTATGCATACTGGGAGTTGTAGTTTCACAACAACTGGGAGTTGGAGGTTGCCTACCCCTGCTCCAGGTAATGCTCTCAAGATAGTCAACCTGGTGGAGCGCTATGAGGCTACCCAGAATCTACAGGGGGGTTCTTTTGGGAGGGGGGGGTAGTCAAATCCCGTAAGTCTCCACCCCAAACCCGGCGGTTTGTGCCCACCAAACCCGCCCGGGATGTACCCCCTGTGGACCAAGCTCCCATAGTCTGTTGGCAGTGTTGGGAGCCTGGCCATGTACGAGCTGACTGCCCACCAACATGTTCTCGGGGGTCATCTGGGAATGCAGAAGATACAGGACCGGATACTACAACGGTTTTACTGGCCCAGTGTGTTTAGGGAGGTGGAAGAATTCTGTAAGTCTTGCCCGACCTGCCAGGCATCGAGTTGCCGTTTGAGCGAATCGCTATGGACCTCGTAGATCCAGTACCGAAGTCCGCTAGAAGACACCAACACATCTTGGTCATCCTGGACTACGCCACTCGGTACCCGGAGGTGGTGCCACTACGACATACATCGGCGAAGCTTACAGTGAGGAACAGAAGTATTTGAACACCCTGCGATTTTACAAGTTCTCCCACTTACAAAATCATGGAGAGGTCTGAAATACACATTGTAGGTGCATTCCCACTCTGAGAGACAGAATAAAATAAAAAAACAGGAAATCACATTGTATGATTTTTAAAGAATTTATTTGTCTTGCACTGCTGAACTAAGTATTTGAACACCTGAGAAACAGCAAGAATTCTGGCTCTCAAAGACCTGTTACTGTGCCTTTAAAAAGTCCACCTCTACGCCACTCATTAATCTAACTTAGTAGCACCTGTCTGAGCTCTTTAAAGACACCTATCCACCCCACAGTCAGACGCCAACTATTACCATGAGCAAGACCAAAGAGCTGTCAAAAGACACAGAGACAAAATTGTGGACCTCCACAAGGCTGGAAAGGGCTACGGGGCAATTGCCAAGCAGCTTGGTGAAAATAGATCAACTGTTGGAGCAATTGTTAGAAAATAGAAGAGGCTAAAGACGACTGTCAGTCTCCCTCGGGCTGGGGCTCCATGCAAGATCTCATCTCGTGGGGTATCACTGATAATAAGAAAGGTAGGAATCAGCCCAGAACTACAAGGAAGGAGCTGGTCAATGACATGAAGAGAGCTGGGACCACAGTTTCAAAGGTCACTGTCGGTACAACACTACGCCGTCATGGTTTCAAATCATGCATTGCACGGAAGGTTCCCCTGCTCAAGTCATCACATGTCCAGGCCCGTCTGAAGTTTGCCAATGACCATCTGGATGATCCAGAGGAGGCATTGGAGAAAGTCATGTGGTCAGATGAGACCAAAGTAGAACTTTTTGGTCTAAACTTCACTAGTCGTGTTTGGAGGAAAAAGAAGGATGAGTTGCATCCCAAGAACACCATCCCTACTGTGAAGCATGCGGGTCGTAACATAATGCTTTGGGGGTGCTTTTCTGCGAAGGGGACAGGACGACTGCACTGTATTAAGGAGAGGATGAATGGGGCCATTTATTGTAAGATTTTGAGCAACAACCTCCTTCCTTCAGTCAGAGCATTAAAGATGGGTTGTGGCTGGGTCTTCCAATATGACAACGATCCGAAGCACACAACCAGGATAACCAAGGAGTGGCTCCATAAGTGGCTCCATAAGAAGCATATCAAGGTTCTGGAGTGGCCTAGAACCTAAATCCAATAGAACATCTTTGGAGGAAGCTGAAACTCTGTGTTGCTCAGTGACAGCCCCGAAACCTGACAGATCTAGAGGAGATCTGTGTGGAGGAGTGGGCCAAAATCCCTGTTGCAGTGTGTGCAAACCTGGTCAAGAACTACAGGAAATGTTTGACCTCTGTAATTGCAAACAAAGGCTTCTGTACCAAATATTAACACTGATTTTCTCAGGTGTTCAAATACTTATGTTCAGCAGTGCAAGACAAATACATTCTTCAAAAATCATAAATGTGATTTCCTGAACTTTTTATTTTATTTTATTCTTTCTCTCAGAGTGGGAATGCACCTACAATGTGAATTTCAGACCCCTCCATGATTTCTAAGTGGGAGAACTTGCAAAATCGCAGGGTGTTCAAATACTTCTGTTCCTCACTGTATAGCTAAGGAGCTAATGGAGATTGGGGCTACCTAAAGAGGTTCTGACTGACCAGGGGACCCCTTTTATGTCCAAGATCATGAGGGAACTCTTTAAGTTGCTGCATATCAGACAGTTACGGACGTCCGTGTACCATCCGAAACGGACGGTCTGGTTGGAAGGTTTAACAAAACTCTAAAAACTATGTTAAAAAGGGTGGTGTCTAAAGATGGGAAGGATTGGGACCTTCTGCCCTATCTCATGTTCGCTGTGCGAGAGGTACCCCAGGCTTCTACTGGGTTCTCGCCCTTCGAATTGCTTTATGGCAGACATCCTCGTGGTCTGTTGGACGTGGCCAAAGAGGCGTGGGAACAGCAACCCACTCCGCATAAAAGTGTCCTAGAGTATGTTATCAAGATGCAACAGCGGATAGAGACAGTTTTGCCTTTTGTCAGGGAGCATATGGAGTCTGCTCAGCGAGCCCAGAGTTGGATCTATAATCGGCAGGCTCGGGTCCGGATCTTTAACCCGGGTGATCGGGTTTTGGTTCTGGTACTGATCGTCAACAGTAAGTTCCTGGCTAGATTGCAGGGGCCCTACGAGGTACTCGAGAAAGTTGGAGAGGTAAATTACAAAGTACACCAGCCAGGGCGGCGGAAGCCGGAGCAGGTTTACCATGTTAATTTACTTAAACCTTGGAAAGATAGGGAGACCTGTACTGAAGACAGCCCGCGGCCGGGTTTTCTAGGGGAAGAGGTTCCGGCTTCTATGTCTGATGCAAGGGAAGCGGTTGCCACAGTAAAAATTGCTGACAGTCTCTCCTCTCCTCTAAACAGGCTCAGGAGACCAGGGAGTTCATTAGTCGGAACACAGATGTGTTCTCGGACCTCCCTGGACGCACTTCCGCAATCCAGCATGACATTGTCACTGAGCCTCAGGCAAAAGTCCGGTTAAAGCCATACCGGGTACCCGAGGCTCGGCGACAAGCCATCGCAGAGGAAGCGCAGCTCATGCTGCGGCTAGACATCATCGAGGAGTCTAAAAGTGAGTGGGCCAGTTCTATAGTCTTAATACCCAAGCCGGATGGTTTTGTAACGATTTTCGGAAGCTGAACGAAATATCTAAATTCGATGCATATCCCATGCCTTGGGTTCTTATTGAAAGGTTAGGCCAAGCCCGGTATTTTTCTGTTTTGGACCTCACCAAAGGGTGCTGGCAGGTACCCTTGATGGAGGCTGCCAAAGAGAAAACTGCCTTCATTACACCAGAGGGGCTGTACCAATATAAGTAGAGTTGAGCGGACACCTGGATGTTCGGGTTCGGCAGGTTCGGCCAAACTTGAAAAAAAAGTTCGGGTATGGGACCCGAACTTGATCCCGAACCCCATTGAAGTCAATGGGGACCCAAACTTTTGGGCACTAAAATGGCTCTAAAATAGTCCTGGAAAGGACTAGAGGGCTGCAAAAGGCATCAAAATGTGCTTAATAACATGACAACTGTTCTGCAAACAAATGTGGATAGGGAAATGACTTAAAATAACATAAAATACAGACAAATTTTAAATAACAATCTGGATCTAGGAGTAGGAGGTTGAGGAGGCGGTGAATGGGTGGATGTGGGGGTGTAGGTTGACGTGGTGGTGTAGGTGGAAGCGGCGGTGAAGAAGGAATAGGTAGCCAACACTGATTTGTGCTATTTTTTATTTTTAAATTGGGGTATCCCCCAAAATATTGGGACATATAACAAAATAAAACAAAGAATAAGTGCACTTGAGTACAAGAATGGATGGTTGAGGCTGGTATAAATGTCTATTCTGCACAAGGTACGGACAAGTCCTGTGGGATCCATGCCTGGTTCATTTTAATAAACGTAAGCTTGTCCACATTGGCTGCGGCCTGTGATAATGCTCTCTGCCGTGCTAAACACACGTTCACACTATACACTGGCTGCAGGGCAGGTCAGCACCTCCAAGGCTGACAAAGCTTTTCCAGATTTTGGCCATGCTAACCCTGCCTTCTCAGGTGCTGGTGGTGCCCCAGCTGCGTTGGCGACCTCTTCCTCCTCGTCTGCCTTCGCCTTGTGCTTCCACTGTGCCCCGCTGTCAGGTGGGAATGCTATCATCAGCGTGCGCTTGTAGTCGCGCATCTTCCGATCAGTAACAGATGTTTTCACTAAATTTTGTTCCCTGTCAGCAATGCAGAGCAGGGGTTCATTCACGGCAAAAGGGGGTTCATGTCACCCAGCAATAGAACAGAGGATTTTGAGAGATTTAGGCCCCTGTCACCCAGGCACAGCAGGGGTTCATTCATGGCAAAAGGGGGATCATGTCACCCAGCAATAGAACAGAGGATTTTGAGAGATTTAGGCCCCTGTCAGCAATGCAGAGCAGGGGTTCATTCACGGCAAAAGGGGGTTCATGTCACCCAGCAATAGAACAGACGATTTTGAGAGATTTAGGCCCCTGTCACCCAGGCACAGCAGGGGTATGTATACGCCAAAAATTGTAAAATGTCACCCGACAATTAAAAATAATAATTTTTTCAATATAGGGCACTAAAATTTGCACTTTTTTTTAAATTAAAATGGCTCTAAAATAGTCCTTGAAAAGGCTAGAGGGATGTAAAAGGCTTAAGAGCTTGAGAACTGCTCTGCAAACAAATGTGGATAGGGAAATAACTTAAAATGAAATAAAATAACTAAAAATTACAAATTATTAACCTGCAACTCAGAGAAGGAGGTGGATATGGAGTTGGAGGTTGAGGAGGCGGTGAATGTGGTGTTGTAGGTGGAGGCAGCAATGGAGGAGGAACAGGTAGCCAACAATGTTTTTTTATTTTTTTTTATTGGGGTAGGTAGCCCTCAAAATATTGGGACAAATAAAAAAAAAAAGAAAACAAAGAATCATTGCACTTGACTTGAGTACAAGAATGTATGTTTGATGGTGGTATAAATGTCTATTCTGCACAAGGTACAGACAAGTCTTGTGGGATCCAAGCCTGGTTCATTTTAATGAACGTGAGCTTGTCCACGTTGGCTGTGGACAGGCGGCTGCGTCTGTCTGTAATGACGCCTCCTGCCGTGCTAAATACACGTTCAGAGAGTACACTGGCTGCAGGGCAGGCCAGCACCTCCAAGGCATACAGGGCAAGCTCTGGCCATGTGGACAATTTGGAGACCCAGAAGTTGAATGGGGCAGAACCATCAGTCAGTACGTGTAGGCGTGTGCACAGGTACTGTTCCACCATGTTGTTCAAATGCTGCCTCCTGCTAACACGCTCCATATCAGCAGTTGGGGCCGGTTGTTGCGGCGAGGTGATAAAGCTTTTCCACATGTCGGCCATGCTAACCCTGCCTTCTGAGGTGCTGGCGCTGACACAGCTGCGTTGGCGACCTCTTCCTCCTCCCTGCCTTCGCCTTGTGCTTTCACTTGTCCCCCGGCGTCAGTCGGGAATGCTCTCAGGAGCGCGTCTACCAGCGTGCGACTGTAGTCGCGCATCTTCCGATCACGCTCCAGTGAGGGAATTAAGGACGGCACATTGTCTTTGTAACGGGGATCCAGCAGGGTGGCCACCCAGTAGTCAGCACACGTTAAAATGTGGGCAACTCTGCAGTCATTGCGCAGGCACTGCAGCATGTAGTCGCTCATGTGTGCCAGGCTGCTTAGAGGTAAGGACAAGCTGTCCTCTGTGGGACGCGTATCGTCTGCGTCCTCCGTATCCCCCCATCCATGCACCAGTGATGGGCCCGAGCTGCGTTGGATACCACCCCGCTGTGAACATGCTTCATCCCCATCCTCCTCCTCCTCCTCGTCCTCCAGTAGTGGGCCCTGGCTGGCCAAATTTGTACCTGGCCTCTGCTGTTGCAAAAATCCTCTTTCTGAGCCACTTCTAAAAGACTGGCCTGAAAGTGTTAGAGATGACCCCTCTTCCTACTCCTCGTCCTGGGCCACATCCTCTTCCATCATCGCCCTAAGTGTTTTCTCAAGGAGACATAGAAGTGGTATTGTAACGCTGATAACGGCGTCATTGCCACTGGCCATGTTGGTGGAGTACTCGAAACAGCGCAACAGGGCACACAGGTCTCTCATGGAGGCCCAGTCATTGGTGGTGAAGTGGTGCTGTTCCGCAGTGCGACTCACCCATGCGTGCTGCAGCTGAAACTCCACTATGGCCTGCTGCTGCTCGCACAGTCTCTCCAGCATGTGCAAGGTGGAGTTCCACCTGGTAGGCACGTCGCATATGAGGCGGTGAGCGGTAAGGCTGAAGTTGCGCTGTAGAGCAGACAGCCGAGCGGCGGCAGGATGAGAACACCGGAAGCGCGCACAGACGGCCCGCACTTTATGCAGCAGCTCTGACATATCGGGGTAGTTGTGAATGAATTTCTGCACCACCAAATTCAGCACATGTGCAAGGCAAGGGATGTGCGTCAAACCGGCTAGTACCAGAGCTGCAACGAGATTTCGCCCATTATCGCACACTACCAGGCCGGGCTTGAGGCCCACTGGCAGCAACCACTCGTCGGTCTGTTGTTCTATATCCCGCCACAACTCCTGCGCAGTGTGGGGCTTGTCCCCCAAACACATCAGTTTCAGAATGGCCTGCTGACGTTTACCCCTGGCTGTGCTGAAGTTGGTGGTGAAGGTCTGTCGCTGACCGAATGAGGAGGTGGTAGAAGAGGAGGAGGAAGCCGAGTAGGAAGAGGAGGCAACAGGAGGCAAAGAATGATGCCCTGCGATCCTTGGCGGCGGAAGGACATGCGCCAAACAGCTCTCCGCCTGGGGCCCAGCCGCCACTACATTTACCCAGTGTGCAGTTAGGGAGATATAGCGTCCCTAGCCGTGCTTACTGGTCCACGTATCTGTGGTTAGGTGGACCTTGCCACAGATGGCGTTGCGCAGTGCACACTTGATTTTATCTGATACTTGGTTGTGCAGGGAGGGCACGGCTCTCCTGGAGAAGTAGTGGCGGCTGGGAACGACGTACTGTGGGACAGCAACCGACATGAGCTGTTTGAAGCTTTCCGTCTCCACCCGCCTGGATGACAGCATTTCAAAGGCTAGCAGTTTAGAAATGCTGGCATTCAGGGCCAGGGATCGAGGGTGGCTAGGTGGGAATTTACGCTTTCTCTCAAAGGTTTGTGAGATGGAGAGCTGAACGCTTCCGTGTGACATGGTGGAGATGCTTGGTGACAGAGGTGGTGTTGGTGGCACATCCTCTGTTTGCTGGGTGGCAGGTGCCAACGTTCCTCCAGAGGCGGAGGAAGAGGCCGAGGAAGCAGCAGAAGAGGGAGCAGGAGGGGCCTGAGCCCTTTCTTGGTTTTGAAGGTGCTTACTCCACTGCAGCCGGTGTCTCGCATGTAGATGCCTGGTCATGCAGGTTGTGCTAAGGTTCAGAACTTTAATGCCTCGCTTCAGGCTCTGATGGCACAGCGTGCAAACCACTCGGGTCTTGTCGTCAGCACATTGTGTGAAGAAGTGCCATGCCAGGGAACTCCTTGAAGCTGCCTTTGGTGTGCTCGGTCCCTGGTGACGGTGGCCAGTAGCAGGCTTACTGTTTTGGCGACGGCTGCTCTGCTTTTGCACCCTGCTCCCGCTTTTGCTACGCTGTTGGCTCGGTCTCACCCCTGCCTCTTCCTCCGGACTCTGAAAGTCAGTGGCACGACCTTCATTCCATGTGGGGTCTAGGACCTCATCGTCCCCTGCATGTCTTCCAGTCTTCCTCCCTGACCTCCTTTTCGGTCTGCACACTGCAGAAAGACGCAGCAGTTGGCACCTGTGTTTCGTCATCATCAGAGACGTGCTGAGGTGGTATTACCATGTCCTCATCAGGAAACATAAGTGGTTGTGAGTCAGTGCATTCTATGTCTTCCACCCCTGGGGAAGGGCTAGGTGGATGCCCTTGGGAAACCCTGCCAGCAGAGTCTTCAAACAGCATAAGAGACTGCTGCATGACTTGAGGCTCAGATAGGTTCCCCGATATGCACATGGGTTACATGACAGACTGATGGGCATGGGTTTCAGGCGCCACCTGTGCGCTTTCTGCAGAAGACTGGGTGGGAGATAATGTGAACGTGCTGGATCCACTGTCGGCCACCCAATTGACTAGCGCCTGTACTTGCTCAGGCCTTACCATCCTTAGAACGGCATTAGGCCCGACCAAATATCGCTGTAGATTCTTGCGGCTACTGGGACCTGAGGTAGTAGGTTCAGTAGGACGTGTAGCTGTGGCAGAACGGCCACGTCCTCTCCCTGCACCAGAGGCTCCACCAACACCACCACCACGACCATGACCGCGTCCCATATTAGATTTTTGCCTCATAGTTAGCGTTCACAAAGCAAAGTAAAAAGTGGTTAAGTATGTTAAAAATAATTAACCGCAAATATAAACCCTGAAGTAGGGTATTGCACTCCAATTTTTTTAACTCTATATGACAGCGGTATTTGTGGCCTAAATGTGACAGTTACTTATGCACGTGTAATCCCAGATGTGCAGTATATGAGAGGCTTTTTTCACCCCAGTAACCAAAAAGCCGTATTTATGGCCTAAATGTGACAGTCACTTATGCTTGTCTAATACCAGATGTGCAGTATATTAGAGGGTTTTTTCACCCTAACCAAAAAGCTGTATTTCTAGCCTAAATGTGACAGTCACTTATGCACGTGTAATCCCAGATGTGCAGTATATTAGAGGTTTTTTTCACCCTAACCAAAAAGCTGTATTTCTGTCCTAAATCTGACAGTCACTTATGCACGTGTAATCCCAGATGTGCAGTATATTAGAGGTTTTTTTTACCCCAGTATGCCAAAGCCGTATTTTTGGCCTAAATGTGACAGTCACTTATGCACGTGTAATCCCAGATGTGCAGTATATGAGAGGCTTTTTTCACCCCAGTAACCAAAAAGCTGTATTTATGGCCTAAATGTGACAGTCACTTATGCATGTGTAATCCCAGATGTGCAGTATATTAGAGGGTTTTTTCACCCTAACCAAAAAGCTGTATTTCTGTCCTAAATGTGACAGTCACTTATGCTTGTCTAATACCAGATGTGCAGTATATTAGAGGTTTTTTTCACCCTAACCAAAAAGCTGTATTTCTGTCCTAAATGTGACAGTCACTTATGCACGTGTAATCCCAGATGTGCAGTATATTAGAAGGTTTTTTACCCCAGTATGCCAAAGCTGTATTTATGGCCTAAATGTGACAGTCACTTATGCTTGTCTAATACCAGATGTGCAGTATATTAGAGGGTTTTTTCACCCTAACCAAAAAGCTGTATTTCTAGCCTAAATGTGACAGTCACTTATGCACGTGTAATCCCAGATGTGCAGTATATTAGAGGGTTTTTTACCCCAGTATGCCAAAGCCGTATTTCTGGTCTAAATGTGACAGTCACTTATGCACGTGTAATCCCAGATGTGCAGTATATAAGAGGCTTTTTTCACCCCAGTAACCAAAAAGCTGTATTTATGGCCTAAATGTGACGGTCACTTATGCATGTGTAATCCCAGATGTGCAGTATATTAGAGGGTTTTTTCACCCTAACCAAAAAGCTGTATTTCTGTCCTAAATGTGACAGTCACTTATGCTTGTCTAATATCAGATGTGCAGTATATTAGAGGGTTTTTTCACCCTAACCAAAAAGCTGTATTTCTGTCCTAAATGTGACAGTCACTTATGCATGTGTAATCCCAGATGTGCAGTATATCAGAGGGTTTTTTACCCCAGTATGCCAAAGCTGTATTTCTGTCCTAAATGTGACAGTCACTAATGCACGTGTAATCCCAGATGTGCAGTATGAGAGGCTTTTTTTACCCCAGTATGCCAAAGCCGTATTTATGGCCTAAATGTGACAGTCACTTATGCACGTGTAATCCCAGATGTGCAGTATATTAGAAGGTTTTTTTACCCCAGTATGCCAAAGCTGTATTTATGGCCAAAATGTGACAGTCACTTATGCACGTGTAATCCCAGATGTGCAGTATATTAGAGGGTTTTTTCACCCTAACCAAAAAGCCGTATTTATGGCCTAAATGTGACAGTACTTATGCACGTGTAATCCCAGATGTGCAGTATATGAGAGGCTTTTTTCACCCCAGTAACCAAAAAGCTGTATTTATGGCCTAAATGTGACAGTCACTTATGCTTGTTTAATACCAGATGTGCAGTATATTAGAGGGTTTTTTCACCCTAACCAAAAAGCTGTATTTCTGTCCTAAATGTGACAGTCACTTATGCATGTGTAATCCCAGATGTGCAGTATATCAGAGGGTTTTTTACCCCAGTATGCCAAAGCTGTATTTCTGTCCTAAATGTGACAGTCACTAATGCACGTGTAATCCCAGATGTGCAGTATATTAGAAGGTTTTTTTACCCCAGTATGCCAAAGCTGTATTTATGGCCTAAATGTGACAGTCACTTATGCACGTGTAATCCCAGATGTGCAGTATATTAGAGGGTTTTTTCACCCTAACCAAAAAGCCGTATTTATGGCCTAAATGTGACAGTACCTATGCACGTGTAATCCCAGATGTGCAGTATATGAGAGGCTTTTTTCACCCCAGTAACCACAAAGCCGTATTTATGGCCTAAATGTGACAGTCACTTATGCTTGTCTAATACCAGATGTGCAGTATATTAGAGGGTTTTTTCACCCTAACCAAAAAGCTGTATTTCTGTCCTAAATGTGACAGTCACTTATGCACGTGTAATCCCAGATGTGCAGTATATCAGAGGGTTTTTTACCCCAGTATGCCAAAGCTGTATTTCTGTCCTAAATGTGACAGTCACTAATGCACGTGTAATCCCAGATGTGCAGTATGAGAGGCTTTTTTTTACCCAGTATGCCCAAAGCCGTATTTTTCTGGCCTAAATGTGACAGTCACTTATGCACGTGTAATCCCAGATGTGCAGTATATTAGATGGTTTTTTACCCCAGTATGGCAAAGCTGTATTTATGGCCAAAATGTGACAGTCACTTATGCACGTGTAATCCCAGATATGCAGTATATTAGAGGGTTTTTTCACCCTAACCAAAAAGCCATATTTATGTCCTAAATGTGACAGTCACTTATGCACGTGTAATCCCAGATGTGCAGTATATGTGAGGCTTTTTTCACCCCAGTAACCAAAAAGCCGTATTTATGGCCTAAATGTGACAGTCACTTATGCTTGTCTAATACCAGATGTGCAGTATATTAGAGGGTTTTTTCACCCTAACCAAAAAGCTGTATTTCTGTCCTAAATGTGACAGTCACTTATGCATGTGTAATCCCAGATGTGCAGTATATTAGAGTTTTTTTTACCCCAGTATGCCAAAGCCGTATTTCTGTCCTAAATGTGACAGTCACTTATGCACGTGTAATCCCAGATGTGCAGTATATTAAAGGCTTTTTTACCCCAGTATGCCAAAGCCGTATTTATGGCCTAAATGTGACAGTCACTTATGCTTGTCTAATCCCAGATGTGCAGTATATTAGAGGTTTTTTTTTACCCCAGTATGCCAAAGCCGTATTTCTGTCCTAAATGTGACAGTCACTTATGCACGTGTAATCCCATATGTGCAGTATATGAGGGCTTTTTTACCCCAGTATGCCAAAGCTGTATTTCTGGCCTAAATGTGACAGTCACTTATGCTTGTCTAATCCCAGATGTGCAGTATATTAGAGGTTTTTTTTACCCCAGTATGCCAAAGCTGTATTTCTGTCCTAAATGTGACAGTCACTTATGCACGTGTAATCCCAGATGTGCAGTATATTAAAGGCTTTTTTACCCCAGTATGCCAAAGCCGTAATTATGGCCTAAATGTGACAGTCACTTATGCACGTGTGATCCCAGATGTGCAGTATATTATAGGGTTTTTTCACCCTAACCAAAAAGCCGTATTTATGGCCTAAATGTGACAGTCACTTATGCATGTGTAATCCCAGATGTGCAGTATATGAGAGGCTTTTTTCCCCCAGTAACCAAAAAGCCGTATTTATGGCCTAAATGTGACAGTCACTTATGCACGTGCAATCCCAGATGTGCAGTATATTATAGGGTTTTTTCACCCTAACCAAAAAGCCGTATTTATGGCCTAAATGTGACAGCCACTTATGCTTGTCTAATACCAGATGTGCAGTATATTCGTGTTTTTTTTCACCCAAACAAAAAAGCTGTATTTCTATCCTAAATGTGACAGTCACTTATGCACATGTAATCCCAGATGTGCAGTATATGAGGGCTTTTTTACCCCAGTATGCCAAAGCTGTATTTCTGGCCTAAATGTGACAGTCACTTATGCTTGTCTAATCCCAGATGTGCAGTATATTAGAGGGTTTTTTCACCCCAGTTTGCTAAAGCTGTATTTCTGGACTTGCAGATAGCCTGTGCTGGCGCACTATCATTGCATAAAATGGCTGCCGATCATGTATTGATATTGACTAACTGAAGAAAAAAAAGTTAGTTTTCAGCAGTAGTACACTTTTTCTGTAGATCGCTGAGTACATAAACCAGTTATTGATAAGATTTCTCCCTGATCTCTCCCTCACAGCAGCTGCAGCCTCTCCCTACACTAATCCGAGCAGAGTGACGGGCGGCGCTACGTGACTCCAGCTTAAATAGAGGCTGGGTCACATGCTGCAGTTGGCCAATCACAAGCCATGCCAATAGTAGGCATGGCTGTGATGGCCTTTTGGGGCAAGTAGTATGACGCTTGTAGATTGGCTGCTTTGCAGCCTTTCAAAAAGCGCCATAAAAATCGCCGAACACCGAACCTGAACTTTTACGTAAATGTTCGGGTCCGGGTGCCGAAATCCCTAAAGTTCGGTAGGAACCCAAACTTTACAGTTCGGGTTCGCTCAACTTTAAATATAAGGCGTTATCCTTCGGTCTGCATGGCGCCCCTGCCACTTTTCAACGTCTAATGGACATTGTGCTTCGTCCACATCGGTGGTACGCCTTGGCTTACCTGGATGATATTGTCATTCACAGTACCGACTGGGAAAGTCACCTGCCCAAAGTACAGGCCGTAGTGGACTCCCTTCGAAAGGCTGGTCTAACAGCTAACCCAAAAAAATGTGCGATAGGGTTAGAAGAGACCAAATACCTAGGGTATGTCATTGGGTGCGGAGTCATCAAACCCCAAGTAAACAAAATAGAGGCGATAAGAAATTTGCCCCGACCTGTCACCTCTAGGCAAGTGAAGTCATTACTGGGAATGGTGGGCTATTACGTGAGGTTTGTCCCCCATTTTGCCACTTTAGCAGCTCCATTGACAGGACTCTTGAAGGGATGGAAGTCCGTGATGGTCCGCTGGAATGACCAGATGGAAGAGGCTTTCTCCGCTTTGAAGTCGGTCCTGTGTGGGTCCCAGGTTTTGGTGACGCCCGACTTCAAAAGGGAGTTTATAGTACAGACCGATGCCTCCGAAGTAGGCCTCGGTGCTGTACTATTTCAAGTTAACGGGGAGGAGCGTCGTTTTTCTTTTGCCTTTTGTGTGAATAAACACTGACATTTTGATTTACGAACTTGTTTTGCCTCTGTACTGCGTCCACTTACCCTGCCTACCAGAGCAAATCCTCACAGATTGTACAAGTGTTTTTAGTGGTGTTTTGTGCACTTTTGTAGTTTTAGTGGCATTTATTGCACCTTTAGTTTTTGATGAAATGTTTTCTGTAAAAACACCAGCTCTAGATATTAGCTGAAGGTATATGGGACATATAAAACACAGGAAACACAAGTTTTATTTTTTATTTTGCTATTGGTGTTTTTGTTAAATATGTGGCTTATCTTAGTTTTTAATGTTTTTGAAAAACAGGAGTTGGAGTTTGGAGTCGGAGTTTTTTTCCTGGCATTTTGATGTCTTTGTCTATAGGGGAAGAATGCCCAAAATTCATGGTTTAAAGGGGGTGGTCAACTTTTCTTTTTTTTTTTTTTTGCAAATGCCTCTTCTGGTCAGACCTGCAAACGGGAAGCATACTTATCTGCTCCATGCTACTGGCTACTGGCTCCTTCACTCCCTGTTCAGTAATTGGCTGCAACGGTGTCAAAGCAGGGGACCTGAGCGAGGCAGCTAAGGATAGGGAGCAAAGGAACAAGCAGCAGGGAACACTACTAAAAAAAATAATAATAAAAAGCGCATGCGGTATTGGTATGAAAAAAACATTGCTCGTAAATGAAAATTTTAAGGGAATCTGTCAACATACAATGTAAGCTTGGTATTACACATTTTGTGAGGGAAGGTGAAGAAAAAAACTGCTGTTTTTGCGCAGCTTTTATATATATATTTTTTTTTACAGGTTCACCTGATGGGGCGGATCATGTTATAATTTTATAGAGCGGGCTGGAGTTTTCACTGATGCCGGTGCACCTTGCCCTGATAGTAGGGGCTCAGCTGTCAGTGACAGCCGGACCCGTGCCGCTGATCGGACTAGCACAGCTCCTGCCCGATCAGCCCGCCATACCTGTACAGCGCTGGGACTCAAGTCACGTCCTGCAGCGCTGTATAGGTACGGCACTGGTATCCTACAGGTTAATAAGCCTGGTCCTTTCCCATCCATATTTGGGCCCCTTGTAAATTTCTACCCTGGCACTGACTGGCATCAGCCTTGTGACTCCAACACCCCTCCCCCTATTGAAAATACAACGCAGCAAAGCCCTTAACTGAAAAAATACCTCTCTAGTCTGTCTAGTCTGCTGCCTCTTGCCTGCACACTGTTCTGCCACAGTGCCACTGTGACTGTCTGCACCACTCCTAACTGCCACACACCACAGTGCTTTTTGCAGGCTCAGCTAGGCGGCAGTGTATCTACAGACAACCACTGTGACACACACAACACTGGTGAGGTAGTCACTTCACTAGAAGGCACAGGCCGCACAGCACAGTCGTTTCCTTGCTCAGGAGCACTGGAGAAAGCAGCTACAAGGAAGATGGGAGGTTTTCCCACCTGGAAGGTGAGCGGCGGCCGACGGCAAGCATACAAGTAAGATAGGCGTGAGAGCGCGCACGCACGCAGGGGTGGATTAAGTATATAATAGGCCGGGGGCGGTTTACCCATCTTGGCCCTGCTCTATCCATTTGCCCCAACCGTCCCTTTTTTTGCGTTGTGCCCCATGCTTATTTTTTTGGGGTATATATTTTAAAAAAACTATGCCACATATATAGTGTCGTTGCCCATTACCCATGAGGATGCCAGGGATTTTAGAGGACGGATATCGTCAGTGCTGACCCTAAACCATATAATCAATACGATTAAAAAGGAAGCAATAGAGGGACGAGTGGTGACAGTGAACAGAACCACATCCCTGGTGCAGGAGTGAGCGCAGAATAATACCCTACGATAGCTCGCCAGTGTTTAGTGGTCGGAGGACTTTTAATGAAATAGAGTGGAATTATTATTACAGATTATAGGATAAATGTAAATTGAGGGCTATCAGCCATGGGGGGGGGGGGGGGGGGGCGGTTTTTATTTAGGAGAACCTAATGCCTTTCATTTATCTAGGTCAGATTTGTTGAATTGACGTCTATCATATAACACCCCCAGCCACTCATAGTGTATAGTGCACAACACTCCGCAGTATACAGTGTAATACCTCACAGTATACAGTATATAACATCACCCAGTATACAACACCCCACAGTATGCAGTATAGTACCCTATAGTATACAGCACCCTACAGTATGCAGTATAGCACCCTATAGTATACAGTACCCCACAGTATGCAATATATAGTATAGCACCCCACAGTATACAGTGCCCCACAGTATATAGTACCCCACAGTATGCAATACATAATATAACACCCCAGTATGCAGTATAACATCCTATAGCATACAGTATAGCACCCCACAGTATACAGCACCCCACAGTATACAGTAGAGCAGTATAGCACCCCACAGTATACAGCACCCCACAGTATACAGCACCCCACACTACAGTATACAGCACCCCACAGTATACAGCACCCTACAGTATATAGTAGAGCAGTATAGCACACCACACTATACAGTAGCTTACAGTATAATAGCATAACAGCCTCTTTTCCTGATGTATCGTATTTTTCGCCCCATAAGACGCACTTTTTCATCGCAGTCTGCGATGCATAAGCGGGGAGAGAGGAGGGGCTGGAGTCCAGAACTTGGGGCGGGGCCCGGTGCAGTCACTGTCGTATTTCTAGACTGTGGGAGGAGCAGGCGCGCAACGTCAGTGAGTGACGTTACTGCTGCCATCCGCTCTGCCTGCTATGGAAGCTTGTTAGTAAGTGCAGTACTGATACAGGGGAGAGCGCAGCTTTAGTTAAACTTATTAACAGGTTAAGGATTAATATTTATAAATACTGCGGTGAGCGGAGGGCCGGTGTATTGGGTGACACTGTTATGAGGGGGATCTGTGGATGACACATAACAGTGCCATCCACAGATTCCCCATAACAGTGCCATCCACAGATCACCCACATGACAGTGCGTCATCCACAGATCCCCATAATAGTGTCATGCACAGACCACCATTAGTTGAAAACCCACCAAAAGCACACCTTTTGATTAAAATTATTATTTTTCTTATTTTCCTCCTCAAAAACCTAGGTGCGTCTTATAGGCCGGTGCGTCTTATAGGGCAAGAAATACGGTAATCTTCACACACAAAAAAGCACCACAATTATAGCAAACTTCTGCAGCAACACTCCTGGTAGAGAGAAAGGACTTTTGATTACCTCATAGCCATGTGACCAGTAATATCGATATGTTACTGGTCACATGGTGATGATGCCATCAAAGGTCCTTTCTCCTAAGAGAATTTGAGATTTTTCTAGCTGCTTGTCCAGGAAAATATGGATTTTAATAAGGACACGAGGCGAGCATTACACGTAACTTTCTTTATTCTGAACTGCAGCAGCTAAAGACAAAACATTAGTAATCACAAAAAAACTTGACTAGGTACAACCTAGAATGCTGTATATGCAATAACCAATGAGGGCAGAGTACAGGTAATATCAAGTCCATAGGTGAAAACTCTGCCCTCTTTCTTTAGCAAACAGATCTATAACATCCAATGGAGAAGTCTCTATGAGGAAGGTATCGTTGAAATCAGG
Source organism: Bufo bufo (assembly GCF_905171765.1). Classification (NCBI taxonomy): domain Eukaryota; kingdom Metazoa; phylum Chordata; class Amphibia; order Anura; family Bufonidae; genus Bufo; species Bufo bufo. The sequence goes on from NC_053391.1 coordinate 119,821,164, forward strand.
AACAGCAGAGATAACATCAGAAACTTGTAGTGAACAAGTAGGGTAACAACAGGAAACAGTTCTTGTAGATAGAGGTAAAGCTGATATAGTTGAAGATAGAATAAATCCGGAAGGTGTGGAGTCATCCATCGAGGTATCGATTCTGAGGGAAGAACAACCGATGTGGGGGTATCTATCTGTTACTGGAAGGCTGAAAGATAAGAACAGAAAATATAGGGATGGGTCACATGGGTGGGATAATGCTCGCCTCGTGTCCTCATTAAAATCCATATTTTCCTGCACAAGCAGCTAGGAAAATCTCATAAACATAATATTTTTTTTCATCTATACTAGAGACATGGATATGTGAGGGTTCAGGTCTGAAATAGAATGCCCGAAGGTAGGTAGATTCGGAGGACCAGTTAGCCGCTTTGAGAAGGTCGGTTAAAGAACCACCCAGATTGTATGAGTTTGGTAGAAACCGCTCGTCGAGTTGAATGGGCTCCAAATGAGAAAACGTCGATGCCAGCTAGGGTCATTGTTTGTCTCACCCATCTAGCTATAATGGGGGAAGAAACAGGCAAATGTTTTTTGCAGTAAGATATAAAAAGGTTGGGAAGAAGATGGAGAACGAAGGGATTCAGTCTTAGTTTCGTATGATTGAAGGCAAAGCACCACACATCATTTTTCATTATGTGGAAAAGTAGGGTAAAAGACCGAGTTTAGATTAGTTTTTGTTCGTCTGAAGATTGTAAAATGGACACCTTGAGGTGAGTATGATCTATGCGATATGTCCAAGGCTCTGATATCTGACACTCTTTTGATTGATATTAGGCATAATAAAATGGTAAGTTTAAAGGATAAATGTCAGACGAGAGTTGACATCCCAAGTAGACCGGTATTTGGGAAGGGGAGGTCTTTGAAAACGGATACCCTTAAGTAGCTTACAAACTAGAGGGTGTTTCCCAATAGGAATAGATTGGATAGGGACATGGGAAGCAGAAATAGCTGAGCTATAAAGGTTAACAGTCCGTTATGCCTTTCCTGCGTTGAAAGACACAGAGAGGAAATTTAAGACGAGAGTGATAGGTACATGTATGGGATCTAGGGTAGATTTTTGAGATTTTTTTAAGCCTTTGGCTAAGGTAACGGCAGAATCGTCAGCTGAGAAAAATAAATCTGACGGTGTATTGGGAGCCATATGAGGAGAACTCCTGGGGGCTGATTGAGCAATAGCCAATGCAACTGAATTTAATATAGTTTCTTGCATGTTAGTCATGGCCGACCGCAGTGCAGATTGCACGGAGCGAGATACTGATAAATCAACCATCTCTTGAATTTGAGCTCCTGACATATATTCAATGTCCCTCAGACATATTGTATTTATGTATTATCTATAGTTTATGTGGAAAAAACACTTGGGAAATACAATGGACCAGATAGCGGAGGTATCCGATATATACAGTACAGACCAAAAGTTTGGACACACCTTCTCATTCAAAGAGTTTTCTTTATTCTCATGACTATGAAGGCATCAAAACTATGAATTAACACATGTGGAATTATATACATAACAAACAAGTGGGAAACAACTGAAAATATAGCCACCTTTTGCTTGGATTACTGCTTTGGACACTCTTGGCATTCTCTTGATGAGCTTCAAGAGGTAGTCCCCTGAAATGGTCTTTCAACAGTCTTGAAGGAGTTCCCAGAGATGCTTAGCACTTGTTTGCCCTTTTGCCTTCACTCTGCGGTCCAGCTCACCCCAAACCATCTCAATTGGGTTCAGGTTCGGTGACTGTAGAGGCCAGGTCATCTGGCGCAGCACCCCATCACTCTCCTTCATGGTCAAATAGCCCTTACTTTCAAAGTTTTCCAATTTTTCGGCTGACTCAATGAACCTTCATTTCTTAAATTAATGATGGCCACTCGTTTTTCTTTACTGCTTTTTTCTTGCCATAATACAAATTCTAACAGTCTATTCAGTAGGACTATCAGCTGTGTATCCACCTGACTTCTCCTCAACGCAACTGATGGTCCCAACCCCATTTATAAGGCAAGAAATCCCACTTATTAAACCTGACAGGGCACACCTGTGAAGTGAAAACCATTTCAGGGACTACCTCTTGAAGTTTATCAAGAGAATGCCAAGAGTGTGCAAAGCAGTAATCCAAGCAAAAGGTGGCTACTTTGAAGAACCTAGAATATGACATATTTTCAGTTGTTTTACACTTGTTTGTTATGTATATAATTCCACATGTGTTAATTCATAGTTTTGATGCCTTCATGAAAATGAAGAAAACTCTTTGAATGAGAAGGTGTGTCCAAACTTTTGGTCTGTACTGTACGTATGTATATATATATATATATATATATATATATATATATATATATACACTGCTCAAAAAAATAAAGGGAACACTTAAACAACACAATGTAACTACAAGTCAATCACACTTCTGTGAAATCAAACTGTCCACTTAGGAAGCAACACTGAGTGACAATCAATTTCACATGCTGTTGTGCAAATGGGATAGACAACAGGTGGAAATTATAGGCAATTAGCAAGACACCCCCAATAAAGGAGTGGTTCTGTAGGTGGTGACCACAGACCACTTCTCAGTTCCTATGCTTCCTGGCTGATGTTTTGGTCACTTTTGAATGCTGCCGGTGCTTTCACTCTAGTGGTAGCATGAGACGGAGTCTACAACCCACACAAGTGGCTCAGGTAGTGCAGCTTATTCAGGATGGCACATCAATGCGAGCTGTGGCAAGAAGGTTTGCTGTGTCTGTCAGCGTAGTGTCCAGAGCATGGGGGCGCTACCAGGAGACAGGCCAGTACATCAGGAGATGTGGAGGAGGCCGTAGGGGGCAACAACCCAGCAGCAGGACCGCTACCTCCGCCTTTGTGCAAGGAGGAACAGGAGGAGCACTGCCAGAGCCCTGCAAAATGACCTCCAGCAGGCCACAAATGTGCATGTGTCTGCTCAAACGGTCAGAAACAGACTCCATGAGGGTGATATGAGGGCCCGACGTCCACAGGTGGGGGTTGTGCTTACAGCCCAACACCGTGCAGGACGTTTGGCATTTGCCAGAGAACACCAAGATTGGCAAATTCGCCACTGGCGCCCTGTGTTCTTCTTAGATGAAAGCAGGTTCACACTGAGCACATGTGACAGACGTGACAGAGTCTGGTGACGCCGTGGAGAACGTTCTGCTGCCTGCAACATCCTCCAGCATGACTGGTTTGGCATTGGGTCAGTAATGGTGTGGGGTGGCATTTCTTTGGAGGGCCGCACAGCCCTCCATGTGCTCGCCAGAGGTAGCCTGACTGCCATTAGGTACCGAGATGAGATCCTCAGACCCCTTGTGAGACCATATGATGGTGCGGTTGGCCCTGGGTTCTTCCTAATGCAAGACAATTCTAGACCTCATGTGGCTGGAGTGTGTCAGCAGTTCCTGCAAGACGAAGGCATTGATGCTATGGACTGGCCCGCCCGTTCCCCAGACCTGAAAAATTTGATTTCCATTTTTTTATTTTTGTGTGATTTTGTTGTCAGCACATTCAACTATGTAAAGAACAAATTATTTCAGAAGAATATTTAATTAACTCAGATCTAGGATGTGTTATTTTTGTGTTCCCTTTATTTTTTTGAGCAGTGTATATACAGTATATATATATACAGTATATATATATACAGTCCTAATCAAAAGTTTAAGACCTCTTGAAAAATGGCAAAAAATAATATTTTACATTGTTGGATCTTAACAAGGTTCCAAGTAGAGCTTCAACATGCAACAAGAAGAAATGAGAGTGAGACAAAACATTTTTTGAGCATTCAATTAATTTAAAATAACGATTAAACTGAAACAGACTGTTTTTCAGCTGATCCAAAATTTAGGACCACATGCCTTTAAAAGGCTGAATCTGTGCAAAGATGTGGATTTATTGTCATTTTCTATCAGGTAGTCACACGTTGTGATGGCAAAGGCAAAAAAACTCTCCCTTTTTGAACGTGGTCGGGTTGTTGAACTGCATAAGTAGGGTCTATCACAGAGCGCCATCGCTGCTGAGGTGGGACGCAGTAAGACAGTCATTTGGAATTTCTTAAATGATCCTGAGGGTTATGGAACAAAAAAGTCAAGTGGAAGACCCAAAAACATTTAATCAGCACTGAGCCGGAGGATCCAATTGGCTGTCCGTCAAGACACTGGATGATCCTCGACCCAAGATAAGGCCCCTACTGGTGCTGACTGCAGCCCCATAACCATCAGACGGCATCTGAGACTGAAGGGCTTCAAAAACAAAAAACGTCTTCAAAGACCTCGTCTCCTTAAACGCCACAGAACTGCTTGTTTGGACTTTACAAGAGAGCACCAAACATGGGACATTCAAAGGTGGCAGAAAGTTTTATTCTCTGATGAGAAAAAATTTAACCTTGATGGTCCTGATGGTTTCCAACGTTACTGGCATGACAAGCAGATCCCACCTGAGATGTTTTCTACGTGCCACAGTGGAGGGGGCGCCATAATGGTCTGGGTGCTTTTTCCTTCAGTGGAACAATGGAGCTTCAGGAGGTGCAGGGGTGTCAAACGGCCGCTGGCTATGTCCAGATGTTGCAGAGAGCATTCCTCATGACTGAGGGCCCTCGTCTGTGTGGTAACGACTGGGTTTTTCAACAGGACAACGCTACAGTACACAATGCCCGCAGGACAAGGGACTTCTTCCAGGAGAATAACATCACTCTTTTGGCCCATCCTGCGTGTTTCCCTGATCTAAATCCAATTGAGAACCTTTGGGGATGGATGGCAAGGGAAGTTTACAAAAATGGACAACAGTTCCAGACAGTAGATGGCCTTCGTGCGGCCGTCTTCCCCACTTGGAGAAATGTTCCCACTCACCTCATGGAAACGCTTGCATCAAGCATGCCGAAACGAATTTTTGAAGTGATAAACAATAACGGTGGAGCTACTCATTACTAAGTTCATGTTTGGAAGTTGGATTTCTGTTTTGGGGGGGTTTAGTTTCTTTTTTTGGAGGTGTGGTCCTAAACTGTTGATCAGCTGAAAAACAGCCTGTTTCAGTTTATTCGTTGTTTTCATTAAATTGAATGCTCAAAAAATGTTTTGTCTCACTCCCATTTCTTCTTGTTGCATTTTGAAGCTCTACTTGGAACCTTGTTAAGATCCAGCCATGCTAAATATGATTTTTTGCCATTTTTCAAGTGGTCTTAAACTTTTGATCTGGACTGTATGTATATTGGCTAAATAAGTACTAGCCAAACTGGAGACACACTGGAGATATGCAGCGTACTCAAGTTGTGTGCAATAGGTGTTTCTGGGTGATGTAGTGCAATATACACTAACCTGGTACAGCTGACTCTCTGCAAGGGCAGGTATAGGTAGAAATAGTTCGTGACGCCAGTGCCAAGTAAACGGTGGCACGCCGTTTGCGGATGCAGGAATAAATTGAGGAAACGTAGTATTAAAACAGAACTCCAACTTTAGTAGTTTTCAAGCAGAGACAATATTGGAATCGCAGTTCCTTGGCATACAGTCGATTTTGCAATTCGGTCGATGCAGGCAATTCAGTTACAGCAAGGTGATTACAGAGTGTTGAACACAGGACTTGCAGCACAGGAGCTTGCACTCTAATTCTGTCTGATCCTGGAATATAGCATATCTTCACCAAGGCCCATTAACCTAGTTCTGGCTTTATATCCTTGGCTATAGCTTTAATAAGTACCTCCTCTGTATTTCTGAGTACCTCTTGCTTTCCTGATCTTTGCTTCTCTGTCTCTCTCAGCTTCTGGACACTTCCTCAGGCTCTAGAAACTTCTGAGCTGTGGTCTAGACTGGCCTTTTGCTTCCCTGTCTGGCCTTATATAAACTAGGGCTCTCTAGCTCCCTCTAGCGACTAGAAGCTGGAATGACACCCCTGCAGGCCCGTACATGCAAGTTTCACAGCAACAGGGAAACACATAGCATTGCATTACATGACATTTTATAAAACTGACATATAACAACTTCCCCATAATTAGGAGGGATGACAGCACACCAAGTGACACTTTGGTAGTGACGGGTATTACAGTTCCCGTACACTACATACCCCACTGCTTTAAGCTGAGTACGACCTCGTACTCCATCATGGGTCGCCCAACTGGAATCTCTACCTGAAATAGAAAATAGAGACATGCAGGCATACATACATGTAATTCATCTGCATTTACATTTACATCAGGTCCAATTGGCAAAGGTGAAGGGTAGTGACAAGGGGCGTCGTTCTCTTCTCTCAGGATAGTGAATGGAACGGGGGCGCTGACCTGGCACAGCGTAACATTATAACCAGGATAGTCCATGACAATGAATAAGTCCATGATAAAACAGTAGAAAACGGTATAAAAGTTCTTGGAGGCTCAAATAACAAACATGAGTCCGTACCCAGGTTATTTCTCATTAAATCACAGAGGCTCTCATGCGGTGGAGTCCATCTCTGGGCACATTACTTTTAAAAGAATAAGAATCTCAGAGGCTCAGGTACTTTTGAGTCTGTCTCCGGGCACGGTTCCTTAGTATGAAGTTGCACAACAAACGGACAGCAAAAACAAGTGCTGTAATACCCCTGATCAACCTGAAAAGGGGGTGAAGGGTAAAAGGTGCAACAAAGGAACAGGCACAACTTGGCGTGGGGTAACAAAAGCAGGCAGGAGGTCCTGGAAACAAACGTGGCCTTGCTGACTTTGTAATTTAAGTGGTCAACACCTACCACTGAGCCGTGGACAAACTGGCAGCCGCAACAAAGGACCAGAAACATAGGACTCCTGTCCTGAAAGGGTTAACATCACTCCTGATGAAATCAATCAAAGGCCTAGCAGGCTGATTCACAGTGAAATATTGTAATCACTTGGCTCCGCTGGCAAGTATCGTCTGTAGTAGTCCTCTACAGGAGGATGGGCCCACATAACTGTATCAGGGGGCAGCTGTAGGGTAAAGGGGCCCCTAATAGGTATTGGCCCATTAGGCCTAGGGGTGAACCCTCTGATGGACAGTGCCGGCCCTGGCATGATCACTGCAGGGTGTGACGTGCTTGGCACCGCCGCTGCAAGCGGTCCGGTGCTCTGGGTGCAGCAGTTTACGGCAATCGCGGGTCCGGTCTGGGGCACTGACGGAGCGGTGGCTACAGAAGGCGGTCGGCGGGTGGTGACAGGCACCCTTACCTCATCCTTCCTCGCCGGTGTCTGGATCCTGGCGGTGTATGTCTTGCGCAACTCCCGCAACTTCTCCTCCAGCCGGACGATCTGCTCACCGATGCTGTCTGTGTCGGAGTCGCTGTCCTCTGCTGGCGCCGCCGGCGCAGGTACAGTCAACGATGACGCGGACTCGGCCTCTGCAGGTTCTGGCGATGCGTCTGGTCTCCGTCCCATCCGGATGTTCTGGAAGGTAGCACTAAGTCCTCTTAGCTGCTCCAGCTCAGATATTGTCTTCTCCCGACGAGGCAGCTCGGGGGAAGGGTAAGGGCTCACCCATTTTTCCAACACGGTTGGCTGCCAGAAGACGTTTGGCCCAATGAAGGAGCTCCGCTCCTGAAAGGCGTGATGGGCCGGCTCTGGAGAGCGTTCCGGTTCTCGCTCGCAGCCAGAGTAGTCTTCTCTTTCTTCTGCCTCCCAGTCCTCAGGTGCTCGCTTGGGACCGGTCACAGCAGTCGCATAAGGGCCTCGTAGGCTCTCGGCAGGGGTGTACTCCACTTCCTCTCCCTCGCGGAGGCTGTGCTGGTACGAAGGGAGGTAGTCTCTTTTGACAGACCTTCGATTAACATAGAGGTCTCGGCCAGTTAGATAGTCCTGAATAAACCCGTAGCCACGGGGTTTGTCAAACGATAGCACCACTCCCTTTCTCCTTTCCAGGCGGGGTTGGGTGTGCGTATGCTTCTCATGTATGGTCTTGGTTAGTTCCTCATAGATGATTTTAGTCTTTGTATTCCGCTTGATAGCGGCCTCTCGGATCTCCGCCATCAGGGAGGACCATTTAAAAGATGGTTGGAAAAAGTCCCTCCACGAGCCATAGTAGGGCTCGGGTTCTTTCTCCCTTGGGCGGCAGGCGGGTTGCTCCGGTCCCGGAGAGTAGGCCGGTGGAGCCTCTTCTGGCTCTACACCGATGTCAGTCATCTTTTCAATTTCAGGTGCGGACGCTGCAGCAACACTCTGCTCACAATCCAACATGCTCGATCCTTCTGAGGAGAGCGATAGGGTCGCGTCAATTAGAGTAGCCAGCTCCTCCCATTGCACTGGGAGGCCGCCCCCCAGGTATTCCAGTATATGGAAGGCGGTGTCCATGCTGGCAGACATGCAAATGTCCAGATAAGCCGTGGCGCCTGCCCTTGACCTTCTTCCCGCTTTTTCCTCAGAAAGGCGCCAATTTTTCCCGCCTTTTCGGGATGAAGGTGACGCAGCAGTACATTCAGCCAGCTCAGCGGCCATCTTTGGGTACAAACGCTGTCCATTCACTGACAGCAAGCAGGATTGTAAAAAGTCCACAAAACCACACTCCAATGCGGCGATTTTCTTCCTCTGTGTAGCGCAATATTGCACAGCACTTTTTAGAGGTTTTTGGTACACTTTGGGTATGATTTTCAGTCCACAAAGTCCACTTGAATAAAACAGGAAAATTGTCACTTTGGTCACAGGGCAACGGTATAAGGCACAAAGTTCACGCTTCTTGCACTAGAAAGCGTGCGTATCCTGTTCGTGACGCCAAAAGAGAGGTGCAGCGTATTCAAGTTGTGTGCAATAGGTGTTTCTGGGTGATGTAGTGCAATATACACTAACCTGGTACAGCTGACTCTCTGCAAGGGCAGGTATAGGTAGAAATAGTTCGTGACGCCAGTGCCAAGTAAACGGTGGCACGCCGTTTGCGGATGCAGGAATAAATTGAGGAAACGTAGTATTAAAACAGAACTCCAACTTTAGTAGTTTTCAAGCAGAGACAATATTGGAATCGCAGTTCCTTGGCATACAGTCGATTTTGCAATTCGGTCGATGCAGGCAATTCAGTTACAGCAAGGTGATTACAGAGTGTTGAACACAGGACTTGCAGCACAGGAGCTTGCACTCTAATTCTGTCTGATCCTGGAATATAGCATATCTTCACCAAGGCCCATTAACCTAGTTCTGGCTTTATATCCTTGGCTATAGCTTTAATAAGTACCTCCTCTGTATTTCTGAGTACCTCTTGCTTTCCTGATCTTTGCTTCTCTGTCTCTCTCAGCTTCTGGACACTTCCTCAGGCTCTAGAAACTTCTGAGCTGTGGTCTAGACTGGCCTTTTGCTTCCCTGTCTGGCCTTATATAAACTAGGGCTCTCTAGCTCCCTCTAGCGACTAGAAGCTGGAATGACACCCCTGCAGGCCCGTACATGCAAGTTTCACAGCAACAGGGAAACACATAGCATTGCATTACATGACATTTTATAAAACTGACATATAACAACTTCCCCATAATTAGGAGGGATGACAGCACACCAAGTGACACTTTGGTAGTGACGGGTATTACAGTTCCCGTACACTACAGATATAAGGTATCACCAATGAAAAAGAGCCAAATTCAATAGTTTACCTGCGACTATCCGGTAATAAGTACAAGATACACTGTGAGATAACTTAAAGGGGTAGCTCCAGGCGCGTATTTCCAGTCAGAGAGATCCTCTCACACTGAAAGACACAGAGCAGCTGATTACCAGCTGGTGTAGGTCACATGACGCACAGAGATTAACCCTGCGTCGTCACAGAGACCACTAACCTTGTAATGGAGGTGGCGTAGCAGGGGGAAAGAGAAGACTGCTGTACACAGCCGACGGGGAAAGTCGTCAGCTGAACGGTAGTCGCAGCTGGCGGTGATACCGGAGACCGGTCGCGGAGATATTAAAGGGGGGAAGTTTACCAATTGGTAAACACAAGGAGAAGTGAGAAAAGTAAGTGACTGGGATTTGAGGGTAAATTATGCAACGGTAAGGGTAGTAAAGGAAGCAGCATGAATATGGAAAGAAAATGTATTAGAAATATGTCGATAATAAGGGTAATATTACAAGTAATAGAGAGACAATACTTATCTGACTTCGCACTGCGGCAGCAGCTAAAGAAAGAGTGCGGAGTTTGCACCTGTGGACCTGATATTACCTGTACTCTGCCCTCATTGCTTATTGCATATACAGCTTTCTAGGTTGTACCTAGTCAAGTTTTTTTGTGATTACTAATGTTTTGCCTTTAGCTGCTGCAGTTCAGTATAAAGAAAGTTACTCGTAATGAGAAGCCTCGTGTCCTGATATAAAATCACAGCTCTCCTTCCTTGCAGAGACATTGGGCCAGGCGCTGCTGCTCATCCCGCCTGAGCCATTCATTAAAGGATTCAATGAATAGCAATGGCAGGATGCCTTGTATAGCTGACAGCCTGACACCCGGGGCGGACCGCCCTCCCCTAGGCACGCCACTGGCCATAACAAAATTGTTGCTGCATTTTTTTTAATATTTTTTTTTTAAGAAAAGGGAGGTTTCAAGTACTTTTTCTGTGTGGCCACATCACAATACATGGCCTTGGCTTAATAAGAATTGAAAAGAAAATCTGCTGTGACAATTTAAAGGGATTCTGTCACCAAGTTTTAGGCTATAGAGCTGCGGACATGCACTGCTAGATCGCCGCTAGCATGTCCGCAATATACCTGTCCTATAGGGCTGTGTGCTTTTATTTTCTTTAAAAAAGGATTTTAGCGATATGTAAATTAGTCTTGTAAGGTGACCAAGGGGCTGTACGAACCTTCCTGGTGCCCAGCCACGCCCGCCTGTGAAGGAGCCCAGCACCACCTATGTCCTCCGAATCTCCTCCTTTCGTCACCGTTAGATAGCCGTAATCTCGCGATGCGCGAGCTCCTGCATGCGCAGTGCCGGTATAGTGTTCCTTCCCTGTGCTGGCATCAGCCTCAGGGAAGGAACTGCGCATGCGCGAGCTCGCGCATCGCGAGATTACGGCTATCTAACGGTGATGAAAGGAGGAGATTCGGAGGACATAGGCGGTGCTGGGCTCCTTCACAGGCGGGCGTGGCTGGGCACCAGGAAGGTTCGTACAGCCCCTTGGTCACCTTACAAGACAAATTTACATATTGCTAAAATCCTTTTTTAAAGAAAATAAAAGCACACAGCCCTATAGGACAGGTATATTGCGGACATGCTAGCGGCGATCTAGCCGTGCATGTCCGCAGCTCTATAGCCTAAAACTTTGTGACAGAATCCCTTTAAGGCCAGATTTATAAAAAATTGTTTAGAGGTTTATATCTGCGCTGACATTCCCTGGAAGAAAACTGCAGGAATACTCCAGCACATGCTCTCCCCTGCGTCTGAATGTTTCCTCTCACCTCTTCAGCCATAAGCCCCTCACACAATTCACAGGAGAGGAGAAATGAATGCAGAGACTTTCAATATTATTTACACAAGCAAAACATTTAAACTGCAAACTCCTGGCGCAGAACAGGCAATTGACATAAATAACACAACAACTCCTTGCGCTGTTTCTCAGGAAAGGAAAATGAAGGGAAAAAAAAGAAAATCAACAACTGTAAATTTTCTGCTCTTTCCAGTAATTGTATGTTTAGTGAATAAATCTTTTTATGCAGAGATTCCTACTGTGAACCGAATCCAAAATATTTATACCCAGAGTGAGGCTTGAATGTTTAACAAAAGATTTAGTAAAATTCACATTTTTGATATGTTCAATCACTGCTTTTTATTTCTTTATTATGTGCAGCAAATAGGTTGGATTTTTTGAGTGCTAAAAAAAAATCTGTATTTTAGGCCATTATAGTAAATACAAATGACAGACTTCTGCAGAAAAAAATTCAAGTTTAAAACTATTGTTGTTGTTTTTTAAAATTCAGATTTTCATCAGAATATACCAACATTACCAATTTTAAAGGGCCGATAAAGCCAGTCATACACGTGGAATAACTGTTCGCTGAATGCTCGGCCGAGCCTGTATGTGCGAAGAGTGAAAGAGGGAAGAAAGCAGCTGCTGCTGCTGGGAAAGAGTTAGGAGGTCCCCATGTACATTAGATCCGGGGTAGGCAACCTCCAGCAGTTAGGAGACTACAACTCCCAGCATGCATACTTCCTCTGTTCTTCTCAGAACACTCACAGAAATTAATAAGGCATGCTGGGAATTGTACAGGGTGGGCCATTTATATGGATACACCTTAATAAAATGTGAATGGTTGGTGATATTAACTTCCTGTTTGTGGCACATTAGTATATGTGAGGGGGGAAACTTTTCAAGATGGGTGGTGACCATGGCGGCCATTTTGAAGTCGGCCATTTTGAATCCAACTTTTGTTTTTTCAATAGGAAGAGGGTCATGTGACACATCAAACTTATTGGGAATTTCACACGAAAAACAATGGTGTGCTTGGTTTTAACGTAACTTTATTCTTTCATGAGTTATTTACAAGTTTCTCTTTGTTTACAGCAATTGACATGTCGCCGAGGTTAACACGTGAGGAGCGGATAGAAATTGTGTTGATGTCTGGTGAACGCAGTAACCGGGTCATTGCAGCAGATTTCAATGCAAGACACCCTACGAGACCACCCATCTCCCATGCTAAAGTTAGCAAACTGCTTGCTAAGTTTCGTGAAATTGGTTCAGTGTTGGATTTGCCAAAATGTGGATGCATGAAATCTGTCTCTAATGAAGAAACATCAGTGGCTGTCCTAGCTTCATTCAGCAAGAGCCCACAGCGTAGCACTCTCCGCATGTCACTGGAGAGTGGCATTAGTCGAACATCCCTTTGGCGGATATTAGCTACTCACAAATGGCACACTTGCAAACTCCAGCTACTGCAGCATCTCAACGAGGATGACCCAGATCGGCTCACTGAATTTGCAGAATGGGCAAAACAAAAATTGGAACAGGACCCTCAGTTTACGCAGAAGATTTTGTTCAGTGATGAGGCAAACTTTTATGTGAATGGTGAACTTAACAAACAAAACCACCGCTATTGGTCTGACACTAACCCACATTGGATAGATCCCTCCAAGACTGTTGGAACAAAAAAATTGATGGTATGGTGAGGTATATGGGGTACAAAGATAGTGGGGCCATTCTTCATCAATAGAAACCTCAAGGCCACTGGATATGCAAAATTGCTACATGATGATGTGTTTCCCTCTTTATGCACTGAAGCTGGCACGTTCCCTGGGTTTTTCCAGCAAGATGGTGCACCACCACATTATGGGTGTCAGGTCCGAGCATTCCTAGATGAACAGCTTCCTGGAAAGTGGATTGGTCGTCGTGGGCCAGTTGAATGGCCCCCAAGGTCTCCCGATCTGACACCCTTTTACTTTTATCTTTGGGGTCATCTGAAGGCAATTGTCTATGCTGTGAAGATACGAGATGTGCAGCACCTGAAACTACGGATACTGGAAGCCTGTGCTAGCATTTCTCCTGCGGTGTTGCTATCAGTGTGTGAAGAGTAGGAGAAGAGGGTTGCATTGACAATCCAACACAATGGGCAGCACATTGAACACATTTTATAAGTGGTCAGAAACTTATAAATAACTTATGAAAGAATAAAGTTACGTTAAAACCAAGCACACCATTGTTTTTCTTGTGAAATTCCCAATAAGTTTGATGTGTCACATGACCCTCTTCCTATTGAAAAAACAAAAGTTGGATTCAAAATTGCCGTCTTCAAAATGGCTGCCATGGTCACCACCCATCTTGAAAAGTTTCCCCCCTCACATATACTAATGTGCCACAAACAGGAAGTTAATATCACCAACCATTCCCATTTTATTAAGGTGTATCCATATAAATGGCCCACCCTGTATATAATTCCACATGTGTTAATTCATAGTTTTGATGCCTTCATAGTCATGAAAATAAAGAAAACTCTTTGAATGAGAAGCTGTGTCCAAACTTTTGGTCTGTACTGTATATGTACTCAGACTGTGCTGCACATGTTCCATCATGTACGTCTTTTCTTTTCTTTTGCACTATATTGTTATTATTTGTGATACTGTAATTGCGCTATTCGCGCCTATGACTATTGTGCTGTTCTCTTTTGTTAAAACTCAATAAAAATGTATTGAACAAAAAAAAAATTCAGATTCCATTTCCATTGCGCAATTGTGGAGAAAGAGATCCAACATTAAGAATAGCAAGAATAGGTGTGGGAATTGTCCTGGCAGAAGGGGGGGGGGGGGGGGTGGGGTCGGGGTCGGTGGGGGGTGCCGTCAAGGAGGAAATTATCAAAAGGCTTTGCTAAATACAAATGTATCCATACTGTACATGTTGTTTTTCGATACTGTATTAACATTCAGCCACTATAGGAACATAGCTAATAAATGCACTCTGTATCCACTACATTATATATCTGTATACTGTACACTGCTCCATTACATATCTGTATACAACACTTCATTATAAATCTGTACACACCGCTCTATTATATATCTGTATGCAGTAGATCGCAAAAAATCCGGTACAATGTATCACCAGGTGTTATCCAAATCTAATCCACTTGTATCACAGATCTAAAGACATAATGGAGCGGTGTATACAAATATATTATAGAGCTGCATATGCAAATATATAGTCTAATATTCTCGATGTACTGAATCATAATTGTGATCGATACATAAATATATGAATGTACAGTTAGTCCATTGTACAGTAGTTTATTATTTTTTATTTAATTTTTAACCCCTCCAGCCCCTCCTCGCCCGTGTGAAAGGGGCCTTAGATCCTAATGTAGCCATACTGAGAGTGGGGGGTAGGGTGTAAAGTAACACCATATACAGTAATATATATTTGTACTGTATGTATTTTTTTTATTTAATTAGGCGATTAGGCTATCTTTCTATGCTTATTTTTTATTTTTTATTATTTTTTTTTAATCATTAGGAGTATGTTATCTCACAGTGCTATTTGTTAAATAAACTTAGATGCAAGACCAGCAGAAGGTGTGCACACCAAAAAGTTTTACTTTTAGATCGATAAATTGATAGCTTAAAGGGACTCTGTCACCACTTTCTAACCCCCCCTTTTAAAACTATTGTTCTCTCCATGGCGCCCTTGTGATTACAAAGGTGTTGTTATAACATAAATTCGCCGTCTCGTTTTGATAAAAATACCTTTTATCTAACCTGTCAATCTTGTGGATAAGGTGCCCAGGGCGTTTCTGAAGGTCTGAAGCTGCCGCCCGCCGCCGCCGCCGTTGGTGCCCAGCTCCTCCCCTGATCCTTTCAGCGCCGCCTGAATGTAAAGAAATCCGCCTCCGGCTCTCGCTCAGTGCCCCCTCCTCCTTTTCAAAGATCCCGCGCGTGCGCACAGCGAGAGCCGGAGGCGGATTTCTTTACATTCAGGCGGCGCTGAAAGGAGGGGAGGAGCTGGGCACCAACGGCGGCGGCGGCGGGCGGCAGCTTCAGACCTTCAGAAACGCCCTGGGCACCTTATCCACAAGATTGACAGGTTAGATAAAAGGTATTTTTATCAAAACGAGACGGCGAATTTATGTTATAACAACACCTTTGTAATCACAAGGGCGCCATGGAGAGAACAATAGTTTTAAAAGGGGGGGTTAGAAAGTGGTGACAGAGTCCCTTTAATAATATCATACTTGGTTTGGATTGCACCAGTATGATATTAATAAGCGCTATAGCTGGGTTATATTACTGCCTGTGTAATTTTAACATATTCTTATATGTACTGAACATATTTTTTACAGGACAGTACAGTCGGGTGCAGTGGGGCACAGGATAGTACAGTCGGGTGCAGTGGGGCACAGGACAGTACAGTCGGGTGCAGTGGGGTACAGGACCATTTTTTTTTAAAATGATTTAATGTTGAGGTGCCATCGCCAGGCTCCTGTAAAGTGTCGGGATGACTACGGGCTGTATCAGGAGCCGGATAGCGATATTAACTTTGACTCAACACCGCCATTTACTGGCATTGGTGTGTATTGTGAGACTGGAGGAGATAAAATTTTGTTTAGTTAGTAACGAATTGCGAAATAAGGGAGCGGTAGCGATGACACATCTGTATCTGTCTTGCGATATTGCCTTTTCTATATTCAGCCCGCCTTTTGAGCATCAGAATGTCCGGGCGATGAAGAGTCCTCCAGGAATGTCAGAGCTGGGAGTTGCTTGTTTCGGCGCTCAGGATTCTGCAGGGCCCGCTCAGCTTCCGCTGGATCTGTGAACGATGTCGTTGTCCCATCTGGGTGGAAAATCCTTAAGATGGCTGGGAACATCAGTGAGAATCGGACTTGCTTCTTAAAAAGTGTAGTACAGATGGGTGCAAACGCTCTCCTCCGTCTGGTAACTTCTGTGGAGAAGTCTCCGAAGAGTAGAACTTGATGGTTGCGTATCAATAGCTGACTTCCCCCCTGTTTATATGCTCGTAGTATGGCGGCCTTGTCCGAAAAGTCCAGATACTTTATAATGACCTGTCTTGGCCTGTTATTTCGCAGGCTTTTATCCGCAGCTCCACTCCTATTCAGTCGTGGATTTTGGCCCACTCTGTGAGCTCGTTCTGTTTTGCAGCGAGTATTGATTCCCAGTGCATCTGGAATTTCATGCTCGCAAATTTTAGCCAGATCTTTGGCAGGGATATTCTTTGGTAGGCCCACTATTCGGATGTTGTTACGCCTTGAGCGATTTTCGAGGTCATCCAACTTGTCCCATAGCCTGTTATTTTCAGCTAGGGCATTAGTTAGCTGTGACTGTACCTCTTCAGTGTGGGATTCCAGGCCTTGCATTCTGGCTTCTAGCTCTTCAAGCCTAGTGGTATGATGGGTCACCTCTGTTTGCAGAGCCGCGAATGATTGCGGTACTGTAGATGACAGGGCTTCTTGGAGGTCAGGTAAAATACGCACTGCAGCCTCCACCGCTAGATGTTTATAATCTATGCCCATATTGGCTTTCTCTCCTTCTGAAGCTTGGCTATTAGCTTCCGATTCGGCCGGGGATGGCGGGTCTTTCATACATTCTGGTTGGATCGCCATATTGGAGTCTGCTGGCATCTTGCGCGTTTTCCCGGGGTTTTTCTTTGATCTGCTCCCCATTGAGACGATGAATCAGTCAATAGACCAGACTCTGGAAGTAAAGTGAGGTTTTCCTGAATGCCACCGCTGAATTAACAGTCAGTATGTCAGGGATTTAGTAGCTTTTCTGCTTCGGGTAGCGTGGCTCTCAGCGCGCGCTGCCGATCATGATGGCGCCGGAACCGGAAGTCTAACACAAGTATATTAATGTCGTTATTGCAGTAAAAAGCGCTTGCTATAACTGAACGATATCTTAGTAATTTAATGTATTTATTAACATGGGTATACTAATAGCGTTATTGCAGTAAAATGCCTTTGCAACTTTGCCTTAACTGAACGCTATCTTGCGGTAACACACTGTTTTAAATAACAATAGGTACTGTATTTTTTACCCCATAAGATGCACTTTTATTCCCCCTAAAATGTGCGTCTTATGGGGTGAATACAGCTTGCGATGTACCAGACATCCGTGTTACCCGAAGAGGGAGAGCCTGGCAGCCGCAGCACGCACTTGTATATAGGGACAGCCGCTGGATAGTAGGGTCAGGTGGTGTGGCTGGTGCAGGGTGATAGAGAACGGCCGGCCCGTCTGGTGGCGGTTGACAGGGATTTGCAGGGAGATGTTGATGGGAGCATGGGAGCAGGCAAATAAAGTGCCGACTCAGGCTTTCCTGCCACACATGCCTGCTCCGCCTCTAAGTCTTCACACATGCCTGCCTACTCCTGTGTAGTGCCCTAGTAGCTGATGAGTGGCATGGAAGCTGATAAGAGGCATGGGGTCTTATAGGAGGCATGGGGTCTCATAGGAGACATGGGGTCTGATATGAGGCATGGGGTCTGATAGGAGGTATGGGGGCTGATAAGAGCCTTGGTGGCTGATCTGAGGACTGAATGGGGGTCTTATTTAGATTGGGGCTCTTATCTGAGGTCCGATTGGGAGTCATTCACATTGGGGTCTGAGCTGAGGTCTTATTAACATTGGGGGTCTGATTGGGGTTGTCAGCTGAGTTCTAATTAACATTGGGGGTCTGATTGGTGGTCTGACCTGAGGTCTAATGAAAAATATTTTTTTCTTATTGTCCTCCTCTAAAACCGAGGTGCGTCTTATAGGGCAAAAAATACTGTACATTAATACACTGAAATGCGCTGAAAATTCCCAATTACAAATGGCAAATTGAGAGGGTAATTGCCCAGTGCTTGCTGCAGAATTTATGCTATTGGCTGGCTGATAATTCATACAAATTCTTGCAGGCTTTTTGTAGTGTTGAACTTGCCAGCAAGCTGTATGAAACACCACTGAACTCAGCGACCAGTCCCTTACTCTCTGTGCTAAGCTTTCCCTGATAAAACCCTAAAATCTACCCAATTACATCTCCCTATAGTGTCTCTAGTAATGCTAAATTAGTGGTTTGTGTCTCTGTAATAGCTTTTTGGGAGACACAGCTACAGCATATGCTATCAGAATGCAAGCTGAGAACAGATTGGTGTGTAATTGGTGTTCTCAGCAGAAGGACCTGTCAGAATTCTGCCCCTGATTGGTTGATCAGGTTGTCTGTCAGCCCCTGCTCCCTCCCAGGGTCATGTGATTCTCCAGCTTCGTCCCTATAGTTTTCCCCTGCCATTTGTCACAGTAAAATAGCGCTGGGCACTGTTTTTGCACAATTCATCTGAATCAAATTGCAAAACTTTGGATTCACTTGGCAGATGAATTTATGTGACATTCAAAACAAATTTGCTTAGAATCGATTCACTCAATCTCTAAATGGTATGTGTTACTTATGTGCTGTGGTCTTATTCTGCTGGGAAATGCTGGCTAGGACATCTGTAACGGTCACGTCCACACACACACAGGGGGAAGGATAGTGACCACTGCGCTCCACCCTCACCCCTGGCCCTGCCTACTTGCCTCACGAGTCCTGATGACAGGGGACAACTGGACGACAGTCCCTAACTTAGGATACGTGCAGGGAAGACAGACAAGACAAAATACGGAACATGAACGGACCGGGTCAGAACCAAGAGAGCTACGCAGTACAAAGGGTTAAGCAAAGAATGGTAAGGAAAAGGCGGCATCTCAGTTGAAAAGCATGGAAGCTCCGAGACAATGCGTCTGCCTTCACATTTTTACTTCCCGGCCTGAACGTAATGGAGAAATCAAAATGGGTAAAAAACAGAGCCCATCGGGCTTGTCGGGGATTCAACCTCTTAGCAGACTCGAGAAACATTAGGTTTTTATGATCAGTGACAACAGTTACTCAATGCCTTGCCAACTCCAAAAATGCCTCCACTCCTTAAATGCCCATTTAATAGCTAGCAGCTCCCTATTCCCTATGTCGTAGTTTCTCTCCGTGGGAGAGAATTTCCTAGAGAAGAAGGCACACGGTCTCAGGTTAATGAGGCTAGTAGGACCTTGTGAAAGGACTGCTCCTGCGCCGTCCTCGGACGCATCCACCTCCACAATAAAGGGTCTCTCCTGATCAGGCTGGATCAGAATGGGAGCGCTACTAAATGCCTTTTTTAATGTTTCAAATGAAGAAATGGCCTTGGTAGACCAATTCTCCAAATCCGCCCCTCTTTTAGTAAGGTCGGTCAATGGCTTAGCAATTACAGAAAAATTCATGATAAATTTACGGTAGTAATTAGCGAAACCCAAAAACCGTTGTAAAGCCTTTAAGGATGAAGGCCTAACCCATTTCTTAATTGCTAAAACCTTACCAGGATCCATCTTAAAGGCGTGAGGAGTCAAAACATGCCCTAGAAACAGTATCTCCTGTACACCAAAGACACATTTCTCTTGCTTAGCGGATAGCTGGTTCTCCCTCAACACCTCTAATACTTGTTTGACATAAGACACATGAGATTCGAAATCAGGAGAGAATATCAAAATGTTGTCAAGATAGACAATAATAAATTTACCTAAGAACTCTCTAAGAATATCGTTCATTAAGTTTTGGAACACAGCTGGGGCATTGCTGAGTCCAAAAGGCATCACCTGATATTCAAAGTGTCCTATCGGAGTATTGAACGCTGTCTTCCATTCGTCTCCCTCCTTGATTCGGATTAGATTGTATGCCCCTTTCAGGTCAATCTTGGAAAACCAGGTTGCCCCCAAAACCTGGTTAAATAAATCCGGACTCAATGGGAGAGAGTATCTATTTTGGACAGTGATTTTATTTAATCTCTGGTAATCAATACAAGGCCTAAGACCACCATCCTTCTTTT
The DNA here is from genome assembly GCF_905171765.1 of Bufo bufo. NCBI lineage: Eukaryota > Metazoa > Chordata > Amphibia > Anura > Bufonidae > Bufo > Bufo bufo. Next base: position 119,841,443 of record NC_053391.1, read on the forward strand.
TAACAAAGAAAAACCCTGCTCCCATAGGAGAGACTGAAGGTCTAATATGCCCTTTAGCAAGGCTCTCCTTAATATAATCTTCCATAGCCTTGCGCTCGGGCCCTGAAAGATTATAAATTCGCCCTTTAGGAAATTCGGCACCCTCTATTAGCTCTATGGCGCAATCATAAGGTCTATGGGGGGGGTAGAACCTCTGGAGTAGGGGAAAGAGAACACATCAGAATATTCTTTAATAACAGAGGGTAATGTATTAGACCTTACTGAAACCCCAGCCTGGACCACGGACAAGCATGAGTCACACTTAGGTCCCCATTTCACCAACTCTCCTTTGAACCAATCAATCGTGGGGTTATGTAAACGGAGCCAAGGCAACCCTAGTACCACCTCAACCGGTAGGTTCTCCAAGACAAAAAGAGAACATCTCTCAGAGTGGCACACACCCACGGTCAGAGAAATTTCAGAGGTACATGACTGGTAAGCAGAGGAGAAAAAGCGCCCACCGAATATACCGGACCCCCCTATGGATTGCATGGCCATGCATGAATGAATTCCTGGCAAAGCTAATACAGACACAGCCTTCAGCGTAGACCGCTGACCAGGATCCCGCGATATTGTGACGTCACCCGCCTGATACTTGCGGCGGAAGATACTCGGACGGCCGGCACCGCTCGCCTCGAGGAGACGCCACACAGTGGGACATACCATCAAGGAACCAGGTAGGAACTGGTGATTACAAGTCTGGAACATTGCCTTCACTGTCTTAATAGGAGTGAACTCTCCTAAAGGAATTATTACACAAGGAGTCCGCTTAGAAGTGTACTATATGAGGAACTTTTAGGACGCTTCTACCCACTCTATTCACAGTTACTGACATTTTTTGCTACAAGTATTACGGAGTGCGGCCACGAACTTTCTACCCCGACCACAAATAGTGGAAATCATATTTGGTACCATATTACAACAATTTTATATATTTTAAGTCAATTGTATTTTAATGTGAATGCATCAGTGTTTAATGTACTAGTGTTCAACCTTATTTGACCAACCAGGTCTTAGTAAAACTAATTCCATATGATACAGACGTTGTGAGTGCTCACTCTCCCTTTTTACTTTCAAACCCTAGTACCACCTCAACCGGTAGGTTCTCCAGGACTAGAAGAGAACATCTCTCAGAGTGGCACACACCCACGGTCAGAGAAATTTCAGAGGTACATGACCTCACCGTACCACCAATCAGGGGAGTAGCATTAATAGCCATGACATGGATAGGTGTAGGTAAAGCAAACATTGGAATACCCAATTTACTAGCAAACTCAAAATCAATAAAGCTGACCGCTAAACCGGAATCAATAAAGGCCTTACCCGGCCACTTATTAACCCCCAGAGAAATTGTTATGGGTACCAAAAGCTTACATTTAGAAAAATCAGGGTGTACCTGGTCTTTAGGTTGTCTTGCCTTAGGAGACTTGTCAGAGAGGACCCTCTTAGGACACTTGTTGATCCAATGGCCAGGATCTCCACAGTAGAAGCACTCTCCGCGTCTGCGACGAAGATTACCCCGGGTCATGCCAACCTGCATGGGTTCCTCGGTGGAGACCTCAGTGTTGTCCCTGGAAAAGGCCTCTGGCTGGACCACCATCTGAGAACAGAACTGTCGTTCTTGACGTCTCTCTCTAACTCGTCTGTCAAGTCGGACAACTAGGGTCATCATCTCCTCTAAAGTCTCAGGAATTTGATAATTGACTAATAGATCTTTTAAATTATCAGATAGACCAGACCTAAACTGACTCTTCAGGGCTGGTTCATTACATCCTGAGGGGACACACCACCGTCTGAATTGGGTGCAATACTCCTCCGCAGGGAGATGGCCCTGAACCAGTGCCCTAAGAGCCGTCTCGGCTACCAGGGCCCTGTCTGGTTTGTCATAGAGGGTACCCAGGGCCTGAAAAAAAACCTCCACAGAAGTTAGACAACTGGCCCCAGGTGGTAACGAAAATGCCCAGTCCTGGGGATCACCCTGTAGTAGAGAAATGATAATCCCCACGCGTTGGCTCTCGGGACCGGAGGACACGGGGCGCAAACGGAAGTAGAGTTTAAAGGAGAGAAACCTCTTCCGGTCTCCAGAAAAGGGTTCTGGGAGCTTGATCTGGGGTTCAAAATGTGGACTGGAGGACAGAGGAGTGGAAGAACTTTGCCCTAACTCAAAAGAACAGAGTTTCTCTCCTAGCTCCTGCACCATCTGTGTCAAGTTAGAGACATGGTCAGTCAGGGTAGTGAGAGGATTCATGATACAGTGGTTGTTGGGCCTGTTAATCTGTAACGGTCACGTCCACACACACACAGGGGGAAGGATAGTGACCACTGCGCTCCACCCTCACCCCTGGCCCTGCCTACTTGCCTCACGAGTCCTGATGACAGGGGACAACTGGACGACAGTCCCTAACTTAGGATACGTGCAGGGAAGACAGACAAGACAAAATACGGAACATGAACGGACCGGGTCAGAACCAAGAGAGCTACGCAGTACAAAGGGTTAAGCAAAGAATTGCAGCACGCCAGACCTGCAGGGTATAGCGACAGTGAGGTCACGGTATGGGCAATCGAGGGTCACTCACTTTTCTGAGGAGAACCCTGGGCAGGCATGCAACAGTGAAGGAGAGGCAGACACTAGTTCCTCTTGGGCACACTCTGTAGTTAGTGACCAGGCCTGATGGTATGTGAGGTGCCCTGGATGTTGTAGGTGTTTTGAGTGCCTTAGGTAAGGTCCCTTTAAGGATCGTGACGCCAGTGCCTGTAACGGTGGCACACCGGTTTGCAGGAGGATTAAATGAGTACACAGTTGGTGAACCAAACGTTGCTTTACTTGATGAAACAGTCCAACTTTGTACATGTAGTTACAGTAGATGATAATGCAGTCCTTTACAGTACAAAATGCACAGCAGGTTTACTTCACAGCAGGTTTCAATCTTGCAAGATACTTGGAGGGTAAACAGTTAATGCTTTGCAGTACAATGCTGCTCTATCCCCACAGCTATTCTAGCTGGCTGGATCCCAAGGCCCGGATGCCTACGTGCTGGCTTAAATCCTTGGTATAAAATCCTTCCTCCAGTATTGGCACTTTCTTAAGGTTACAATACCTTCTTTTCCTAGCTGTCTTCACTGCTGCATTTGAAAGGTGGCTGCAGGTTTCTCCCAGGAGGTGCTCTCCTACTACTGGGGTATCTCAACTGAGCTATCCTTAGCCTCAGGAGCTTCAAGCTGACTAGGTGACTCCTCTAATCCCCTGGAATACACTCGGTCTCCAAGCAGGCTGTACTCCTTCTAGCCTCCTGGTGCAGCTAGAAACCAGGACTATCTAGCTGCATGTCAGGAGGAGGCTCTCAGCATATCTCGGGCTGGTGCCTTCTCACTTCTGTCTCTACAGACTCCTGACTATGACCTCACTCCTCCCTGTCTGGGCCTGGACATTTATACTTGGGGCTCCCTATCTCCCTCTAGTGTCTGGGATGTCTAACTACACCCTAATAGGCCTGCTATGCATAACACAGGGGAAAACATTGCATGTAAAAACACATAGGAAAATACATTAAATGCATAGTTAAATATAATATTACTGTCCCTTGTGAGCAGGAGTAACACGTCACCCAATTGACCCTTGTGTAGTGCCCACGCCTACCTAGTGGGACACTACAGAATGGTCAGGAAAAGCCGGAGTCAAATACCAGGAGAGTAGAGAAGGAGGAGTCCTAAGAGAGTAGTCAGGTGGAAGCCGAGGTCACAATACCAGGACGGATACGCAGTACAGGAGGAGCAGGCAAAGGATCATCAGGGAACGGAATCAGGTGAGTATTCAGTAGTCCATCAAATAGCCAGGAACCTAGAAATTAACAGGCAACCTGTGGCTAGCAGGCTGCCTGTATTTATAGTGGGGAGTGAGGGTCATGTGACCTGGCCAGCGTCACATGACCGACAGACCAACCAGTTGAGCACCGAGTGATCAGCTCGGCGCTCAAGGCAGACTTAGGAGCAGGGAGCCACCCAGCAGTAAAGCCGCCCTGGGAATGAGGTCAAACATAGATCCTCATTCCCAAAGCTAAGCAACAGGTCTGCGGGTAATGGGGGACCGAGTGCACCTTCGGAACCCCGTTACAACATCACAAGGGAAGGTACTGCACTAAGGGTAAAACTACCTGTGTGCACAGGCCCTTGACATAGCTGTATAATGGCAAGAATGTTGTAGGCAGTCTGTGATGGCATATTGCCCCTCTGGGGTAGTCATATACTTTGGGCAGGATGTGATGGACATTGTAGATGAGCTGCATTAGTGATAGTGGAGAACGGACTGTGGATATACGAACTGCACTATTGATATTACATTGTATGATATAAATGCATGCACTGTGAATATGTGTGTTGTTGGCAACACGGAGGTTATGCTGAAATCTACTGACCAAATGTATTATTTCTATTTGAGAATAAAAGTGAGTGCAAAGGGCATTTTTAGAAACAAGTGACTTAATTTGACTAATTTATTCAGGTCCTGAAGTTGTAGAGAGCACACTGTGAGCACATGGATGGAAGGACATAAACAGAAGGGCAGGCTAACCACATGCTCAGAAACAAAAGTGCCTGAGACTAGGGTTTGAAGTTGTGTGGGAAACAAAACCAGCAATACTCCTGCTACTAGCAAGCAGCTAGTGGCTGTGATTGGTATTAATACAACACTCCAGGGACTAGCTAGGGCATCTAAAGCCTACTATTGCAGAGGAGTTGAGGTCACAGCTGATGGCTCAGATGAAGCAACCGGGTCTGTTCATCCTAGAAGTAACCAAGAACTTTATAATAGACCTATACCCAAGACCAGCCAGCCTGCAGCCTGTAAGCAACACTGGCGACTGTGTGCACTTTGTAGAGACAGAGGGTCAATACCGAGTAGAGTCTGTCAAATGCAGCTTTAGGACACATCATCACAGAGGACCAGTGAATTGCTGCCGCAGTGCATGTGACAAAGGATGGGATGTCACACTTCTGTCCAACTGTGGAATGGATGGAGTGAAGATGGGAGCCTCATTGCTGGGAGCAGCATTCAGTGGCATTTTTTCTTTCATTTGAATGTTTTTCCTGGCCCTCACTATGATTTATTTAATTTAAAATATGTTGCCCCATGAAAGACCGGTAAAGTTCCCCTTGTCTAAGTTATAGCTCTGTCTGCCTGATTCCTTATACCATCTTAGAGTGGGGTGACACATACACAACACCGGGCCAAAAGTGTTGTAAAATTGTCTGACCCCCTCATAGCTGCAGCTAATTTTATGTTCACATCTGTATTCATATTTCCATGCTGCACGCTGCACACATTTTTTGCCATTTTTGATGGATTCTGTGATGAAGCCTCCAATGCAGATGTTACAAATCCCAAAGAGTAGGACATTTTTCTGTCTTTTGTATTTGCTGCAGGATTACATTACTCTCATATAATACCTTTTAATGGCTAACATAAATAGAAGCAGTGATGTTGAATAGCAAGCTATGGAGACAACTCTGGTTTGCATAATACAACAACATCTGAAGAAACAACTATATATACACTCACCTAAAGAATTATTAGGAACACCTGTTCTATTTCTCATTAATGCAATTATCTTGTCAACCAATCACATGGCAGTTGCTTCAATGCATTTAGGGGTGTGGTCCTGGTCAAGACAATCTTCTGAACTCCAAACTGAATGTCAGAATGGGAAAGAAAGGTGATTTAAGCAATTTTGAGTGTGGCATGGTTGTTGGTGCCAGACGGGCCGGTCTGAGTATTTCACAATCTGCTCAGTTACTGGGATTTTCACACACAACCATTTCTACGGTTTACAAAGAATGGTGTGAAAAGGGAAAAACATCCAGTATGCGGCAGTCCTGTGGGCAAAAATGCCTTGTGGATGCTAGAGGTCAGAGGAGAATGGGCCGACTGATTCAAGCTGAGAGAAGAGCAACGTTGACTGAAATAACCACTCATTACAACCGAGGTATGCAGCAAAGCATTTGTGAAGCCACAACACGCACAACCTTGAGGCGGATAGGCTACAACAGCAGAAGACCCCACCGGGTACCACTCATCTCCACTACAAATAGGAAAAAGAGGCTACAATTTGCACGAGCTCAACAAAATTGGACTGTTGAAGACTGGAAAAATGTTGCCTGGTCTGATGAGTCTCGATTTCTGTTGAGACATTCAAATGGTAGAGTCCGAATTTGGCGTAAACAGAATGAGAAAATGTATCCATCCTCTGATGGCTACTTCCAGCAGGATAATGCACCATGTCACAAAGCTCGGATCATTTCAAATTGGTTTCTTGAACATGACAATGAGTTCACTGTACTAAAATGGCCCCCACAGTCACCAGATCTCAACCCAATAGAGCATCTTTGGGATGTGGTGGAACGGGAGCTTCGTGCCCTGGATGTGCATCCCTCAAATCTCCATCAACTGCAAGATGCTATCCTATCAATATGGGCCAACATTTCTAAAGAATGCTATCAGCACCTTGTTGAATCAATGGCACATAGAATTAAGGCAGTTCTGAAGGCAAAAGGGGGTCCAACACCGTATTAGTATGGTGTTCCTAATAATTCTTTAGGTGAGTCTATATACACACACACACAAGAGACATTGTGTAATCAATACCTATTTGAAAAACATCAGAATATCAGGAAGAAGCTTGAGAATGAGTCCTTACAGATAAGCAGTGTGAAAGTTTTATGGTCTCTAAACAGATGTTAGCTCAGACACCTGGTGACCCCACTATCTCTGGTGTACATTCTTTAGGCCTTGTAGTGTGCCATAAATCCTTGGGGCAAACTCAGTCCTGTTTTTAATGTGTCAAACAGTGTCATAAATGTATTCCCAAATTCTGCTGACTATTTGAAATTGCATTTTTTCATGTTCTTCATTGTGTCCTAAGCTCAGCCGGAATGAACTATTCCAGCTTAGATATACTAAACTGAACCTATGTCCTTGCCAGAACATTGCTGCCACCTGCTTGTGAACATGGAAATTGCAACAATTATTAGATTTAACAAGGTTTATGCACATTTGTGAAGGACATAAGGTAAAATTACATTAGATGACAAAGTTAATGCTCTTAACAGATTGTAGCGGGGTAAAAGAGTTTATTAACACAACTCTGTGGTGTTACATTCCCCCTCGGCTTATGTTTAGGAGGGGAGGAGCCAGCTGTGGGGTACCCAAATAAATACAAAGTGCTGCATGTATTACATATAAGACATACAAAGACAAAACATATAATGGCTACACTGAGGTTCCTGCCCGCATGAGTAGGGTGTCCTAAGTAACAGTTTCCCTCTCGGTATAACCAGTGAACCAAGATCTGCGTTAAGCAATCACTACTGACTAACTTTTGGAGTATTGTCCACCAATACCAAAGAAAGAATGGGGGTGTCTTTACTCTGTAATCCCACCATTATGTAATGAAATGCCCACAAATGGAAGGGTGGCTTTATCCTGTATTCCCTTCCCTGCACCAAAGTCAAAATATAAGGCTTATAGCACGATCACTATGGTGACTATGGATAGCTAAAGTGGCTCTAAGGTTTGAGGAGCCATACCGTAGGCAAAGGCACAGAAGGGAGGTATTAGCGTCTCCATGCACTTCTGGCAGTCACAGGAGGAGGGTATGATAATCCCATGGAACTCCTGGAAAACACCTCAGGATGGGAGTAATCCTGAACAAATGACAAGCGGGAAGGAGGGGTCAAAAACTCCTCTAACCATTCCCGAAGCATTGGGGTTACCCGTGTAGTTACTAGACCTGCCAGGACTTACCACTTGGTCCTACCCTGGGTACCTATGGGTATATAACACCGGGAGTAGGCCATTAGTATTAAGCGTCCGTATAGGCAGTCCGTTTAAAGGGGGGAGAGAACAAGAGCTGTAAAACAAGGCACACAAGAGTAAGGTGCTACATATCTGGCTAAGTGCAAAAGTTAAGTGCAATTTCACAATAAGTGCATGAGGTCACATTGCGGCACCTAAAAGAGAATTCACACAATGGGCATATCATACTTGAACGTTGCATAACTTGTAAACATTTAGGCAAAATTAGTGCAAGAATTTCACATAGAGATCACAAAGAGCTCAGGTATATGTTTGAGTCTTTTCTTTGGGTGCAAGCTTTTTACGTTGCAGTAACCATTTTGGTAAAAACAGTGCAAGTACGTTATGCATTTATTAGTGCAATAATATGCTCAAATAAGGCTTGAGTCCTTTTACTTGAAGTACTAGATGTAGAATCCTCTGGAAACGGGCAAAAGTCAGTTGTAATCCACAGGAATAATAAAGTTAATTGTAATCCATTAGGCGGTATAAAATGTCATATAAAACACATAAAAGCAGTATATTAAGAACCGTAGTTCCATAAGGCTATCAAGTAACCTGAGAAAGGGGATAAAACAATGTGCAAACTTTGGCACAACCTGGGATGTGAAAGGTTGTTGAAGGTGAAGATGGGGGTAAATGTAGTTGGGGGGGGGGGGGGGGGGGGTCCTAACAAAGGTTGCCATCCAGCTGAGGCTGTTACTTGAGGCAACGGGATAAAACAGAAATGGCCAACAGTCTCTCAGCTTTCAGGACCAGTCTACACTGTGGCTCCCAAAAGTTCTTTTTTTTTTGTAGAAAAGGGCATTTAGAGAAGGACGTCCAGGTCCTCCTCGCTGCTAGAGCTGCTGAAGCTCATTAGAGGGCGCTCTTGCCTCTAGTAACTTAGTTTTGCAGCTGTAGTGGTGCGCCACTGCCCTCTTGTGGTTTCTTTTGGAATTGGCTGAGCAGTCAGCCTGGTGAATGCAGCTGTGACATGCTGCAAGCCGGGATCTCTAGCCAGTGCAGAGGTGGATAATACCTCCGGCTGAAGGGGTTCTGGCAGGCAAACTGGGGGTGCCTGGGACAGCTTCCAAGGTAGGACATATGGCTGCACCCTGGGGTTGAAGGTGAGAACTGAATTGTTGATCTGGCCCACCCGTAGGGTTGGTGGTGCGGCCAGGTCAGGGATGAGGGGTTCAGGTTCTGGCTGAGGCTGTTCTTTGAACCGCAACCTGCCGTCGTGGGTCTCCTGCAAACAGCGGACTCTCCCTGCAGAGCCTGGGTCTTCCTGCCAGGTCTCTGGGGTAACTGCAGGGTACAAAGGTTTGGCCATCAGTGTCACTCCTGCAGCGAAAGGGCCTTGGATGGAGAGCATGGGTGTATATTCCACCTGATCCCCTGCGTACAGGTAGTGACAGGCCTGTGGTAGGTAGTGGCGCTTGATAGAACGGCGGCCCACAAAAATGTATTCCCCACTGTAATTGTCTTGCAGGAATCCAACTCCCCTCTCCACTGAGAACACGAGTACAGTCCCAGTGCGCCTGGTGAGCTTTGAGTCACGGGCCAGGGGGTCATCTAGAACCTGCATGACCCATTCCTCTTTAGCCGACTTGTATTCCCACGCAGTCTGGGCGTGAGCGGTGATCTCTAATGGGACTTCAGGATTGAGGTGCCATGCAGGTATTGGTTCTGGGCGGCGGAGTGGAAATTTCAGCTGCCTCGGCCGGACCAGCATGTGTGCGTGGCGGAGCTGGCTTGGGCCTACCAGGGATATCAGAGTCATCTGGGAATGACGCAGGGACAGCTTTGGACCGGGCCTGGGCCTCAGGGAGCACAACTGCTCCTACCTGATGTCGCGGCCGGGCAGCCGGTTCCGGTGCCTCCTGGTGGTCATCTGGGTCTTCAGGTGCCGTCAGCGGTGCAGGCTGGTTCAAGGCCTGGGCGACTTGGTCGGCAGCATCTTCTACGGGAGCAGGCTTGGCATCGGCGCCCATCTTGGGGGATGTCTGGTACGTGTGCTCGGCCATTGCGGAGGGATCCACAGCCTCCAGAGTCTGGACTGGAGTCGCAATGTCCTCTTCCGCGGGAGCCGTTTCAGAAACGGCAGCCATCTTGATTTGGTTGTCGGCGGCTGTCTCTCCACCAGTCGTGGCATGCGCAGGCTCCAGAGACACTCCGAACGTGCAGGGGCCAGCTCTCTTCATGAGCTGGGAGACCCGGATCTCTGGTAAGGTAGCCTCATAGACTAGCTCTCCTTGTATCGCCATCTGGTCCCACTTGGGTGATGGGAGCGCCATGTTTCCTGCGTCTCCTCTCACTTGGTACAGGGAATGAGGGTAGAGCCCAGAGGGAGGAGTCTTCACTCCCTTGGCTCACATTGCAAAGTTCTTGGTGGGCAGGCTTGAGAGTTCCCGCTTCTAGAGGTGCGTATTCTGCATTTTTGCACTCTTGAGAGGGCTTTCTTGGGTTTTCCCGCTTCTGAAGGGCATGAAGAAGCGTCGCCATTTTGTGAATATGGTGAATTAACCCTTGGAGTGCTGATGCGCACTGAGTAGCGCTTTCTGGCACAGCAATTAAGTCAATAAAGTCAATTTTTAGGGTTTTGCACAATTCTCAGATCTTGCAGTACTGTTAAACATGCAATTTGATCCTGTTGGCACACAGTTGGGTCCGGTTCTGTTGGCACACAGTTGGATCCGGTTATGGCAGGGATAGGCACACAATTCGATCCGATCCTGTTCGTGACACCAAAAATGCAATGAGCTGGACCGGGTTATGCACTCTGACGCAAAATTATGCAATGGCTGGGTCAGGTGTAGGTGATAGTCTATAGTTTTGTTTGTGATGCCAATTGCAGCGTGCGCAGGGTACTGTCCCAGGGCACTCCAAGGTGTAATAACTCACGCCCCAGGTTAGGAATGCCAGAGTGGTGTAATGTCTCTGTATGGTAGTAGTAATGGTGTCAATGGTGTCTCCTGCCTGGGTACGTCTGGACTCCTGGATCCTAGCTCACTTGCAATAAAATGAGTGTAGTGCTAGTAGGAGTAATAGAGGGATTTTGCAGCAGAAATTGAGATCCAGACCTTTGATAAAGTTCAAACTTGTCTTTACTGATTGTAACTTTCATCCAAGCAAGATACAGCTTTAGTCTTAGGTCCCAGCAGGAATTGGCAATGGTTGGCAGGAATTTATCTTCTGCTATATCAACCTGGAGCTTGCAGGAAAGGACGTCTGCTTTGTAGCTCTGTACTGTGGCAGGAATTTGGCTTCTGCACTCTCTATCTTCTGCTGTCTGGGGACTGACTAGCTGAGGAGGAATATGGCTTCTTCTGGGTCTCTGGACTTTACTCACAGTTATCTTCACAGATTATGCTTTCTTCCTGGAATTCTGGAGTTTGTCTGCTTGCTTCATCCAGCCAAGACTGCAGGGCTCAGGCTGGGGATGGGGATCAATGTCTCAGCCGAGACAAGATCCTGGCTTTTCTCTCTATCTCAGGGAGCTCCTAACATGCACACCCTACCCCTAGCAGGGGGTGGGCTACACTCACTCTAACTTCCTTCTCTCCCCATGCTGCAGAATGTTGGCACAGCCCACTCTGCTCACAGAGGGGGGGAGCTAAGCCGGAATTAACTATTTCAGCTTAGATATACTAAACAGAACCTATGTCCTTGCCAGAACATTGCTGCCACCTGCTTGTGAACATGGAAATTGCAACAATTGTTAGATTTAACAAGGTTTATGCACATTTGTGAAGGACATAGTGTAAAATTACATTAGATGATAAAGTTAATGCTCTTAACAGATTGTAGCGGAGTAAAAGAGTTTAGTAACACAACTCTGTGGTGTTACACATCCTCCTCTGTGGACTTCCATCTAGCATTCTCGCACCCCTCCAATCTATACTCAACTCTGCTGCCCGACTAATCCACCTCTCACCCTGTTAGTCCTCTGCTTCTCCCCTCTGCCAATCCCTTCATTGGCTCCCCATTGCCCAGCGAATTCAGTTCAAAATACTAACAAATACATACAAGGCTTTCCACAACCTCTCCCCTCCCTACATCTCTGAGCTACTTTCCCCATACATCCCCACACGCAATCTCCGATCCTCACAAGACCTCCTTCTCTCCTCTCCTCTTATCACCTCTTCCCACAATCGCGTCCAAGATTTCTCCCGTGCATCCCCCACATTCTGGAACTCGCTACCCCAACATATCAGACTCTCACCTACAGTGGAATCCTTCGAGAAACCTAAAAACCCACCTCTTCAGACAAGCCTACAACTAGTGACCCTGCTGCCTCTATACCGCCATAACCAACTTTACCCTCTCCTACTGTGTCCTTCTCACATACCATGTAGATTGTAAGCCCTCATGGGCAGGGCCCTCTCTCCTTCTGTACCAGTTTGTTACTCGTCTTGTTCATGCTTAGTGCAATTGTCTGTATTATGTTTGTATGCTCCTTTTCATATGTACAGCGCTATGGAATGAATGGCGCTTTAATAATAATAAATAATAATAATAAAAAAAAATAAACATAATGGGTATCACCACATTCAAAATTGTCCAAACTATTCAAATTTAAAAATATTTTAACTGCACGGTGTATGCCGTAATGAAAAAAAAAATCCATGATTCAGCATTTTTGGTCCCCTTGTCCCCCCAAAAATATGGTAATACAAAGTGATAAAAGCTGTATGTACTCCAAAATAGTACCACTAAAAACTACAGTTTGCCCTGCAAAAAACAAGCCCCCATACAGCTCAGTAGACAGAAATATGAAAAAGTGAACACAAAAATAACACATCCTAGATCTGAATTAATTAAATATTCTTCTGAAATACTTTGTTCTTTACATAGTTGAATGTGCTGACAACAAAATCACACAAAAATAAAAAAAATGGAAATCAAATTTTTCAACCCATGGAGGTCTGGATTTGAAATCACACTCAAAATTAAAGTGGAAAAACACACTACAGGCTGATCCAACTTTGTTGTAATGTCCTTAAAACAAGTCAAAATGAGGCTCAGTAGTGTGTGTGTGGCCTCCACGTGCCTGTATGACCTCCCTACAATGCCTGTGCAGGCTCCTGATGAGGTGGCGGACGGTCTCCTGAGGGATCTCCTCCTAGACCTGGACTAAAGCATCTGCCAACTTCTGGACAGTCTGTGGTGCAACGTGACGTTGGTGGATAGAGCGAGACATGATGTCTCAGATGTGCTCAATTGGATTCAGGTCTGGGGAACGGGCGGGCCAGTCCATAGCATCAATGCCTTCGTCTTGCAGGAACTGCTGACACACTCCAGCCACATGAGGTCTAGCATTGTCTTGCATTAGGAGGAACCCAGGGCCAACCGCACCAGCATATGGTCTCACAAGGGGTCTGAGGATCTCATCTCGGTACCTAATGGCAGTCAGGCTACCTCTGGCGAGCACATGGAGGGCTGTGCGGCCCACCAAAGAAATGCCACCCCACACCATTACTGACCCAATGCCAAACCGGTCATGCTGGAGGATGTTGCAGGCAGCAGAACGTTCTCCACGGCGTCTCCAGACTCTGTCACGTCTGTCACATGTGCTCAGTGCGAACCTGCTTTCCTCTGTGAAGTGCACAGGGCGCCAGTGGCGAATTTGCCAATCTTGGTGTTCTCTGGCAAATGCCAAACGTCCTGCACGGTGTTGGGCTGTAAGCACAACCCCCACCTGTGGATGTCGGGCCCTCATATCACCCTCATGGAGTCTGTTTCTGACCATTTGAGCAGACACATGCACATTTGTGGCCTGCTGGAGGTCATTTTGCAGGGCTCTGGCAGTGCTCCTCCTGTTCCTCCTTGCACAAAGGTGGAGGTAGCGGACCTGCTGCTGGGTTGTTGCCCTCCTACAGCCTCCTCCACGTCTCCTGATGTACTGGCCTGTCTCCTGGTAGCGCCCCCATGCTCTGGACACTACGCTGACAGACACAGCAAACCTTCTTGCCACAGCTCGCATTGATGTGCCATCCTGGATAAGCTGCACTACCTGAGCCACTTGTGTGGGTTGTAGACTCCATCTCATGCTACCACTAGAGTGAAAGCACCGCCAGCATTCAAAAGTGACCAAAACATCAGCCAGGAAGCATAGGAACGGAGAAGTGGTCTGTGGTCACCACCTGCGGAACCACTCCTTTATTGGGGGTGTCTTGCTAATTGCCTATAATTTCCACCTGTTGTCTATCCCATTTGCACAACAGCATGTGAAATTGATTGTCACTCAGTGTTGCTTCCTAAGTGGACAGTTTGATTTCACAGAAGTGTGATTGACTTGGAGTTACATTGTGTTGTTTAAGTGTTCCCTTTATTTTTTGAGCAGTGTAGTAAAACATAACAAACTATATAAATTTGGTGTTGCCAAGGGATTCACGTCATTTTTAGTACACAGTGAACGTTGTAAAAACAAAACCCAGAAAACCTTGGTGGAATTGCCATTGCATAAATAATTTTTATTTCCCTTTTTCCAACAACTATGGTAAGTGCCATAAAATAAGTTCAACTTGTCCCACAAAAACAAGCCTTTGCATTGCTATGTGAGCAGACTACTAAAAAAAGTTATGGCTCTTGGAAGGTAGGGATGAAAAAGCGAATAATAAAAAATTAGGCATATGCAACCAGCTGGCCACCTCTCTGCAGCAAATAAGGAATGTAACAATTTCCCCTTTGAAGGAGTCAAGGGCTACATCTGAGTCTCTGTAATGAAATCCGAGGTAAATAGACAGATAGATATGTATATATATATATATATATATATATATATATATATATATATATAGATAGATAGATAGATAGATAGATATCATATTTTCCTAAACGTATTATCAATAGCTGATTGTATAGCAGTGGCTGTGGATCTATTAAGTAAATGCAAATTGTACCTTTAGATGCCAGCCCGTCTGAAGACTAGGTGAGACACTCCACATTCTCAGAGGAAGCCCCCATTTAGCACTGGCCTGCTAATTGCAAACCATTTGGGCATCCTAATGAAGACCTGGGAGAGGGATACTTAAAATGCACAGCCACTCTAGACATGTTGGCTGCTAGACCAGTGGGTGGTCTAACCCATTCAGTAGATGAATGAAATAATATCAGAAGCCATAACTTCGACCTCATGGCACCCACAGCCTCAGAACCCTAATAATTGTGTTCAGCCTGACATGGGCTTCGGGCAGAGTCTATGCGCGCCATACTGGACAGGAGGCATTTCTCAGTATTCAGAATCTGGCCTTCTGGAAATCATAACTCAATCATATTTGGTGTCTGTATGACCGGGACGAAGCGACTCAGATTATGGGATCATACCTGTACCCGCAATCCCTGTCATACAGCGAGGAATCGCCGTGATTCATATTGCCACCTCAGTCAGTCTTCTGGGAAGGTGGGGCAGAAACCTGAATAATATCAGACGTCCCAGAAGGCCGGACCGAAAGGAGGGAGGTTCCCTCACAGCCCACCCCTCGGCTGAGGGGGGGATAAAAGTTGGTGTTTGGGAACAGGTAATTGTGAGCCATTTTGGGGATCCACATCGTTTGGAGTGACTGTCCATATCTTCAGCTGTCCCCACAGCCAGAATATAACTGCTGCATCTCAGTAAGCCAATATTCTGTATTTTACCCATTTATTTTATCTGTTTTACTGCATTGTTCTTGTATGTATATTTTTATCTTTTATCTGACACTTTCTTTTTGTATTGCACTGCACTACACTGCGTGCAGAATTATTAGGCAAATGAGTATTTTGACCACATCATCCTCTTTATGCATGTTGTCTTACTCCAAGCTGTATAGGCTCGAAAGCCTACTACCAATTAAGCATATCAGGTGATGTGCATCTCTGTAATGAGAAGGGGTGTGGTCTAATGACATCAACACCCTATATTAGCTGTGCATAATTATTAGGCAACTTCCTTTCCTTTGGCAAAATGGGTCAAAAGAAGGACTTGACAGGCTCAGAAAAGTCAAAAATAGTGAGATATCTTGCAGAGGGATGCAGCACTCTTAAAATTGCAAAGCTTCTGAAGCGTGATCATCGAACAATCAAGCGTTTCATTCAAAATAGTCAACAGGGTCGCAAGAAGCGTGTGGAAAAACCAAGGCGCAAAATAACTGCCCATGAACTGAGAAAAGTCAAGCGTGCAGCTGCCAAGATGCCACTTGCCACCAGTTTGGCCATATTTCAGAGCTGCAACATCACTGGAGTGCCCAAAAGCACAAGGTGTGCAATACTCAGAGACATGGCCAAGGTAAGAAAGGCTGAAAGACGACCACCACTGAACAAGACACACAAGCTGAAACGTCAAGACTGGGCCAAGAAATATCTCAAGACTGATTTTTCTAAGGTTTTATGGACTGATGAAATGAGAGTGAGTCTTGATGGGCCAGATGGATGGGCCCGTGGCTGGATTGGTAAAGGGCAGAGAGCTCCAGTCCGACTCAGACGCCAGCAAGGTGGAGGTGGAGTACTGGTTTGGGCTGGTATCATCAAAGATGAGCTTGTGGGGCCTTTTTCGGGTTGAGGATGGAATCAAGCTCAACTCCCAGTCCTACTGCCAGTTTCTGGAAGACACCTTCTTCAAGCAGTGGTACAGGAAGAAGTCTGCATCCTTCAAGAAAAACATGATTTTCATGCAGGACAATGCTCCATCACACGCGTCCAAGTACTCCACAGCGTGGCTGGCAAGAAAGGGTATAAAAGAAGAAAATCTAATGACATGGCCTCCTTGTTCACCTGATCTGAACCCCATTGAGAACCTGTGGTCCATCATCAAATGTGAGATTTACAAGGAGGGAAAACAGTACACCTCTCTGATCAGTGTCTGGGAGGCTGTGGTTGCTGCTGCACGCAATGTTGATGGTGAACAGATCAAAACACTGACAGAATCCATGGATGGCAGGCTTTTGAGTGTCCTTGCAAAGAAAGGTGGCTATATTGGTCACTGATTTGTTTTTGTTTTGTTTTTGAATGTCAGAAATGTATATTTGTGAATGTTGAGATGTTATATTGGTTTCACTGGTAAAAATAAATAATTGAAATGGGTATATATTTGTTTTTTGTTAAGTTGCCTAATAATTATGCACAGTAATAGTCACCTGCACACACAGATATCCCCCTAAAATAGCTAAAACTAAAAACAAACTAAAAACTACTTCCAAAAATATTCAGCTTTGAAAATAATGAGTTTTTTGGGTTCATTGAGAACATGGTTGTTGTTCAATAATAAAATTAATCCTCAAAAATACAACTTGCCTAATAATTCTGCACTCCCTGTATTTCTTTCTTGTGGTCTTATAGAACTTGCTCTTTTGGAGGGAATAACGTTACCAGTAGTGTTTCAGAGGATTTTAGGTCCCATATAGATAACCATATAGATAACCTCGTGAGACTTCGCCAAGCAATAACTTCGGCTCATCGGAGCCAAAACATTCTAATACTGTACGGAGCTCCTGTTCCATACAGTATTAGAACAAAGTTTCATGCGAATCGACTTTGGATGTTTCATCCGAAGTCGATTCGCTCATTCCTAGTTGTGAGCCGAAAACAGGAGTGGAGCCTCCACAGACATAAGGCATAAGGGAAAGATCTGCACCTGTTCTGTGTTTAGAGCTGCACCTGGTTTTGGCTCAAAATCACTGATGGAAATCACTGACCAAAACACTGACGTGTGAATGAGGCATTAGACTGTCTTACTCCATATAGCTTTAAAAATGTGCTGACAATAATACATTAGTAGCAATAAAATAGTAAAAATAAAGAAGGTAAAATATGAGAGTTTTTGCTGATCCATAACAGCCATGGAAGGTGGCACTTTTCTACATATGCTGAGAACAATTTGTCCTGATTGTCTAATTTTTATCTGGAAGAGGTAAATGGGTGAAAGAAATGATTAAGTCTGCTTCTGCATATATTACTCCTGATAGAGTGATTTATATACTCCAGTAAAGTTGAATATAATTATACTAATGAGTGATAACTCATTGATGCCAAGCTGTAAATGTCTCCAATCAGCATGAGCATGAAAGGGCTCTTTGACCTGCAGAGAATCCACTCTACTTTTTTTTTTAGGAATAAAAAAGGTCTGACATCTAAAAAGTTAAAAAAAAAAATGCATTCATTTTCTGCATATTTAAATCTGAAAAATCTTATATGCAAATGTATGCACAAGTAGTATTTCCATTTTCAGTGTAGCCCTTTGAAGTTCTGCATCCTTTTCATGTGTGCGTACACAAGCTTTTGTCTTTGATGCTCTAGGTGATGTTTCATTAGAACGTTTCATTCTCCCCTCCCTTTTCATAAAGCAGATGGGAGGCATATGCTGAGAAGCATGGTCCATGTATGATATATGTTGATCACTGAACATTGCTCAAGTAGCTGTCAAAAAACCCTTGCAATGGCAGTTTTTTAAGTGAATTGCAAGATGCATAACTAATCTGAAATTAAAATTCAGTGTCTGTGCAAAATGGGAAGTAACTAAAGCTAGGTGAAGCAAACAGGAAACAGGATATTACACTGTTTATTCTATTTTAATATAATGCAGTGGAAATTACTAACTAGACTAAAAAGTTGACCCACAGGAAGGCAAAAAAATCCCTCATGAAGTTGAAGCCAATTTTGTTGGGGAAAAAAAAAATTCTTCTAGACTCCAAATCAGGCAATCAGAAAAACTCCTGAGATCAAGGCCCTTCTCTGGAAAGCTATAGTAACTCTAACTTTTAACTAGAAATTATTGAATTTTTTGACATTTGTTTCGGGTCCGATTCTAAGAAAACAGTTGGAAGATTCGATTCAGGTATGAATAAATTTAAACCAAATAAAAACTGCTCCAACTGGCCTAAAAATTGGTGTATTATTGTCACGGCTGAGGATGGGGGAAATCCTCAGCCGTGTGAAGCCTGTAGATGTTATGGCTGCTTGACCAAGAAGACAGGATTAGGGAGCAGGTCACCTCCTAAAGGCATCCCTAACCTGACCCTGACTCCTAGCTACATGAGCCAACCTTGATGGTAGGAGGGCTCATGCTCCAGAACCTAGAAGTCCCTGCTAGCCCTCAAGATGGCCCTAAACTAGGAGCTGAGTAAGACAACCCACTCCTCCTAGACATGGAGGAGCAGGAGTCTCAACAGCCAAGCTGCTGGGAAAAGGGGAACAATTGCCAGCCAATGTATATGGCAGGTGCTGCACTAGTTCCAGCCACCTGCCACAGCCCTGCTGACTGGATCCGTGTGCAGGAAAGCTGAGGTCCACAAATAGCAGACAGACGTCAGCACAAACTCATCCACACACCGGAACCCAGATACATGGCAGCACAGAGTCATACAGGAAAACATAAGACAGACTTAGCTAAACATAAACTTAATGAGACCTAAAACCTAAACCTATGACCACAGTGGTGGCTCTCACAGACGGATGGAAAACACAGGAGGCTGCTTCAGCTAGCAAGACTGAAGCAACCTACTGAGCCCTGCTAGAGAGAGGGTCTATATAGGCCAAAGTGGCCACACCCAAAGGTTAGACACACCCAGTGACATCACACACACACTGGGAAGGAAATGAACCCTTACACTACCACAGAAGGGAAAGACACATAAAGGGGAATAACACACAATACATACAACGTGCATAACATACACACACCTAACATAAAGGTTGCTAGGTGTGACCGCATGCCAGGGCAGCAAGCTACCTAGCAACGCTCAGGCTGCTCTGCTGCTAAAAACAACACTGGTTGCCCGCGGCAACCACAAGTGAGGCTACAGACAAGCGGCCCTCACCCGTGGTTGAAGACCCATACAAAACCGCCAGCAACTGCATGCGGTAAGAAGTCACGGTCATGGGCCTGGCCGTGACAATTATATATTTTTTTCTCTCTTGTCCTACCCTCTTTTAAAATTTTTTTGTTGACTTGTTAACATTCAGTATGTTTAAAAACACTGTCACAAGTAATGGGGAGGGGGAAACACCAGATAACACACATAAGGAAATAGACCGGAGTCTAGGCCTCAAAACTAAGGGAGAGGGATGGTGACCTCCTAGGAATCCCTAGACTAATCCCTGACTCCTGCCAATATGAGTAGACCCTGAAGGTGGCAATACTCATACACCGTAACCTTATCCCCGGAGACCCTGGAAATCCCTAGGAGTGGTGGCAGGGAATGAGACTACTGGTTCCCCTGAGGCCTAGAAAAGAGCAAACACAAGCGAATAACAAAATGCAAAACAAAATGCACTTAGCTAAAAGACGAATGGAGGAGCAGGAGATCCAAAGAAACAACACATGAGCTCAACCAAATCCAGCAGGAAATATCAACCGTATGGTAAGCCAGAACTAAATAGAGCCTCAGTAATGGCCACAAGCTGCACCTGACAAGAGGTGTGGTCATTACCAAACAACAACACTGCAAGGAGAAAACAGAGAGACTGTAAGACACCCTCACGTGCCGCCAGTCTCTCAGATCTTCTCACCTCTGTCATGGGAGGGACCGAGACAAACACACTGTACTGCTAGATTTATTATTCTTTCTAAAATTAAAAAACATTCAAAAATGTGCCTTTTTTGGGAGAATATGCCTGTCTGTGTTTATACATACATGGTAGTTTCAGAAAAAGCAGTGGCTTGTTCTGAACAACCAGTCCAAACTTATGCCTTAACAGGGGTCAGATGGTTACCAATGTTTATACACACATAGTAGTATCGGAAAAAGCATTGGCTTGTTCTGAACAAGCACTCCAAAATTCTTCCTTTCCTTTTTTTGGAAGCAGCATCAATACAGCATAGAACTGCATAAACAAGCCCACAGATGTGCAGCTGTGTAGGAGTAGTACTAGCGTCAATAGTAGCAGCATCACACTATGGAACCTAAAAGACAGGGAAGAAGATGTGAAGCTTTTTAGGGGTAGCAGTAGTGTCAATAGTAGTTGCAGTAGTAGTAGTACAGTATAGGACCTGACAGACAAGGTGTAGCAAGTGGAGATTGGGAGTGGTAGTGGCTCTGGCAATGATGGTTGAGCACACAGTAGCAATCCTTACACCGACTCTCCCTAGAGCTGTTCAGTGATATGAAGGCACACCCATTCTTCCCTCATGGCACATGCTGGCATTGGGTGTCCTGCCTGGTAGTAGTTGGGGTGTCTTTTGGTGTTAGTTGTGGGGTGCCACAAAGGTAGTAGATATGTGGCTATTTAGGCGTAGTAGTAGTGGCAGTAGGGGCAATAGCAGCAACACAGCACTGAACATAATGGACAAGAGACAGAGGCAGTGGTATAATTGGACCAGCAATAAATAGCCACTACCAGCAATGGCAGTTCAATGACATCAAATCCTCATGGATCCGTGCCTTATTCATTTTAACAAATGTGATGTACATTACCCCAGAAAATGTTCTTTCAAATTGTTCTTGATTTGATGTTATTTAATCTGTCTATGCTTTGTATTATGCTTTGTATGTATTCCCATTTAGTTAATTATGCCCTGACTTAGCAGAGGGAGCTAGCTTTCCCCTCGGAGGGAGAAGCTTTCTAGTGAGTGTTGCATCAGCCACTTAAGTGTTTTAGCTCTGCCTGCCATTCAGGGCAGATGCCAAATCAGCTCCAGAGGAAGCATCATTCTCTTCTCCATCCATTCTCTGTTTATGCACAGCTGATTGTGATACTTTTTGCATGTGGATGGTTTGTAATCTCTGACGCCTACCACACTTTCTTGCTATATTTGTGGATGGTTTGTAGTCTGGACGCCTAACACATTTTTGAGAGTTTTGCATGTCTGTAATAATTTTATTAGAGTATTTAGCAGCTCATCATTGTTGCAATATGCGTATATACAGCTATTGGGAAGAGACTGCACTGTGACTTGCCTTGGAAATGCACCTTAATATCATTAGATGTACAACTCTAATTCTGCACTGCACTAGTAAAAAGAGACTTGTTTATTTTCAATAATTGGCCTGACTCCATCACCCATATAACACTCATAACACCAAGTGCACCCCAACTACCATCAAATAGGAACCCCAACATCAGTGTGTGCCTGGAGTAAAGAAAAGGTGTGCCCTCCCATCACTGCCCTGGCACTAGGGGGCATCGGTGTGAGGATTGCCACTGTGAATAATTATTGCAGCCAGTGCCAGTACCACTCCCATCCTCTGCTCCTGCTCCTCCAGAGATTGTGGTAGATGTTTTGGTCACTTGCAGAGGAAAATTTTGCCTACTTTGTTGTGACGAGAGGACCCACTGCACTTATATAATGGATTGACTGCCCATATGATAAGCTGCACTCCTAAGCCTGGGAACTGCAGTACTGATTGCAAGGTTTGCATGCATGTGATCATTTTAGAAAGTTGCAACGTGTTTAGATTAAGACTCAGGGACTACTAATACCATCATTGCTGCCTATACACAGCTATTTTGAGAAAACTATACTGTGATATTGGAACTGTGCCTGTTGCTGCTGTTTGTATCGCAATGCTCATCATCTTCAGTAAAGAAACTGTTCCTTGTAATCACTAAATTGTGCCTGGTTAATGACTCCACCATCCATCTGCCGGCCCTGCATTTGAACTACTGCCTTGCACACTGCCAAACATCCACCATCAAGGGCACCACAACTACCACAAGGCAGGAGCCCCCATACGAGGGTATGCCCTCCATTCACTGCACTGCCCCAGGTAGTGCCAGGGTGGCAATTGCTATTGAGTACTGTGAGTACAACTACCAGCATCATAGCCACTACCACTCCTCCCATCTGTGCTTCCCCTTCGGGTGGATGCAGATACAGATTAGCAACTGATTCGCTGTGTGTCTTGTCTCACCCAGGCACATCAACACTATGACAGCATTTCAAGACTTCAGTTACACATATAAAAGGAGGGAGTGGAAGCAACGATCTGCCCTGTTTCTGTTGGGGACAGGAAGGTGTCCATGGAAGAGGACGAGGTAAATAAGCACCTGTGTGAGAATTAGACCAACATAAACGTGGAAGTGTCAACAGGACCTGGCCTTGTTGTTGGGATGCTGTGTTGCCGCTGCCACGCAAAACATTGACCCAATGGGCCATGAAAAACACGTACTGTCCCTGCTCATTAAACTGCTCCACGTGTTGATGGTGGTGTGCGCCTTTACAGCGACAAATTCAAGGAGTGGGACACGTTCTCCACTTTCTTTTACAAGTACAAGGCAGTGATGGCTTTTGTGAGTAATAATGGTGGCTAGGTATCTTTCATCGAGACTAAGTTCATGCCATCAGCTCCCTAAAGGCAATGGAATCCGCTTAGTGGTACAGCAGCAACTGCACTTCCAACAACTTAGCCAGGTGGGAGTTCAGTTTGCACACCAAAGTCACAGGTGCACAACCATAAAGCTACATGCAAGCAAAATATGGCAGCACATTGTTCTGAATTTTCGGCAGTATGTTTGTAGGGTAGCTGCCTCCTTTAGATTAAGCACTCCTTGCCCATCTGCCCAGGGCTTCTAAGTCTGTATAAATATAGCTACTTCCTACACTGCCCTGAACATTGTAGGCTTAGGTTAGGCCTAGGAGAGGCAGTTCTGTTAGTGTTAGGTACCGTCTGCAGAAGCCACCTTGATGTTGGTAGATGGGCCTGACACACGTTTGATCAAAAATGTGTGCAAAGAGCTTCCAATTTTCATGTATAGTAGGTATAGTAGCACTTTAATCCAGAATAATCCCTAATTCCTAGTTCTATTGGTTGCATGTACAGATGAGCGTATTTCTAAAAAATTCGATTCAGTCAGTTCACCGAATTTTCCAAAAAGATTTGATTCGATCCAAATCGCATTAAAAAACAGCTATTTCCTGACTGCAGAGAGACTGTAGAGTGGTGTAGAACACTGTGCCTTGCACTAACACGCATAGGGAGTCTGCTGTGGTAGTGAAAAAATACTGTGAGTCAGTATGGCACGCCAATCACAGGCGTTGCTCTTAGAATCACTGCACACTTCACTTATTTGGGCAGTTATAGGGCCAAAACTGATCAAATAACTCGTGTGAACTCAGCCTTAAAGGTCGATGTTAGTGTCAAGAAGAAGCGCACTCCTTTTATACCGTCATCAGCTGATTCCACATAGATGTCTACAGAACCTATTCAATTAAACACTTATACAAGTAGAGCCCCCTGACAGAGTGTAGAGGGTGTCACCAGTAAGTTTGTGTTGACGTCACTGATTATTTTGCCCTTCCTCTGATCCGTCAGAACAATAACCTCAAAAAAACGTATCCTGTCTGTTGAGCATCCTCCTTTACTCGGTTAGGATTTGGTCAGTAATCCATCAGTATTGCTAAAGCCAAAAAAAAGGAGTGGCTCCAAAACAGAGATGACACGTGAATGGAATATTTGCATGTCTTCTGTGTTTTGTACCCACTTTTGACTTTTGGCTACCAAATCATAAGCCAATTCTGATGCAAAATAGGGACCAATTCATACAGGCCTTACAGCTGCTACATAGACAGGATCCGTTGTGCGTCTAATTTTTCCTTCCTTCTGACAGATCATAGGAAGGGTCAAATAAATGAGGTCAACCAGGCCAAAAAGGCAAAATAGTGGGGAGGGGGGAAACAGCATGAGAAGTCCACAGAGTGGCCCAATGACAGAGTGGTGAGGTGGCAGCAGCATGAGGAGACCACAGAGTGACCCAGTGACAATGTGGTGAGGTGGAAGCAGCATGAGGAGACTACAGAGTGGTGAAGTGGCAGAAGCATGAGGAGACCACAGAGTGGCCCAGTGACATAGTGTTGAGGTAGCAACAGCATGAGGAGACCACAGAGTAGTGATGTGGCAGTAGCATGAGGAGACCACAGAGTGTTGAGTTTGCAGCAGCATGTGCCATCGTGGGTTAAAGGGACCTGGGAAGGCAGAGTTTCCCTTGGAAGTGTATTAGGCCTTCCTCATTTGCAGTCCCTCCTTTTTACATCAAATAGTCCCTTTCCTCCTTCCCCGCCTGGTTCTGTAAGGTTTTAAGAACTTCCAGGGAGACAAGAGGAGTTATTTCAGGGACCTGAGCTGTGTCTACTAAGACAGGGGTCTGCCTAGGCAATTTGGCAGCCATTGTTGCCGCCTGATCTGCCTTGGCTTTTCCCTTTGCCTTCTCTGAGTCTGTTTTACAGTGACCTTTGTTTTTATCACCGCCACTCAAGATGGCAACAGGAGGGCTTCCATAAGAGACCTCACTGCTTCCCCATTTGGATGAGTTTACCTGAAACGGTGAGGAAGTCTCTGGCTTCCAAATGGGCCCATAGTCATGGAATTTATTGGCTATTCCTGGAATCTGGCTACTTTTCCATCTGCATATCTGCAAGCCATCTCCAGAGACCTTAGCTATGCTTCTTATACAGACATGTGTGGTGGTAATGACTATACTTTTTTTTTTTGTGTCATGTTTAGTCACCACTGCCCAACCTATGTAGTACCTGCCATTAGTGTTGATTGAACATGCTTGGCCGAACACCAGTTCAGCTCGAGCATCTCGAAGCTCGGCACATGGCGGTATTTGGCTGAATACCGCATGTGCTCGAGCGCAATGCTCGAGACTCCTCCTGCACATTTGTTGGCTGCTACACAGCCAATAAGCATGCAGATAAGTACTGCCCTAAACTGTAATGCTGTAGCCATGTGTAGCTGGCCAGCTAGGACCTGTCCTAGGTTGCTAGTATAGCTTATATGTGTACACAGCTAAACCTGCCAATAGCCTTAATACAGTTCCTATGTTTATGTGTTAAAGAAAAAAGCAGAGTAATTTACAGTGACATCATGTTTTAGATGTCATATTACTGTTATATGTTGTGTTCACAGAAGCAGAAAAAGATAATATGCCTTTAAGATAAATTTTGTAATGTAAGGGAAACTCAGTGACACAGCAGAAACAACAGAAACCATAGTGTTAATCTGTTGTTACTGGGCAGAAGTCTAGACCAATCACAACCAGCTTCTCATACAGCAAGAGTTTTCACCAATCACAGCCAGCCTCAGAGACAGCCTGCCTGGGAATTCCCCCAGCTCCTGCTTCTTCAATCATTATTCGCCAGAGACAGGAGCTGAAGAGACATTCACTCCCCTGAGAGCTGAGTTTTATGGAAACAAGAGGCCAATATTTAAAACAAGTTATCTAATGTTCATATTGTTAGTATTGTGTTTAGAACTGTATACTGAACTAGATATACAGGTGAAACTCGAAAAATTTGAATATCGTGCAAAGTTCATTTATTTCAGTAATGCAACTTAAAAGGTTAAACTAACATATGAGATAGACTTATTACATGCAAAGCGAGATATTTCAAGCCTTTATTTGGTATAATTTGGATGATTATGGCTTACAGCTTATGAAACCCCAAAGTCTTAATTTTGAGGTACCCTTTGCTCAGGGGGTATGGATTAATTAGCTGACTAGAGTGTGACACTTTGAGCCTAGAATATTGAACCTTTCACAAAACTCTAATTTTTGTGAGCTGCATTAATGCAATTCCTTTTAATTTGCATTACTGAAATAAATGGACTTTTGCACGATATTCTAATTTTTCGAGTTTCACCTGTATATGTGTTTACTTACAGTTCCACTAATTGCAACCATACAAATTAAATTGCAAAGTACAAATGCAAATTGAAAGCTACCGTTGCAAACTGAACTACTACAGATACCATACAAACATATTGCAATCCAAATTGCATACAACCATTCCAGATCATACTCAACCAATCTGTAAATAGTCACTGCTAACGGCGTACTACAAGTGAACTATTAGTTAGACCTCAGATATACCGCTCAGAGAGATCATAAAGTGCTTAAATAACTTAAAGTTAGAGTACAGATACTCAAGAGAGAAATATATCCACCATTTTATGTTGACTGACAAGATTGAACAGTTGAACCACCATCTTATGCATACCGCCATTTTGTGATATCTTTTTAACACGTGTTTTGTACATGGACTATCTGCTGCGGAGGTGGCAGTTTTATATATGAAGAAAAGTAGAAGTTAATTGAAGCATTTGGTGTGCACTTTAACGCCTTAGGGACACAGCCTTATTTCACCTTAAGGACCAGGCCATTTTTTGCAAATCTGACCAGTGTCACTTTAAGTGGTGATAACAAATTTCTAAGTTTCAGTTTCTCTACTTCTGTATTACATAGTAATACCCCCAAAAATTGTGATAACTTTACATTCCCCATATGTCTACTTCATGTTTGAATTATTTTGGGAATGATATTTTATTTTTTGGGGATGTTACAAGGCTTAGAAGTTTAGAAGCAAATCTTGAAAATTTTTAGAAATCCAATTTTTAGGGACCACTACAGGTCTGAAGTCACTTTACAAGGCTTACATAATAGAAACCACCCAAAAATGACCCCATTCTATAAACTACACCCCTCAAGGTATTCAAAACTGATTTTACAAACTTTGTTAACCCTTTAGGTGTTGCACAAGATTTAATGGAAAACAGAGATACAATTTCAAAATTTCACTTTTTTGGCAGATTTTCCATTTTAATATTTTTTTTCCAGTTACAAAGCAAGGGTTAACAGCCAAACAAAACTCATTATTTATGGCCCTGATTCTGTAGTTTACGGAAACACCCCATATGTAGTCGTAAACTGCTGTACGGGCACACGGCAGGGCGCAGAAGGAAAAGAATGCCATACGGTTTTTGGAAGGCAGATTTTGCTGGACTAGTTTTTTTGACACAATGTCCCATTTGAAGCCCCCCCTGATGCAACCCTAGATTAGAAACTCCATAAAAGTGACCCCATCTAAGAAACTACACCCCTCAAGGTATTCAAAACAGATTTTACAAACTTTGTTAACCCTTTAGGTGTTGCACAAGATTTAATGGAAAATAGAGATGCAATTTCAAAATTTCACTTTTTTGGCAGATTTTCCATTTTAATATTTTTTATCCAGTTACAAAACAAGGGTTAACAGCCAAACAAAACTCATTATTTATGGCCCTGATTCTGTAGTTTACAGAAACACCCCATATGTGGTCGTAAACTGCTGTACAGGCACATGGTAGGGCGCAGAAGGAAAGGAATGCCATACGGTTTATAGAAGGCAGATTTTGCTGGACTGTTTTTTTTTTACACAATGTCCCATTTGAAGCCCCCCTGATGCACCCCTAGAGTAGAAACTCCAAAAAAATGACCCCATTTTAGAAACTACGGGATAGGGTGGCAGTTTTGTTGGTACTAGTTTAGGGTACATATGATTTTTGGTTGCTTTATATTACACTTTTTGTGAGTCAAGGTAACATAAAATAGCTTTTTTGGCACCGTTTTTTTTTTTGTTATTTACAACATTCATCTGACAGGTTAGATCAGGGCTGGCCAACCTGCGGCTCTCCAGCTGTTGCAAAACTACAACTCCCAGCATGCCTAGACTGCTTATAGCTATCAGCCTACAGCAGGGCATGGTGGGAAATGTAGTTTTACAACAGCTGGAGAGCCGCAGGTTGGCCAGCCCTGGGTTAGATCATGTGGTAATTTTATAGAGCAGGTTGTCACGGACGCAGCGATACCTAATATGTATGCTTTTTTTTTTTTTTATGTAAGTCTTACACAATGATTTCATTTTGTAAACAAAAAAAATGTTTTAGTGTCTCCATAGTCTAAGAGCCATAGTTTTTTCAGTTTTTGGGCGATTATCTTAAGTAGGGTCTCATTTTTTGCGGGATGAGATGACGGTTTGATTGGCACTATTTTGGGGTGTATATGACTTTTTGATCGCTTGCTATTACACTTTTTGTGATGTAAGATGACAAAAAATGGCTTTTTTTACACCGTTTTTATTTTTATTTTTTTACGGTGGTCACCTGAGGGGTTAGATCATGTGATATTTTTATAGAGCCGGTTGATACGGACGTGGCGATACCTAATATGTATACTTTTTTTTTTTATGTAAGTTTTACACAATGATTTCATTTTTGAAGCAAAAAAAATCATGTTTTAGTGTTTCCATAGTCTAAGAGCCATAGTTTTTTCAGTTTTGGGGCGATTATCTTGGGTAGGGTATGATTTTTGCGGGATGAGATGACGGTTTGATTGTTACAATTTTGGCGTACATACGACTTTTTTGATCACTTTTATTACCTTTTTTTGGGAAGTAAGGTGGGCAAAATTTCAATTTCATCATAGTTTTTTATTTTTTATTTTTATGGCGTTCACCGTTCGGGTAAAGTAACATGACTGTTTTATAGATCAGGTCGTTACGGACGCGGCGATACCAAACATGTGTAGGGAATTATATTTTTTTCATTTTTAATCAGTGATAAATGTGTTTTTGGATTTTTACTTTTTTTTCACTTTTTTCACTTTTTTTTTTACCCAGACCCACTTGGTTCTTGAAGATCCAGTGGGTCTGATGTCTGTATAATACAGTACAATACACTATATAGGGTATTGTACTGTATTTTACTTACACTTTGTCTGAACAGATCTATGCCTTCAGCACAGATCTGTTCAGCACCATGGACAGCAGGATGCCTGAGACGGCGTCCTGTTGCCATGGGAGCCTTCCCCGTCTGCTCAGTTGTGGCCACAACTGCGCAGACGGGGAAGGGTAAGGACGGGGCTGTCGGGGGGCTGTCTGGGAGCTCTCTCCCTCTCCTATCGGGGGGCTGCAAAGGCACAGCAGCCCCCCGATCGGAGAGGGAGGGAGCTCCCTGGGCTGTTAACCTTTTACGGACCGCGGTATGGAAAGGGTTAAACGGCTGACATCGCATCACCGATGTCAGCCGTTTATACCAGGGTGTCAGTAATGTGCTGACACTCTGGTATACCACTGTACACCAACGATTATTCAAGGGGAGGCGGGCAGGGGATCGCACCGCCCGCAACCCTCCCCCTGCACCTCCCACCGCCATAAAATTATTCAGGGATGCAGGGGGGGGGGGGGGTGAAACATATATATTTTGGGCATTATAAAGTTTCTGATCCCTGCAAAAAGCGCATCAAACCGCAGGTCTGGTCTGAATTGACCTGCGGTTTGATGCGATCGCCGACATGGGGGGGTCACGGGACCCCCCCGCGCATTTAGCTTAAGTGCCTGCTCAATGATTTGAGCAGGCACCTTGTTCCGATCACTGCCGGCTGGGCGGCAGTGATCGGAACAACACATGACGTACCGGTACGTCATGTGTCCTTAAGTACCAGGACATCATGACGTACCGGTACGTCATGTGTCCTTAAGAGGTTAAACCTACTGTTTCCATAGAACGGCGCTAGAGGAATTACAGAGTAATAGACAGTCTGGTTAGACTATAAGTCAGAAATATCAAAATTCTTCTAATGCCACAGCGCAAAAGGCACTTCATAGTGTTGCGCCTGCCACACCATGTTGGTTTCTGGCATTACAGTGATTGGCTGGCTGGAACGCCCTGATGACACGTGTTCGGCTCAGTATTACTCAGGGAGAGCTGTGCTGAGGAAGGGAAAGATAGAGTAGGGAGTGAAATTAGTTTTTTTTCGTAGAAAAACTTGTCAGAGACCCAAAAGTTTTTTTAAGGACTATTGTTGTGTGTGGCAGCAGCAATATATATTTTTAGCGCAACCTGCGCTAAATTGCTAAAACTTTACAGACCCAAAAGTCCTTTTAAGGACTATTGTGTGTGGCAGCAATATCTATTTTTAGAGCATCCTGTGCTAAATAGCGTGAAATAGTTAGGCCGCTGCAGACAGCGACATTATCTGCGCTACATCTCCTGTGTAACGTGTGCACATCCCGAAAATATCAGTGAGATCCAGTGTACTTTTTCTGTAGACGGTGTCCGCTGCGGACAGTGACATTAGCTGCGCTACATATCCTGTGTAACGTGTGCACATCCCAAAAATATCAGTGACATCTATTGTACTTTTTCCGTAGATGGTGTCTGCTGTGGACAGTGACATTAGCTGCGCTACATCTCCTGTTTAAGGTGTGCACATCCCAAAAATATCAGTGACATCCAGTGTATTTTTTCTGTAGACGGTGTCCGCTGCGGACAGTGACATTAGCTGCGGCACTCACCTTCAGATGTAAAAAACTTTCTTTATTCTTCCATTGTTTAAAAATGGGTCAGCGGGATAGACAACATAAAATGCACATGTAAAAAACCGGCAACGACCGTTTCGCGCTTGTATGCGCTTCCTCTGGCCTCGGTCTGTATATGAGTGCAATGCAGATCTTAATACCACACCTGGTGCCAGACACGCCCACAGGTGATATCGTCACTCCCTATACTGGGAGGTTGCTAACAATAAAAAATGAATTCCACCACATATACCTACAGACCTTTAACAAATGTTTGAGAGATTTCGTGAACATTTAAATACCTTAAATACTGGCAGAGCGGTTCCTTGCCTTATACAACATGTGAACGAGGACCACGGGGGAGATCGTAGAGTCCTGAGGTTTGCAGGAGTGGAGGTAGTTCCACCTCTACCACAATGGGGCGACAGAGAGCGGGAACTACTTAGGAGAGAAGGAAGGTGGGTACTTTGTTCCGGAGCGACGGGACCCCTGGGACTTAATGAAAAGTTGGCTATGGGAATGTTTTTGTAGATTGATTTGTTATGTTGTTTTTGGATATCAGGTTGGCGTTGTCTTTTGTTAAAGGTCTGTAGGTATATGTGGTGCAATTCAGTCTTTATTGTTAGCAACCTCCCAGTATAGGGAGTGATGATATCACCTGTGGGCGTGTCTGGCACCAGGTGTGGTATTAAGATCTGCATTGCACTCACATACAGACCGAGGCCAGAGGAAGCACATACAAGCGCGAAACGGCCGTTGCCATTTTATTACATGTGCATTTTATGTTGTCTGTCCCGCTGACAAGTTTTTAAGCAATGGAAGGATAAAGAAAGTTTTTTACATCCGAAGATGAGTGCGGCAATTTCCTTTTTCTTGTGCACTGGATTCTTGAAGATATTGCCTGTCAATGCAGAGCACCACCGAATGATTTATTATATATGCTTTGGTTTGCATTTGTGATGTTATCAGTACAGGACTATTACGACATACACGTAGTGCCACTCAAGCTTTTTCTATGGTATTATCAGCTGAGCTACATCTCCTGTTTAACGTGTGCATATCCCAAAAATATCAGTGACATCCAGTGTATATTTTCCGTAGACAGTGTCCGCTGCAGACAGTGACATTAGCTGTGCTACATCTCCTGTGTAACCTGTGCACATCCCAAAAATATCAGTGACATTCAGTGTACTTTTTCCGTAGACGGTGTCCCCTGTGGACAGTGACATTAGCTGCGTTAAATCTCCTGTGTAATGTTTCCACATCCAAAATACCTGTGACATTCCCTGCAATTTTATATTAGCTGCTGCTGACATTAGCAACGTTATCTGCGGTATTTCTATGTAATTTCTGTGTAACGTGTGCGCATCCTAAAAATATCAGTGACATCCGTAGACAGTGTCCGCTGCGGACAGTGACATTAGCTGCGTTACATCTCCTGTGTAATGTGTGCACATCCAAAAAATATCAGTGACATCCAGTGTACTTTTATATTAGCCGCTGGTGACATCAGCGACATTAGCTGCACTATTTCTCCTGTTTAACGTTTCCACATCCAAAATACCTGTGACATACCCTGTGATTTTATATTAGCCACTGCTGACATCAGCGACATTATCTGCGGTGTTTCTCCTGTGTAACGTGTGCGCATCCCAAAAATATCAGTGACATCCAGTGTACTTTTTCCATAGACGGTGTCCGCTGCGGACAGTGACATTAGATGCGCTACCTCTCCTGTGTAACCTGTGTACATCCAAAAAATATCAGCGACATCCAGTGTATTTTTTCGGTAGACGGTGTCCGCTGCGGACAGTGATATTACCTGGGGTACATCTCCTGTGTAACGTTTCCACATCCAAAATACCTGTGACATTCCCTGTAATTTTATATTAGCCGCTGCTCACATCAGCCACATTATCTGCTGTATTTCTCCTATGTAATGTTTGCGCATCCCAAAAATATCAGTGACATCCAGTGTACTTTTTCCGTAGATGGTGTCCGCTGCGGACAGTGACATTAGCTGCGCTACATCTCCTGTGTAACGTGTGCACATCCAAAAAATATCAGTGACATCCAGTGTACTTTTTCCGTAGACGGTGTCCGCTGTGGACAGTGACATTAGCTGCGCTACATCTCCTGTGTAACGTTTCCACATCCAAAATACCTGTGACATTCCCTGTAATTTTATATTAGCCGCTGCTGACATCAGCGACATTATCTGCGGTATTTCTCCTGTGTAGCGTGTGCGCATCCCAAAAATATCAGTCACATACAGTGTACTTTTTCCTTAGACAGTGTCCGCTGCGGACAGTGACATTAGCTGCGCTACATCTCCTGTGTAACGTGTGCACATCGAAAAAATATCAGTGACGTCTAGTTTACTTTTTCCAAAGACGGTGTCCGCTGCGGACAGTCACATTTCCTGGGGCACATCTCCTGTGTAAAGTTTTCACATCCAAAATACCTGTGATATTCCGAGTAATTTTATATTAGCCGCTGGTGACATCAGCGACATTATCTGTGGTATTTCTCCTGTATAACGTTTCCACATCCAAAATACCTGTGACATTTCCTGCAATTTCATATTAGCACTGCTGACATCAGCGACATTATCTGCGGTATTTCTCCTGTGTAACGTGTGCGCATCCCAAATACTTTATTTTTATTTTTTTGCGCATACACTTACAAATCCTATGCTACTGTACGTGTGACATACTTTCAAGCGTATATAACATTTATTATGAAGAAGGCGAGCAGTAAGGGACAGGGAAGTGGCCGTGATGCTGATGGTGCACACAGAGGCTGTGGCCCTGGGCGCGTTAAAACTGTGCCTGCTGCCAGAGCACAAGAAAAACAATCATCCACGATACCTAGCTTCATGTCCCAGTTTGCATGGCGGCGCAGGACAACGCTCTCAAAGTCAGACCAGTGGAACCAGGTGGTTGGTTGGATTGCAGCAGATAATGCTTCCAGTCGGTTAAGTACCCTGTCTTCCACCAAGTCCAGTCTCATTAGCCAAGAGTCTGGTCAACACAATCCTCACCCTGATCCTCCTTCCTCCCACCATGGAGAGTCTTAGCAACCAAGTGATCCCACACTCGGATACAGGGGCGTAGCTAGAAATGCATGGGCCCCATAGCAAAAAAATGTATGGCCCCCCCCCCCCGTGCCATCCACAGATCCCCCCTCCCCTAAACAGTTCCATCCACAGATCCCCCCTCATAACAGTGCCATCCACAGATCCCCCCCTAAACAGTGCCATCCACAGATCCCCCCCCCCCTCATAACAGTGGCATCCACAGATCCCCCCCTCAACAGTGCCATCCACAGATCCCCCCCTAAACAGTGCAATCCACAGATCCCCCCTCCCCTACACAGTGCAATCCACAGATCCCCCTAAACAGTGCCATCCACAGATCCCCCCCTCATAACAGTGCCATCCACAGATCCCCCTCCACGCCGCTCACAGCAGTATATTTATAAACTATGATGAGACACAGTTGCCAATAAGTCAACGGCAATTAGTGTCTCAAGAAGTTGATGATGAGAATGAGACACAGTTGTCAATAACTGAGGTTGTTGTTAGAGCAACAAGTCAGGAGGATTAGCAGAGTGAGGAAGTGGAAGAGGAGGTGATGGACAATGAAGTCACTGAACCAACCTGGGAAGGTGGCAAGCCGAGCAAGGACAGCAGTACAGAGGGGGAGGGATCCGCAGCACCGCAACAGGCTGGAAGAGGCAGTGGGGTGGCAAAAGGGAGAAGGCGAGCCACATCAAACCCGGAGCACACCCTTGCAGAAATCTCCCTTGCCGAGGGGTAGGTGATGTGCAGTCTGGCGCTTTTTTGAGGAAAGAATTGTAATTTGGAACCTGTGCCATGCAAAAATGAGCAGGGGCGTGAACACTAACAACCTCACCACGACCAGCATGATCCGCCACATGGCATCAAAGCACCGTAATAGGTGGGCCGAACGCCTGGGTCCACAATCTGTGTCTGCGGGTCTGTCATGGCGGACGTGCACAGTATAACAGATAACACACCAACCAGGCTCTGGACGAGAGACAGGGGAAGGGTCACCTCCTAGTTTATCCCTGACCTCTTTCCCTGCACTGCTCAGCCCACAGACAGACCTTAAAGGTAGGTTTGCT
This sequence comes from Bufo bufo, assembly GCF_905171765.1. NCBI lineage: Eukaryota > Metazoa > Chordata > Amphibia > Anura > Bufonidae > Bufo > Bufo bufo. The sequence goes on from NC_053391.1 coordinate 119,876,491, forward strand.
GTGTCCTCCAGCCTGTACTGACAGAACCCTGAACTCCCTGAGATGGTGAAGTGGGGAGAAAGAAGCAGCCTGCTCGCACAGAACCTGGATGGGATAGATGACATAAACAACCAAACAAGAAATGACACTTATCTGCTGAGAGCACAAACTGACAGCCAACCTTCCCTCCAAACTTCCCAGACCAAAATGAACAGTATAATCCGCTCAGAGCACTTAGCTGGAGACCATTTAAACTAATGACTCCACCCAGTGCACCTGATGCGAGGCGGATCCAGCACGGCATCAAAACAAAAACTAAACTCGAGCTGCAATCCTGGCTGACTTTCGCACATCGTCAGAGTGGGGCATGACAGGGTCACACTACTGCCTCCTCTTCCCCTGTGTTACGTCCTGGCCAATCCACTGTCGAAGGCGCAGGCTCGGATTTATTCCCGCCCTGCACCTGGACCTTCGCAAGCACCATCAGCGACCACATCCACTTCCGTGTCCCAGCGCAGCGTACAAATGTCCTTACCCCAGGCATTGGAACACAAGCGCAAATACCCAGCCACCGACCCACAGGCCATAGCACTAAATGCGCAACTTTCCAAATTACTGGCCTTGGAAATGTTGCCATTTAGGCTTGTGGACACTGAGGCTTTTTGCAGCCTGATGTTGCGGCCGTCCCTCGTCACGCAGTGCCCAGCCGCCACTATTTTTCACGGTGTGCCGTGCCCGCCTTACACCAACATGTGTCCCGTAACATCAACTGTGCCCTGACCAACGCAGTTACTGGGAAGGTCCAGTTAACCACTGACACATGGACAAGTGCTTGTGGCCAGGGACACTACATTTCCCTGACTGCACACTGGGAGAACGTTGTGGAGGCCGGGAGCGAGTCGTACTCTGGGATTGCGCAGGTGCTACCGATGCCAAGAATTGCGGGCCCTAATTCCATCAGGGTTTCCGCCACCACCTACGTTAGTGGCTCCAACCACCACTTCTCCTCCACCTCCTCCTCCTCTTCCACCTCAGAATTATCCTCTTGCAGCACCAGTCAGCCATCATCACCAGGAAACAGTGTAGCACTGCGGTGGGGAAGAGTCAACAGGCCGTGCTTAAGCTGTTCTGCTTAGGTGACAAACCGCACACCGCCACAGAGCTGTGGCAGGGGATAAGAGACCAGACTGAGCTGTGACTTTCGCCACTCAACCTAGAACCAGGCATGGTTGTGTCTGATAATGGCCATAACTTGGTGGCGGCTTTGGAGCTCGGGAAGATCACACACATCCCATGCCTAGAACACGTCTTCAAATTAGTGGTTTAGCGGTCTCTCAAAACCTTTTGCCTGAGCTACTGGTGAAGGTGCGCCGCGTGTGTGCCCATTTCCAAAGGCTCACAGTAGCCGAAACGCACGCGTCACTTATCATTTGTATGTGACCATTAAATCTATTTAAAATTATTACTGAAGCGAGTGCTGGTCCTTACTATACCATTATCTGTGGATCTTCCTCCCGGGACGCGCGCACCGCTGAAAGCAGAAGTGCCGCTTGTATCTTCTCTTGGACCCATTTCCACAAGTCATCGACAGCTTCCGCCGGTCTCTCAACGCTGCATTGCCAGCTCACCGACTGTTGTGTGACGTGAGCACGCGCTGGAACTCCACGTTCCACATGTTGGCCAGGCTTTGTAAGCAGCAGGGGGCAGTAGTGGAATACCAGTTGCAACATGGTCATCGCCTTTCTAGTCAGCTTCTGGTATTCACAAGCTAGGAGTGGGCATGGATGTCTGACCTCTGTGAGGTTTTAAGAAACTTTGAGGAATCAACACAGATGGTGAGCGGCGATAATGCTATTATCAGCGTCACCATCCCACTTCTGTGTCTACTCAAATGCTTGCTGCTCACAATTAAGGCCGATGCTTTGCATGTGGAAGAGGTGGAAATGGGGGAAGACATTACACAGGGTGATAGCCAGACCACCCTCAGTTCGTCTTCTCAGGGCAAATTGGATGAGGAGGAGGAGCAGGAGATGGTTGCCTCCGCTACAGAGGGTAGTACCCATGGAAGTTTAATTCCATCTGTTCAGTGTAGATGCGCAGAAGAGGAGGAAGAGAATAGGGAGATTAAGAGTCATTCTGCTGATGACAACAGCAAAGTCTTGCCTGTTGGTACTCTGGTACACATGGCTGACTTTATGTTAGGCTGCCATTTCCGGGACCCATGCGTTTTACGCATTTTGGACAATACCGATTACTGGTTGTTCATCCTTCTCGACCTTCGCTACAAAGAGAACTTCTCATCTCTCATTCCTGTGGTGGAGAGGACAAGCAAAATGGTGCAAGATCAGAAGGTCCTTGTGGAAAAATTGCTCCAAAAATTTCCAGCAGACAGCGCTGGCAGCAGAGTAGGTAGTTCCTTGGGCAACCGAGGAGGGGAGAAAAGGGGAACACACAGCAGTTACAACAGATGCAAGGCAACACTCTCCAAGGCCTGGGACAGTTTAATGACACCCCGCCAGCACCCTCACCCTGATGCGCAGCCAATTGTCACAAGGAGAGAAAAGTTTTGGAAGATGGTGAAGGAGTACGTAGCAGACCGTGCCAGTGTCCTCAATGATCCCTCTGTGCCTTACAACTACTGGGTGTCCAAACTGGACATGTGGCATTAACTGGCCTGCCGCCAGCGTTTTGTCAGAGCAGATATTTAGTGCTGCTGGGGGCATAATAAATGATAAGCGCATCCGCCTGTCAACTGAAAATGCTGACAGGTTGACTCTTATAAAAATGAATAAGGCCTGGATTGCCTCTGACTTCTCTACTCCACCATAGGAAAGCGGCTGAACATAAAGGCACTTTAAATGTGTTTTTTATAATGTACTGAATACACTGTATTCCCATGTACCCCTTCCAACAAAAAAAAGGGTATATGGTTCAATATTCCTTTTCTCGTCCTCCTCCTCTTCCATCATATCAACATGCTTATTAGTCTTCCCTTGCTCCTAATGTTGCAGAGGGTCAGCTTACCTGCAGGCCCTCACCTATAATCTTTTAGAGGGTCAGCTTATCTGCAGGCCCTCACATATAATGTTTTAGAGGGTCAGCTCAACAGCAGGCTCTCAACCATAATGTTTTACAGGGTCAGCTCACCAGCAGGCCCTCACCTACAATCTTTTAGAGGGTCATCCCAGCTGCAGACCCTCGCAAATAATGTTTTAGAGGGTCAGTTCACCAGCAGGCCCTCACCTACAATCTTTTAGAGGGTCAGCTCACCTGCAGGCCCTCACATGTAATGTTTTAGAGGGTCAGTTCACCAGCAGGCCCTCACCTACAATCTTTTAGAGGGTCAGTTCACCAGCAGGCCCTCACCTACAATCTTTTAGAGGGTCAGCTTACCTGCAGGCCCTTGCATGTAATGTTTTAGAGGGTCAGTTCACCAGCAGGCCCTCACCTACAATCTTTTAGAGGGTCAGCTCACCTGCAGGCCCTCGCGTATAATGTTTTAGAGGGTCAGCTCATCAGCAGGCCCTCACCTATAATCTGTTAGAGGGTCAGCTCAGCTGCAGGCCCTCGCATGTAATGTTTTAGAGGGTCAGCTCACCAGCAGGCCTGGACCTACAATCTTTTAGAGGGTCAGCTCACCTGCAGGCCCTCGCATATAATGTTTTAGAGGGTCAGTTCACCAGCAAGCCCTCACCTACAATATTTTAGAGGGTCAGCTCACCAGCAAGCCCTCACCTACAATCTTTTAGAGGGTCAGCTCACCTGCAGGCCCTCATATATAATGTTTTAGAGGGTCAGCTCACCAGCAGGCCCGGACCTACAATCTTTTAGAGGGTCAGCTCACCTGCAGGCCCCCACATGTAATGTTTTAGAGGGGGAGCTCACCAGTAGGCCCTCACCTACAATCTTTTAGAGGGTCAGCTCACCTGCAAGTCCTCACCTACAATCTTTTAGAGGGTCAGCTCACCTGCAAGCCCTCACATATAATGTTTTAGAGGGTCAGTTCACCAGCAGGCCCTCACCTACAATATTTTAGAGGGTCAGCTCACCAGCAAGCCCTCACCTACAATCTTTTAGAGGGTCAGCTCACCTGCAGGCCCTCATATATAATGTTTTAGAGGGTCAGCTCACCAGCAGGCCCGGACCTACAATCTTTTAGAGGGTCAGCTCACCTGAAGGCCCTTGCATATAATGTTTTAGAGGGTCAGCTCACCAGCAGGCCCTCACCTACAATCTGTTAGAGGGTCAGCTCACCTGCAGGCCCTCGCATGTAATGTTTTAGAGGGTCAGTTCACCAGCAGGCCCTCACCTACAATCTTTTAGAGGATCAGCTCACCTGCAGGCCCTCGCATGTAATGTTTTAGAGGGTCAGTTCAACCGCAGGCCCTCATCTACAATCTTTTAGAGGGTCAGCTCACCTGCAGGTCCTCGCATGTAATGTTTTAGAGGGTCAGTTCACCAGCAGTCCCTCACCTACAATCTTTTAGAGGGTCAGCTCACCTGCAGGCCCTTGCATATAATGTTTAAGAGAATCAGCTCACCAGCAGGCCCTCGCCTACAATCTTTTAGAGGGTCAGCTCACCTGCATGCCCTCGCATGTATTGTTTTAGAGGGTCAGCTCACCAGCAGGCCCGGACCTACAATCTTTTAGAGGGTCAGCTCACCTGTAGGCCCTCGCATGTCATGTTTTAGAGGGTGAGCTCACCAGCAGGCCCTCACCTACAATCTTTTAGAGGGGCAGCTCAAATGCAGTCTTTTGCATATAATGTTTTAGAGGGTCAGCTCACCAGCAAGCCCTCACCTACAATCTTTTAGAGGGTCAGTTCACCTGCAGGCCCTCATATATAATGTTTTAGAGGGTCAGCTCACCAGCAGGCCCGGACCTACAATCTTTTAGAGGGTCAGCTCACCTGCAGGCCCCCACATGTAATGTTTTAGAGGGGGAGCTCACCAGTAGGCCCTCACCTACAATCTTTTAGAGGGTCAGCTCACCTGCAAGTCCTCACCTACAATCTTTTAGAGGGTCAGCTCACCTGCAGGCCCTCGCATATAATGTTTTAGAGGGTCAGTTCACCAGCAGGCCCTCACCTACAATATTTTAGAGGGTCAGCTCACCTGCAAGTCCTCACCTACAATCTTTTAGAGGGTCAGCTCACCTGCAGGCCCTCGCATATAATGTTTTAGAGGGTCAGTTCACCAGCAGGCCCTCACCTACAATATTTTAGAGGGTCAGCTCACCAGCAAGCCCTCACCTACAATCTTTTAGAGGGTCAGCTCACCTGCAGGCCCTCATATATAATGTTTTAGAGGGTCAGCTCACCAGCAGGCCCGGACCTACAATCTTTTAGAGGGTCAGCTCACCTGCAGGCCCTCGCATGTAATGTTTTAGAGGGTCAGTTCACCAGCAGGCCCTCACCTACAATATTTTAGAGGATCAGCTCACCTGCAGGCCCTCGCATGTAATGTTTTAGAGGGTCAGTTCACCCGTAGGCCCTCATCTACAATCTTTTAGAGGGTCAGATCACCTGCAGGTCCTCGCATGTAATGTTTTAGAGGGTCAGTTCACCAGCAGTCCCTCACCTACAATCTTTTAGAGGGTCAGCTCACCTGCAGGCCCTTGCATATAATGTTTTAGAGAATCAGCTCACCTGCAGGCCCTCATATATAATGTTTTAGAGGGTCAGCTCACCAGCAGGCCCGGACCTACAATCTTTTAGAGGGTCAGCTCACCTGCAGGCCCCCACATGTAATGTTTTAGAGGGGGAGCTCACCAGTAGGCCCTCACCTACAATCTTTTAGAGGGTCAGCTCACCTGCAAGTCCTCACCTACAATCTTTTAGAGGGTCAGCTCACCTGCAAGTCCTCACCTACAATCTTTTAGAGGGTCAGCTCACCTGCAAGCCCTCACATATAATGTTTTAGAGGGTCAGTTCACCAGCAGGCCCTCACCTACAATATTTTAGAGGGTCAGCTCACCAGCAAGCCCTCACCTACAATCTTTTAGAGGGTCAGCTCACCTGCAGGCCCTCATATATAATGTTTTAGAGGGTCAGCTCACCTGAAGGCCCTTGCATATAATGTTTTAGAGGGTCAGCTCACCAGCAGGCCCTCACCTACAATCTGTTAGAGGGTCAGCTCACCTGCAGGCCCTCGCATGTAATGTTTTAGAGGGTCAGTTCACCAGCAGGCCCTCACCTACAATCTTTTAGAGGGTCAGCTCACCTGCAGGCCCTCGCATGTAATGTTTTAGAGGGTCAGTTCACCCGCAGGCCCTCATCTACAATCTTTTAGAGGGTCAGCTCACCTGCAGGTCCTCGCATGTAATGTTTTAGAGGGTCAGTTCACCAGCAGTCCCTCACCTACAATCTTTTAGAGGGTCAGCTCACCTGCAGGCCCTTGCATATAATGTTTTATAGGGTCAGCTCACCAGCAGGCCCTCACCTACAATCTGTTAGAGGGTCAGCTCACCTGCAGGCCCTTGCATATAATGTTTAAGAGAATCAGCTCACCAGCAGGCCCTCGCCTACAATCTTTTAGAGGGTCAGCTCACCTGCATGCCCTCGCATGTATTGTTTTAGAGGGTCAGCTCACCAGCAGGCCCGGACCTACAATCTTTTAGAGGGTCAGCTCACCTGTAGGCCCTCGCATGTCATGTTTTAGAGGGTGAGCTCACCAGCAGGCCCTCACCTACAATCTTTTAGAGGGGCAGCTCAAATGCAGGCTTTTGCATATAATGTTTTAGAGGGTCAGCTCACCAGCAAGCCCTCACCTACAATCTTTTAGAGGGTCAGTTCACCTGCAGGCCCTCATATATAATGTTTTAGAGGGTCAGCTCACCAGCAGGCCCGGACCTACAATCTTTTAGAGGGTCAGCTCACCTGCAGGCCCCCACATGTAATGTTTTAGAGGGGGAGCTCACCAGTAGGCCCTCACCTACAATCTTTTAGAGGGTCAGCTCACCTGCAAGTCCTCACCTACAATCTTTTAGAGGGTCAGCTCACCTGCAGGCCCTCGCATATAATGTTTTAGAGGGTCAGTTCACCAGCAGGCCCTCACCTACAATATTTTAGAGGGTCAGCTCACCAGCAAGCCCTCACCTACAATCTTTTAGAGGGTCAGCTCACCTGCAGGCCCTCATATATAATGTTTTAGAGGGTCAGCTCACCAGCAGGCCCGGACCTACAATCTTTTAGAGGGTCAGCTCACCTGAAGGCCCTTGCATATAATGTTTTAGAGGGTCAGCTCACCAGCAGGCCCTCACCTACAATCTGTTAGAGGGTCAGCTCACCTGCAGGCCCTCGCATGTAATGTTTTAGAGGGTCAGTTCACCAGCAGGCCCTCACCTACAATCTTTTAGAGGATCAGTTCACCTGCAGGCCCTCGCATGTAATGTTTTAGAGGGTCAGTTCACCCGTAGGCCCTCATCTACAATCTTTTAGAGGGTCAGATCACCTGCAGGTCCTCGCATGTAATGTTTTAGAGGGTCAGTTCACCAGCAGTCCCTCACCTACAATCTTTTAGAGGGTCAGCTCACCTGCAGGCCCTTGCATATAATGTTTTAGAGAATCAGCTCACCAGCAGGCCCTCGCCTACAATCTTTTAGAGGGTCAGTTCACCAGCAGGCCCTCACCTACAATATTTTAGAGGGTCAGCTCACCAGCAAGCCCTCACCTACAATCTTTTAGAGGGTCAGATTACCTGCAGGTCCTCGCATGTAATGTTTTAGAGGGTCAGTTCACCAGCAGTCCCTCACCTACAATCTTTTAGAGGGTCAGCTCACCTGCAGGCCCTTGCATATAATGTTTTAGAGAATCAGCTCACCAGCAGGCCCTCGCCTACAATCTTTTAGAGGGTCAGCTCACCTGCATGCCCTCGCATGTATTGTTTTAGAGGGTCAGCTCACCAGCAGGCCCGGACCTACAATCTTTTAGAGGGTCAGCTCACCTGCAGGCCCTCATATATAATGTTTTAGAGGGTCAGCTCACCAGCAGGCCCGGACCTACAATCTTTTAGAGGGTCAGCTCACCTGAAGGCCCTTGCATATAATGTTTTAGAGGGTCAGCTCACCAGCAGGCCCTCACCTACAATCTGTTAGAGGGTCAGCTCACCTGCAGGCCCTCGCATGTAATGTTTTAGAGGGTCAGTTCACCAGCAGGCCCTCACCTACAATCTTTTAGAGGATCAGCTCACCTGCAGGCCCTCGCATGTAATGTTTTAGAGGGTCAGTTCACCTGCAGGCCCTCATCTACAATCTTTTAGAGGGTCAGATCACCTGCAGGTCCTCGCATGTAATGTTTTAGAGGGTCAGTTCACCAGCAGTCCCTCACCTACAATCTTTTAGAGGGTCAGCTCACCTGCAGGCCCTTGCATATAATGTTTTAGAGAATCAGCTCACCAGCAGGCCCTCGCCTACAATCTTTTAGAGGGTCAGCTCACCTGCATGCCCTCGCATGTATTGTTTTAGAGGGTCAGCTCACCAGCAGGCCCGGACCTACAATCTTTTAGAGGGTCAGCTTACCTGTAGGCCCTCGCATGTCATGTTTTAGAGGGTGAGCTCACCAGCAGGCCCTCACCTACAATCTTTTAGAGGGTCAGCTCACCAGCAGGCCCTCACCTACAATCTTTTAGAGGGTCAGCTCACCAGCAAGTCCTCACATATGTTTTAGAGGGTCAGCTCACCAGCAGGCCCTTACCTACAATCTTTTAGAGGGTCAGCTCACCTGCAGGCCCTCGCATGTAATGTTTTAGAGGGTCAGTTCACCAGCAGGCCCTCACCTACAATCTTTTAGAGGGTCAGCTCACCTGCAGGCCCTCACATATAATGTATTAGAGGGTCAGCTCACCTGCAGGCCCTCGCATGTAATGTTTTAGAGGTTCAGTTCACCAGCAGGCCCTTACCTACAATATTTTAGAGGGTCAGCTCAACTGCAGGCTTTTGCATATAATGTTTTAGAGGGTCAGCTCACCAGCAGGCCCTCGCCTACAATCTGTTAGAGGGTCAGCTCACCTGCAGGGCCTTGCATATAATGTTTTAGAGGGTCAGCTCACCAGCAGGCCCTCGCCTACAATCTTTTAGAGGGTCAGCTCACCTGTAGGCCCTCGCATGTAATGTTTAAAGGGTCAGCTCAACAGCAGGCCCGGACCTACAATCTTTTAGAGGGTCAGCTCACCTGTAGGCCCTCACATGTAATGTTTTAGAGGGTAGCTCACCAGCAGGCCCAGACCAACAATCTTTTAGAGGGTCAGCTCACCTGCAGGCCCTCGCATGTAATGTTTTAGAGGGTCAGTTCACCAGCAGGCCCTCACCTACAATATTTTAGAGGGTCAGCTCACCAGCAGGCCCTCACCTACAATCTTTTAGAGGGTCAGCTCACCTGCAGGCCCTCATATATAATGTTTTAGAGGGGGAGCTCACCAGTAGGCCCTTACCTGCAATCTTTTAGAGGGTCAGCTCACCTGCAGGCCCTTGCATATAATGTTTTAGAGGGTCAGCTCACCAGCAGGCCCTCACCTACAATCTTTTAGAGGGTCAGCTCACCTGCAGGCCCTCGCATGTAATGTTTTAGAGGGTCAGTTCACCAGCAGGCCCTCACCTACAATATTTTAGAGGATCAGCTCACCTGCAGGCCCTCGCATGTAATGTTTTAGAGGGTCAGTTCACCCGTAGGCCCTCATCTACAATCTTTTAGAGGGTCAGATCACCTGCAGGTCCTCGCATGTAATGTTTTAGAGGGTCAGTTCACCAGCAGTCCCTCACCTACAATCTTTTAGAGGGTCAGCTCACCTGCAGGCCCTTGCATATAATGTTTTAGAGAATCAGCTCACCTGCAGGCCCTCATATATAATGTTTTAGAGGGTCAGCTCACCAGCAGGCCCTGACCTACAATCTTTTAGAGGGTCAGCTCACCTGCAGGCCCCCACATGTAATGTTTTAGAGGGGGAGCTCACCAGTAGGCCCTCACCTACAATCTTTTAGAGGGTCAGCTCACCTGCAAGTCCTCACCTACAATCTTTTAGAGGGTCAGCTCACCTGCAAGTCCTCACCTACAATCTTTTAGAGGGTCAGCTCACCTGCAGGCCCTCACATATAATGTTTTAGAGGGTCAGTTCACCAGCAGGCCCTCACCTACAATATTTTAGAGGGTCAGCTCACCAGCAAGCCCTCACCTACAATCTTTTAGAGGGTCAGCTCACCTGCAGGCCCTCATATATAATGTTTTAGAGGGTCAGCTCACCTGAAGGCCCTTGCATATAATGTTTTAGAGGGTCAGCTCACCAGCAGGCCCTCACCTACAATCTGTTAGAGGGTCAGCTCACCTGCAGGCCCTCGCATGTAATGTTTTAGAGGGTCAGTTCACCAGCAGGCCCTCACCTACAATCTTTTAGAGGGTCAGCTCACCTGCAGGCCCTCGCATGTAATGTTTTAGAGGGTCAGTTCACCCGCAGGCCCTCACCTACAATCTTTTAGAGGGTCAGCTCACCTGCAGGTCCTCGCATGTAATGTTTTAGAGGGTCAGTTCACCAGCAGTCCCTCACCTACAATCTTTTAGAGGGTCAGCTCACCTGCAGGCCCTTGCATATAATGTTTTATAGGGTCAGCTCACCAGCAGGCCCTCACCTACAATCTTTTAGAGGGTCAGCTCACCTGCAGGCCCTTGCATATAATGTTTAAGAGAATCAGCTCACCAGCAGGCCCTCGCCTACAATCTTTTAGAGGGTCAGCTCACCTGCATGCCCTCGCATGTATTGTTTTAGAGGGTCAGCTCACCAGCAGGCCCGGACCTACAATCTTTTAGAGGGTCAGCTCACCTGTAGGCCCTCGCATGTCATGTTTTAGAGGGTGAGCTCACCAGCAGGCCCTCACCTACAATATTTTAGAGGGTCAGCTCACCAGCAAGCCCTCACCTACAATCTTTTAGAGGGTCAGCTCACCTGCAGGCCCTCATATATAATGTTTTAGAGGGTCAGCTCACCAGCAGGCCCGGACCTACAATCTTTTAGAGGGTCAGCTCACCTGAAGGCCCTTGCATATAATGTTTTATAGGGTCAGCTCACCAGCAGGCCCTCACCTACAATCTGTTAGAGGGTCAGCTCACCTGCAGGCCCTTGCATATAATGTTTAAGAGAATCAGCTCACCAGCAGGCCCTCGCCTACAATCTTTTAGAGGGTCAGCTCACCTGCATGCCCTCGCATGTATTGTTTTAGAGGGTCAGCTCACCAGCAGGCCCGGACCTACAATCTTTTAGAGGGTCAGCTCACCTGTAGGCCCTCGCATGTCATGTTTTAGAGGGTGAGCTCACCAGCAGGCCCTCACCTACAATCTTTTAGAGGGGCAGCTCAAATGCAGGCCTTTGCATATAATGTTTTAGAGGGTCAGCTCACCAGCAAGCCCTCACCTACAATCTTTTAGAGGGTCAGTTCACCTGCAGGCCCTCATATATAATGTTTTAGAGGGTCAGCTCACCAGCAGGCCCGGACCTACAATCTTTTAGAGGGTCAGCTCACCTGCAGGCCCCCACATGTAATGTTTTAGAGGGGGAGCTCACCAGTAGGCCCTCACCTACAATCTTTTAGAGGGTCAGCTCACCTGCAAGTCCTCACCTACAATCTTTTAGAGGGTCAGCTCACCTGCAGGCCCTCGCATATAATGTTTTAGAGGGTCAGTTCACCAGCAGGCCCTCACCTACAATATTTTAGAGGGTCAGCTCACCAGCAAGCCCTCACCTACAATCTTTTAGAGGGTCAGCTCACCTGCAGGCCCTCATATATAATGTTTTAGAGGGTCAGCTCACCAGCAGGCCCGGACCTACAATCTTTTAGAGGGTCAGCTCACCTGAAGGCCCTTGCATATAATGTTTTAGAGGGTCAGCTCACCAGCAGGCCCTCACCTACAATCTGTTAGAGGGTCAGCTCACCTGCAGGCCCTCGCATATAATGTTTAAGAGAATCAGCTCACCAGCAGGCCCTCGCCTACAATCTTTTAGAGGGTCAGCTCACCTGCATGCCCTCGCATGTATTGTTTTAGAGGGTCAGTTCACCCGTAGGCCCTCATCTACAATCTTTTAGAGGGTCAGATCACCTGCAGGTCCTCGCATGTCATGTTTTAGAGGGTGAGCTCACCAGCAGTCCCTCACCTACAATCTTTTAGAGGGTCAGCTCACCTGCAGGCCCTTGCATATAATGTTTTAGAGAATCAGCTCACCAGCAGGCCCTCGCCTACAATCTTTTAGAGGGTCAGTTCACCAGCAGGCCCTCACCTACAATATTTTAGAGGGTCAGCTCACCAGCAAGCCCTCACCTACAATCTTTTAGAGGGTCAGATTACCTGCAGGTCCTCGCATGTAATGTTTTAGAGGGTCAGTTCACCAGCAGTCCCTCACCTACAATCTTTTAGAGGGTCAGCTCACCTGCAGGCCCTTGCATATAATGTTTTAGAGAATCAGCTCACCAGCAGGCCCTCGCCTACAATCTTTTAGAGGGTCAGCTCACCTGCATGCCCTCGCATGTATTGTTTTAGAGGGTCAGCTCACCAGCAGGCCCGGACCTACAATCTTTTAGAGGGTCAGCTCACCTGCAGGCCCTCATATATAATGTTTTAGAGGGTCAGCTCACCAGCAGGCCCGGACCTACAATCTTTTAGAGGGTCAGCTCACCTGAAGGCCCTTGCATATAATGTTTTAGAGGGTCAGCTCACCAGCAGGCCCTCACCTACAATCTGTTAGAGGGTCAGCTCACCTGCAGGCCCTCGCATGTAATGTTTTAGAGGGTCAGTTCACCAGCAGGCCCTCACCTACAATCTTTTAGAGGGTCAGCTCACCTGCAGGCCCTCGCATGTAATGTTTTAGAGGGTCAGTTCACCTGCAGGCCCTCATCTACAATCTTTTAGAGGGTCAGATCACCTGCAGGTCCTCGCATGTAATGTTTTAGAGGGTCAGTTCACCAGCAGTCCCTCACCTACAATCTTTTAGAGGGTCAGCTCACCTGCAGGCCCTTGCATATAATGTTTTAGAGAATCAGCTCACCAGCAGGCCCTCGCCTACAATCTTTTAGAGGGTCAGCTCACCTGCATGCCCTCGCATGTATTGTTTTAGAGGGTCAGCTCACCAGCAGGCCCGGACCTACAATCTTTTAGAGGGTCAGCTTACCTGTAGGCCCTCGCATGTCATGTTTTAGAGGGTGAGCTCACCAGCAGGCCCTCACCTACAATCTTTTAGAGGGTCAGCTCACCAGCAGGCCCTCACCTACAATCTTTTAGAGGGTCAGCTCACCAGCAAGTCCTCACATATGTTTTAGAGGGTCAGCTCACCAGCAGGCCCTTACCTACAATCTTTTAGAGGGTCAGCTCACCTGCAGGCCCTCGCATGTAATGTTTTAGAGGGTCAGTTCACCAGCAGGCCCTCACCTACAATCTTTTAGAGGGTCAGCTCACCTGCAGGCCCTCACATATAATGTATTAGAGGGTCAGCTCACCTGCAGGCCCTCGCATGTAATGTTTTAGAGGTTCAGTTCACCAGCAGGCCCTTACCTACAATATTTTAGAGGGTCAGCTCAACTGCAGGCTTTTGCATATAATGTTTTAGAGGGTCAGCTCACCAGCAGGCCCTCGCCTACAATCTGTTAGAGGGTCAGCTCACCTGCAGGGCCTTGCATATAATGTTTTAGAGGGTCAGCTCACCAGCAGGCCCTCGCCTACAATCTTTTAGAGGGTCAGCTCACCTGTAGGCCCTCGCATGTAATGTTTAAAGGGTCAGCTCAACAGCAGGCCCGGACCTACAATCTTTTAGAGGGTCAGCTCACCTGTAGGCCCTCACATGTAATGTTTTAGAGGGTAGCTCACCAGCAGGCCCAGACCAACAATCTTTTAGAGGGTCAGCTCACCTGCAGGCCCTCGCATGTAATGTTTTAGAGGGTCAGTTCACCAGCAGGCCCTCACCTACAATATTTTAGAGGGTCAGCTCACCAGCAGGCCCTCACCTACAATCTTTTAGAGGGTCAGCTCACCTGCAGGCCCTCATATATAATGTTTTAGAGGGGGAGCTCACCAGTAGGCCCTTACCTGCAATCTTTTAGAGGGTCAGCTCACCTGCAGGCCCTTGCATATAATGTTTTAGAGGGTCAGCTCACCAGCAGGCCCTCACCTACAATCTTTTAGAGGGTCAGCTCACCTGCAGGCCCTCGCATGTAATGTTTTAGAGGGTCAGTTCACCAGCAGGCCCTCACCTACAATATTTTAGAGGATCAGCTCACCTGCAGGCCCTCGCATGTAATGTTTTAGAGGGTCAGTTCACCCGTAGGCCCTCATCTACAATCTTTTAGAGGGTCAGATCACCTGCAGGTCCTCGCATGTAATGTTTTAGAGGGTCAGTTCACCAGCAGTCCCTCACCTACAATCTTTTAGAGGGTCAGCTCACCTGCAGGCCCTTGCATATAATGTTTTAGAGAATCAGCTCACCTGCAGGCCCTCATATATAATGTTTTAGAGGGTCAGCTCACCAGCAGGCCCGGACCTACAATCTTTTAGAGGGTCAGCTCACCTGCAGGCCCCCACATGTAATGTTTTAGAGGGGGAGCTCACCAGTAGGCCCTCACCTACAATCTTTTAGAGGGTCAGCTCACCTGCAAGTCCTCACCTACAATCTTTTAGAGGGTCAGCTCACCTGCAAGTCCTCACCTACAATCTTTTAGAGGGTCAGCTCACCTGCAAGCCCTCACATATAATGTTTTAGAGGGTCAGTTCACCAGCAGGCCCTCACCTACAATATTTTAGAGGGTCAGCTCACCAGCAAGCCCTCACCTACAATCTTTTAGAGGGTCAGCTCACCTGCAGGCCCTCATATATAATGTTTTAGAGGGTCAGCTCACCTGAAGGCCCTTGCATATAATGTTTTAGAGGGTCAGCTCACCAGCAGGCCCTCACCTACAATCTGTTAGAGGGTCAGCTCACCTGCAGGCCCTCGCATGTAATGTTTTAGAGGGTCAGTTCACCAGCAGGCCCTCACCTACAATCTTTTAGAGGGTCAGCTCACCTGCAGGCCCTCGCATGTAATGTTTTAGAGGGTCAGTTCACCCGCAGGCCCTCATCTACAATCTTTTAGAGGGTCAGCTCACCTGCAGGTCCTCGCATGTAATGTTTTAGAGGGTCAGTTCACCAGCAGTCCCTCACCTACAATCTTTTAGAGGGTCAGCTCACCTGCAGGCCCTTGCATATAATGTTTTATAGGGTCAGCTCACCAGCAGGCCCTCACCTACAATCTGTTAGAGGGTCAGCTCACCTGCAGGCCCTTGCATATAATGTTTAAGAGAATCAGCTCACCAGCAGGCCCTCGCCTACAATCTTTTAGAGGGTCAGCTCACCTGCATGCCCTCGCATGTATTGTTTTAGAGGGTCAGCTCACCAGCAGGCCCGGACCTACAATCTTTTAGAGGGTCAGCTCACCTGTAGGCCCTCGCATGTCATGTTTTAGAGGGTGAGCTCACCAGCAGGCCCTCACCTACAATCTTTTAGAGGGGCAGCTCAAATGCAGGCTTTTGCATATAATGTTTTAGAGGGTCAGCTCACCAGCAAGCCCTCACCTACAATCTTTTAGAGGGTCAGTTCACCTGCAGGCCCTCATATATAATGTTTTAGAGGGTCAGCTCACCAGCAGGCCCGGACCTACAATCTTTTAGAGGGTCAGCTCACCTGCAGGCCCCCACATGTAATGTTTTAGAGGGGGAGCTCACCAGTAGGCCCTCACCTACAATCTTTTAGAGGGTCAGCTCACCTGCAAGTCCTCACCTACAATCTTTTAGAGGGTCAGCTCACCTGCAGGCCCTCGCATATAATGTTTTAGAGGGTCAGTTCACCAGCAGGCCCTCACCTACAATATTTTAGAGGGTCAGCTCACCAGCAAGCCCTCACCTACAATCTTTTAGAGGGTCAGCTCACCTGCAGGCCCTCATATATAATGTTTTAGAGGGTCAGCTCACCAGCAGGCCCGGACCTACAATCTTTTAGAGGGTCAGCTCACCTGAAGGCCCTTGCATATAATGTTTTAGAGGGTCAGCTCACCAGCAGGCCCTCACCTACAATCTGTTAGAGGGTCAGCTCACCTGCAGGCCCTCGCATGTAATGTTTTAGAGGGTCAGTTCACCAGCAGGCCCTCACCTACAATCTTTTAGAGGATCAGTTCACCTGCAGGCCCTCGCATGTAATGTTTTAGAGGGTCAGTTCACCCGTAGGCCCTCATCTACAATCTTTTAGAGGGTCAGATCACCTGCAGGTCCTCGCATGTAATGTTTTAGAGGGTCAGTTCACCAGCAGTCCCTCACCTACAATCTTTTAGAGGGTCAGCTCACCTGCAGGCCCTTGCATATAATGTTTTAGAGAATCAGCTCACCAGCAGGCCCTCGCCTACAATCTTTTAGAGGGTCAGTTCACCAGCAGGCCCTCACCTACAATATTTTAGAGGGTCAGCTCACCAGCAAGCCCTCACCTACAATCTTTTAGAGGGTCAGATTACCTGCAGGTCCTCGCATGTAATGTTTTAGAGGGTCAGTTCACCAGCAGTCCCTCACCTACAATCTTTTAGAGGGTCAGCTCACCTGCAGGCCCTTGCATATAATGTTTTAGAGAATCAGCTCACCAGCAGGCCCTCGCCTACAATCTTTTAGAGGGTCAGCTCACCTGCATGCCCTCGCATGTATTGTTTTAGAGGGTCAGCTCACCAGCAGGCCCGGACCTACAATCTTTTAGAGGGTCAGCTCACCTGCAGGCCCTCATATATAATGTTTTAGAGGGTCAGCTCACCAGCAGGCCCGGACCTACAATCTTTTAGAGGGTCAGCTCACCTGAAGGCCCTTGCATATAATGTTTTAGAGGGTCAGCTCACCAGCAGGCCCTCACCTACAATCTGTTAGAGGGTCAGCTCACCTGCAGGCCCTCGCATGTAATGTTTTAGAGGGTCAGTTCACCAGCAGGCCCTCACCTACAATCTTTTAGAGGATCAGCTCACCTGCAGGCCCTCGCATGTAATGTTTTAGAGGGTCAGTTCACCTGCAGGCCCTCATCTACAATCTTTTAGAGGGTCAGATCACCTGCAGGTCCTCGCATGTAATGTTTTAGAGGGTCAGTTCACCAGCAGTCCCTCACCTACAATCTTTTAGAGGGTCAGCTCACCTGCAGGCCCTTGCATATAATGTTTTAGAGAATCAGCTCACCAGCAGGCCCTCGCCTACAATCTTTTAGAGGGTCAGCTCACCTGCATGCCCTCGCATGTATTGTTTTAGAGGGTCAGCTCACCAGCAGGCCCGGACCTACAATCTTTTAGAGGGTCAGCTTACCTGTAGGCCCTCGCATGTCATGTTTTAGAGGGTGAGCTCACCAGCAGGCCCTCACCTACAATCTTTTAGAGGGTCAGCTCACCAGCAGGCCCTCACCTACAATCTTTTAGAGGGTCAGCTCACCAGCAAGTCCTCACATATGTTTTAGAGGGTCAGCTCACCAGCAGGCCCTTACCTACAATCTTTTAGAGGGTCAGCTCACCTGCAGGCCCTCGCATGTAATGTTTTAGAGGGTCAGTTCACCAGCAGGCCCTCACCTACAATCTTTTAGAGGGTCAGCTCACCTGCAGGCCCTCACATATAATGTATTAGAGGGTCAGCTCACCTGCAGGCCCTCGCATGTAATGTTTTAGAGGTTCAGTTCACCAGCAGGCCCTTACCTACAATATTTTAGAGGGTCAGCTCAACTGCAGGCTTTTGCATATAATGTTTTAGAGGGTCAGCTCACCAGCAGGCCCTCGCCTACAATCTGTTAGAGGGTCAGCTCACCTGCAGGGCCTTGCATATAATGTTTTAGAGGGTCAGCTCACCAGCAGGCCCTCGCCTACAATCTTTTAGAGGGTCAGCTCACCTGTAGGCCCTCGCATGTAATGTTTAAAGGGTCAGCTCAACAGCAGGCCCGGACCTACAATCTTTTAGAGGGTCAGCTCACCTGTAGGCCCTCACATGTAATGTTTTAGAGGGTAGCTCACCAGCAGGCCCAGACCAACAATCTTTTAGAGGGTCAGCTCACCTGCAGGCCCTCGCATGTAATGTTTTAGAGGGTCAGTTCACCAGCAGGCCCTCACCTACAATATTTTAGAGGGTCAGCTCACCAGCAGGCCCTCACCTACAATCTTTTAGAGGGTCAGCTCACCTGCAGGCCCTCATATATAATGTTTTAGAGGGGGAGCTCACCAGTAGGCCCTTACCTGCAATCTTTTAGAGGGTCAGCTCACCTGCAGGCCCTTGCATATAATGTTTTAGAGGGTCAGCTCACCAGCAGGCCCTCACCTACAATCTGTTAGAGGGTCAGCTCACCTGCTGTCACGACGGGCGTGCACTCAGACTCACAGATAACCCACCATCCAGGCTCTGGGCGAGAGACAGGGGAAGGGTCACCTCCTAGCTAATCCCTGACCTCTTTCACTGCACTGCTCAGCCCACATGCAGACCTTAATGGTAGGTATGATGTGTCCCCGTGCCTGGGCTGAAATACCCTAAATTCCCTAAGATGGTGAAGAGGGGAAATAGGAGCAGCCTGCTCGCACAGAACCTGGATGGGAGAGATGACACAAAACAACCAAACTAGAAATCACACTTATCTTTCTGAGCTGGAACAGACAACCTTCCTTCCTAGCTTCCAAGACCACAATGATTTCTATAATCTGCTCAGAGCAGTTGGATGGTGTGCTATTTAAACTAATGACTCCACCCAGTGTACCTGATGAGAGGCGGATCCAGCACAGCTCCAAAACAAACACTAAACTCGTGCTGCTATCCTGGCTGCTATCCAGTACCCCCCCTTCTACGGGTGACCTCCGGACACCCCGGACCAACCTTATCCGGATGGGACCTATGAAAGCCCTCACCAGTCGGCTGGCGTTGACATCCAACGCCCGAACCCACATCCTCTCCTCAGGGCAGTATCCTCTCCAGTGTACCAGGTACTGAAGGGAACCCCGAAGAACTCTAGAGTCGAGAATCCTGGAGATCTCAAACTCCAAGTTTCCCTCGACCAGAACAGGAGGAGGAGGCAATGGCGATGGTTCCACCGGTCTCACGTATTTTTTTAGTAAAGACCTGTGGAACACATCATGGATCCTCCAAGTCTGCGGAAGATCCAGCCGAAACGCTACAGGATTGATCGCCGCAAAAATTTTATATGGACTAATAAATCTTGGACCCAGTTTCCAAGATGGCACTCTCAATTTGATATTTTTAGTGGACAACCACACCAGATCACCCACACACAGGTCCGGACCAGTCACACGTCTCTTGTCAGCCATTCGTTTATACCTCTCACCCATCTTCTCCAAATTCCCTTGAATCCTCCGCCAGATGGAGGATGAGGCAGAAGAGAATCTCTCCTCCTCTGGCATCCCAGAGGAACTAGTCCCAGAAAAGGTACCAAACTGAGAATGGAAACCGTATGCGCCAAAAAATGGGGACTTACCCGTGGACTCCTGCCTACGGTTATTCAACGCAAACTCTGCTAAGGACAAGAATAAGGACCAGTCCTCCTGATTCTCAGCCACAAAGCACCTCAAGTAGGTCTCCAGGTTTTGATTAGTACGCTGCGTCTGACCATTCGACTGCGGATGAAAAGCCGAAGAGAATGAAAGTTGAATGCCAAGCCGAGAGCAGAACGCCCTCCAAAACCTGGAGACAAACTGTGTGCCCCTATCAGAGACCACATCCGAAGGAATACCATGCAATTTCACAATATTATCCACAAAAATCTGCGCAAGAGTCTTAGCGTTAGGCAGGCTAGTTAGTGGTATAAAGTGAGCCATTTTACTGAAACGGTCAACTACCACCAAAACACTGTTCTCCCAGAGGAACTCGGCAGATCCGTAATAAAGTCTATAGACAAATGCGTCCAAGGACGAGACGGAATAGACAGTGGAAGAAGTGAACCAGCCGGTCGAGTATGAGCAACCTTTGACCGAGCGCAGGTTTTACAAGCTGTCACGAAATTCTCAATGCTCTTACGTAACCCAGGCCACCAGAACCTCCGGGATACTAGATCACAGGTGGACTTACCACCAGCATGTCCAGCGAGGACAGTATCGTGATGTTCCTTGAACACCTTATACCGCAGGCCCTCAGGAACAAACAACCTCCCTGGGGGACAAGAACCAGGAGCCCCCTCCTGGGCTCCCAACACCTCCATCTCCAATTCAGGGTACAGAGCGGAGACCACCACCCCATCCGCTAAAATCGGCGCAGGATCCTCTGAATGACCTCCCCCAGGAAAGCTGCGAGACAAGGCATCTGCCTTGACGTTCTTGACCCCTGGGCGAAAGGTAACCACAAAATTGAACCTGGTAAAAAACTGTGACCATCTGGCCTGCCTAGGGTTCAGACGCTTGGCAGATTGCAGGTAAGCCAAATTCTTATGGTTTGTATATACCGTAACGGGGTGAGACGCCCCCTCCAACCAGTGACGCCATTCCTCAAAGGCCAACTTGATAGCCAACAACTCTCTATCTCCAACATCATAATTCCTCTCGGCGACCGAGAGCTTCTTGGAGAAAAAGGCACACGGGACCCACTTGCCAGGAGATGAACCCTGTGACAGCACCGCTCCAACCCCCACCTCTGATGCATCAACCTCCCTGGGGGACAAGAACCAGGAGCCCCCTCCTGGGCTCCCAACACCTCCATCTCCAATTCAGGGTACAGAGCGGAGACCACCACCCCATCCGCTAAAATCGGCGCAGGATCCTCTGAATGACCTCCCCCAGGAAAGCTGCGAGACAAGGCATCTGCCTTGACGTTCTTGACCCCTGGGCGAAAGGTAACCACAAAATTGAACCTGGTAAAAAACTGTGACCATCTGGCCTGCCTAGGGTTCAGACGCTTGGCAGATTGCAGGTAAGCCAAATTCTTATGGTTTGTATATACCGTAACGGGGTGAGACGCCCCCTCCAACCAGTGACGCCATTCCTCAAAGGCCAACTTGATAGCCAACAACTCTCTATCTCCAACATCATAATTCCTCTCGGCGACCGAGAGCTTCTTGGAGAAAAAGGCACACGGGACCCACTTGCCAGGAGATGAACCCTGTGACAGCACCGCTCCAACCCCCACCTCTGATGCATCAACCTCCACTACGAATGGCTGAGACACATCCGTCTGCACCAGAATGGGAGCAGACGCAAAACGCTCCTTAATAGCCGAAAAGGCCTGCAATGCCTCATCCGACCAGACAGAGACATCGGCGCCCTTCTTGGTCATATTAGTGAGAGGTTTTACTACGGTGGAATAATTCGAAATAAATTTTCTATAATAATTCGTAAACCCCAAGAACCGCATCAAAGCTTTCTGATTCTCTGGTCGGTCCCACTCCATAACCGCCCGGACCTTTTCGGGGTCCATGCGAAAACCAGAATCAGAAAGCATGTATTCCAAGAACGGAAGCTCTTGCACCGCAAACAAACATTTCTCCAATTTGGCATATAATTTATTCTCCTGAAGGATCGTCAAAATCTGTCTCACATCACATGATCCTGATGGGTCTTCAGATCAGGAGAATAAATTAAAATGTCATCCAGGTAAACTACTACGAATCTCCCCACCAAATGATGAAAAATGTCATTGACGAATCGCTGAAATACTGCTGGCGCGTTCGTCAACCCAAAAGGCATCACTGTCATGGTCTTACCTTCTTGCTGTTCTCCTTCGTTTGACATGTGCTGGCGGCCATCTTGGTTTCTGGGTTTCTTGTAGCCTTCCACCCTGCGGCTCCTCCTTCCCACTGGGAGGAGCTGGATGCCTAGCTCATATATATAGGAGGTCTGTGGCTTCAGTTCCTTGCTTGGTCCTCCTGTGTTCACATGCTTCTAGACTGCTGCTGCTTCTGGTTCCTGATCCTGGTTTCGTCTGACTACCCTGCTGGTTCCTGATCCTGGCTTCGTCTGACTACCCTGCTGGTTCCTGATCCTGGCTTCGTCTGACTACCCTTCTGGTTCCTGATCTCTGGCCTCTCAAAGACTCTGCTTCGGTTTCACCATTCGTTTGGACTTTTGCTTTACAGCTTTATTTTCAATAAAGCCTTCTTATTTTCACTTATCTCTTGTTGTACGTCTGGTTCATGGTTCCGTGACATTAGGACCAAGCCATGAGTTCTGACGGTACAGGGCCATCCTCGCTACCCATGCTGGTTGCCAGACTTGATCAGCAGGATCACCTGTTGGGTCGGTTCGCTGTGGCGTTGCAAACCCTGCTTGAACGCACGGCTCATTTCGCTCCCGTTGCCGATGGGTCGGTTGTCGCTCCTACTGCCGCTCCGGTTGTTGCGCCAGAGTCTACCCCGACACCTGTTGTTGCGCCTGCGGTGTTTCGGGGTATGACCGGTTCTGCCCCTCTTCCACAGTGCTTTGGGGAAGAGCCAACTCAGTGCCGAGGTTTCCTTAACCAGGTGGGCATTTATTTCGAGTTGCTGCCACTTGCCTTTCCTACTGAGAGATCAAAGGTGGGCTTCTTGATCTCGCTGCTCTCGGACAAGGCCTTGGCCTGGGCCAGCCCAGAGACTCCAGGCTGATCGCAGACGAGCGCCTGCTCCTTCCTACCAGGTCGGAGACCGTGTATGGTTGTCCACCCGCAACCTCAACCTTCGAGTGCCCACTCCCAAGCTGGCGCCTCGCTTTGTTGGTCCCTTCCGAGTGCTTCGCAGGGTAAACCCGGTAGCCTATGCCCTTGCGCTTCCTCCTGGCATGCGGATCTCTAACGTGTTTCATGTCTCCCTGTTGAAGCCACTGGTGTGTAATCGTTTCACTTCCTCGGTTCCTCGGCCTCGTCCGGTCCGAGTGGGCAATCATGAGGAGTATGAGGTGAGCAATATCCTGGACTCACGCCTGGCCCGCGGTCGGGTGCAGTTTTTGGTCCATTGGCGTGGTTATGGTCCAGAGGAGCGTTCCTGGGTTCCCTCCGCAGATGTCCATGCTCCTGCCTTGCTCCGAGCCTTCCACGCACGCTTCCCTCAGAAACCGTTTTTTGCTCCGCGGAGGAGGAGCCCTTGAGGGGGAGGTACTGTCATGGTCTTACCTTCTTGCTGTTCTCCTTCGTTTGACATGTGCTGGCGGCCATCTTGGTTTCTGGGTTTCTTGTAGCCTTCCACCCTGCGGCTCCTCCTTCCCACTGGGAGGAGCTGGATGCCTAGCTCATATATATAGGAGGTCTGTGGCTTCAGTTCCTTGCTTGGTCCTCCTGTGTTCACATGCTTCTAGACTGCTGCTGCTTCTGGTTCCTGATCCTGGTTTCGTCTGACTACCCTGCTGGTTCCTGATCCTGGCTTCGTCTGACTACCCTGCTGGTTCCTGATCCTGGCTTCGTCTGACTACCCTTCTGGTTCCTGATCTCTGGCCTCTCAAAGACTCTGCTTCGGTTTCACCATTCGTTTGGACTTTTGCTTTACAGCTTTATTTTCAATAAAGCCTTCTTATTTTCACTTATCTCTTGTTGTACGTCTGGTTCATGGTTCCGTGACAATCACCAGGTTCTCAAAATGACCCTCGTGCGTATTGAAGGCCGTTTTCCACTCATCCCCCTCCTTGATTCTGATCAGATTGTAGGCCCCTCTCAAATCCAACTTGGAGAACATCTTGGCTCCAACAATCTGATCAAAAAGATCAGAGATCAAAGGCAGGGGATATGGATCCCGGACTGTAATACGGTTCAATTCCCGGAAATCCAAACACGGTCTCAGTGATCCATCCTTTTTCTTCACAAAGAACAAACCTACTGCTACTGGAGACTTAGATGGTCTAATATGACCCTTTGCCAAACTCTCGGCGACATACTTTTGCATGACCTCTCTTTCGGGTTGAGAGAGGTTGTAAAGCCGAGACTTTGGCAACTTTGCCCCCGGAATGAGATTAACTGGACAATCATAGTCTCGATGAGGGGGCAATTCCTGAGCCCCACACTCCGAAAAGACATCCGCAAAATCCGAGAGATACTGAGGTAAAGCCGTAATAGACACACCAGAGATAGATGTGCCAAGACAATTATCCGAACAAAACTCACTCCAACCAATGATTTGTCTCGCTTGGCAGTCTATAATTGGGTTATGTCTAGTCAACCATGGCAACCCCAAAACTATAGGAGCTGGCAAATCCTTCATGACAAAACAATAAATAATTTCAACATGTGAATCACCCACCCTTAAGTGAATACCATGAACAATGTGAGTAATGCTCCTTTGAGAAAGAGGGGAAGAATCAATTGCAAAAACACGAATCTCGTTCTCTAAAGTGCAAGTACTTAGTCCTAGGTTTTGAAGGAAAAGAAAGTCAATTAGGTTTACCCCAGCACCACATTTAAGGAATACATCAACAAAAACATTTTTTGACTCTAGCGCCACCATAGCTGGAAGGAGAAAACGAGAACTGCAGGGAGCTTGCATACCTGCCTGCTCCACCCCACCATTCGTACTACCAAGTGTCAGGGAAGTTTTTTTTTCTTTTTTCTTTTTCTCTTCCACCTGTGGTTTAACATAAGGACAAGCAAAAATAAAATGACCCCTCTTTCCACAATAGTAACATAGTTTGTGCACTTTCCTAAAGTCTCTACTATCAGAATGGCAAGAAACCTCACCCAACTGCATGGGTTCCTCCGCTACCCCAGAGTTACCTGTAACATCACCCGGGGAGGCAGTAGAGACGAAACCACTCACAGAAGGGGTAGCTTGCGCGGAGGGAGCCCTATACTTCTCTCTGGTACGTCTATCTAGCCGTACTGCTAAAGATATGGCGTTCTCCAAAGAGTCTGGGAATTCATGAAAAGCAAGGGCATCCTTCAATCTTTCAGATAACCCCTGACAAAACTGACTACGTAACACGGGATCATTCCACTCTGATTCAGTAGCCCACCTCCTAAACTCAACACAGTAAGCCTCTGCAGTAAGTTCCCCCTAAAACAAATTACGTAATCTCGACTGCCATCGAGACCCGATCTGGGACATCGTAGATTAATCCCAGAGCCCCAAAAAATTCCTCCACCGACCGGAGGGCCCGAGAACCAGGTGGCAGAGAAAAGGCCCAGGATTGTGCGTCCCCTTTAAGCAGAGAAATAACTATACCTATCCTCTGACTCTCATCACCTGACGACAATGGACGCACCCGAAAGTACAATTTGCAGGATTCTCTTAAACGGATAAAGTCATCCGTACCTCCTGAAAATTGATCAGGAAGAGCCACTTTAGGCCCCACACAAATTTGACCTGCACCAGCTGCCAGAGCATTCTGACACCGTGTGACCAAACCCCGTAGCTCCACAACCTCTAGGGATAGCCCCTGCATGCGGTCAACTAATGCTTCAATTGATGCCATCACAAAACAGCTGAGTAATGGCAGTCACAGTATGGCGGATTATAATGTCACGGCGGGCGTACACTCAGACTCACAGATAACCCACCAACCAGGCTCTGGGCGAGAGACAGGGGAAGGGTCACCTCCTAGCTAATCCCTGACCTCTTTCCCTGCACTGCTCAGCCCACATGCAGACCTTAATGGTAGGTATGATGTGTCCCCGTGCCTGGGCTGAAATACCCTAAATTCCCTAAGATGGTGAAGAGGGGAAATAGGAGCAGCCTGCTCGCACAGAACCTGGATGGGAGAGATGACACAAAACAACCAAACTAGAAATCACACTTATCTTTCTGAGCTGGAACAGACAAACTTCCTTCCTAGCTTCCAAGACCACAATGATTCCTATAATCCGCTCAGAGCACTTGGATGGTGTGCTATTTAAACTAATGACTCCACCCAGTGCACCTGATGAGAGGCGGATCCAGCAAAGCTCCAAAACAAACACTAAACTCGTGCTGCTATCCTGGCTGACCTCCGCACATCGTCAGAGCGGGGCATGACACCTGCAGGCCCTCGCATGTAATGTTTTAGAGGGTCAGATCACCAGCAGGCCCTTACCTACAATCCTTTAGAGGGTCAGCTCACCAGTAGGCCCTTGCATGTAATAATTTAGAGGGTCAGCTCATCAGCAGGCCCTCACCTACAATCTGTTAGAGGGTCAGCTCACCTGCAGGCCCTCGCATGTAATGTTTTAGAGGGTTAGCTCACCAGCAGGCCCTTGTCTACAATCTTTTAGAGGGTCAGCTCACCTGCAGGCCCTCGCATGTAATGTTTTAGATGGTCAGTTCACCCGCAGGCCCTCACCTACAATGTTTTAGAGGGTCAGCTCACCTGCAGGCCCTCACAGGTAATGTTTTAGAGGGTCAGCTTACCAGCAGGCTCTGGCCTACAATCTTTTAGAGGGTCATCTCACCTGCAAGCCCTCGCATATAATGTTTTAGAGGGTCATCTCACCAGCAGGTCCTCACCTACAATCTTTTAGAGGGTCAGCTCACCTGCAGGCCCTCGCATAAATTGTTTTAGAGGGTCAGCTCACCAGCAGGCCCTCACCTACAATCTGTTAGAGGGTCAGCTCACCTGCTTGCCCTCGCATATAATGTTTTAGAAGATGAGCTCACCAGCAGGCCTTCACCTACAATCTTTTAGAGGGTCAGCTCACCTGCAGGCCCTCGCATTTAATGTTTTAGAGGGTCAGCTCACCAGCAGGCCCTCACATATAATGTTTTACAGGGTCAGCTCACCAGCAGGCCCTCGCCTATAATTTTTTCAATGCTCAGATCAGCAGCAGGCCCTCGCCCATAATGTTTTAGAGGGTCACAGGCAGGCCCTTGCTCCTAATGTTTTTGAGGGTCACCATCAGGCCATTAATCATAATTTTCCAAGGGTGTATGATGCCCTCCTTTTTGTATAATAAATGGTGTATTGGAGTGCTGGTTCCTTGTAATTTTTGGAAGCCCCCAAGCATCCCGAGGTGTTCGACCCGAGCACCCGAACATCCGAGCACTTTGGTGCTCGATCAACACTACCTACCATCCTGGCCATACCTCGATCCATCCACAAAAAGCACATGATCTGGATTATCTAATGGCTGATTTACCACATGGTCAAATCCCACTGTCTCTTGTGACATCATCTGCAAACAGTCATGAGCCTCTTCCTCCTGATCTGGAAGAAAAGTTTTTTAAGTGCCTTAACTCTTTTCTCCCCCTTGCCCCAGAGGCAACAGGGTGGCTGGATTCAAATTATTACACCTTTCGACAGTAACATTGTCAGGCCACAAAATGGAACACTGCATTCTCAAATGGCGGGAAACAAAAAGATTTTTGGGTTGTACTTGCATGAGGATCGATGTAACATCATGAGAAGCAAGCACTGTCAATTAGTGGTTTAGAACTATCTCAGAGCTTTTATCAAGCATGGCTTGTACAACTGCTACATCTCTGATGCAGAAAGAGGCACCTCTGGCCACGGTCAAGTCTGGCCTGGCCATGCAGTTAGCTGAGGACAGCTGAGGCATGGCCATTCACCTCTGTACAATACAATCTAAATGTAATAATCTGATAAGCCCAGTGCAGGAGAGCACAAAATTGCTAGGTTTAGGGCATAAAAGGTATCTACCACCTCATCTGTAAGGTACAAGGGACTAAAATACAAACAATTATAAAGAGACTGCATCAAACTTGCGTATCCAGGGTCTGCAAAAAGAAACAAGGTCCAAAAATGTGCATTAATGTTTCAGGGCAAAGGGGTGTCCTCCACAGCCTTCTTAGGCTACTTTCACACTACCGTTCAGAGCGGGTCCGTCTGATGTCTGCTCAGACGGATCCGCTCATATAATGCAGACTTGGGATCCGTTCAGAACGGATCCGTCTGCATTATATCTTAGAAAAAATTCTAAGTGTGAAAGTAGCTTCAGACGGATCCGTCCAGACTTTACATTGAAAGTCAATGGGGGATGGATCCGTTTGAAGATTGAGCCATATTGTGTCATCTTCAAACGGATCCGTCCCCATTGACTTACATTGTAAGTCTGGACGATCCGCTTGCCTCCGCACCCCAAATTACACCACCACCACCATAGCCTCTCCACTCAAGTCAGAGGAATTATTTTCCCATCAATTCCCAGACCTTACCGATGAGCAGCCATTCTTGGCTTCGGATGAGGAAGAGGAGATAGCAACGGCCGCCACCCATCGGTCTCACGACATTACCCAGATCAGCCTAAGGAGGGTGGTCCCCGCTATTGCTGCCTACTCCGAGATCTCTAATGTCAGGGTTGGTGAAGGTGACAATGATGACGTGTCGATGGGCGTCACGTGGGTGCCCACAAGAGAGGAAGAGGAGTGGAGTTCAGAGGGAGAGACGGAGCAGCAGATAGGGAGGAAAAGCAGGCAGAACTCGCAGTGCACAGGAGGCAAAAAACAGACTGCAAATGTATCTGGAGCGAGCCATCCACCATGCACAGTCACATCTTGCGCTCCCAGGACGCTGGCACATGGCTCCACAGTGTGGGCTTTTTTTTAACGTGTCAGCTGCTGATAATAGTGTTGCCATCTGCAGCCTGTGCTGTCAACGCATAAGTCACGGTAAGCCCAACACCCAACTAGGGACGACCGCCTTAAGAAGGCACATGGCCTCCCATCACCGAGCCCAGTGGGAATAACGCCGTCAGAACCCACAAAGCCACACTCCTGGTACGCCACGTCCTGCCTCTTCTCCTTCTCCTCTCTCCTCCCACTTTTCCTCCACGCCACCTTCCACTGTTCCATTGTCACGTTCATCTGGTAGAAGGCAGGCTTCCGTGACCGAAATGTTTGAGCGTAAAAAAATGATGACGCCAGATAATCCTCTTGCCCAATGGCTGACTGCTGGCTTGTCGGAACTGCTAGCCCGCCAACTACTGCCATATAAATTGGTGGACTTGGAGGCCTTTAGAAAATTTGTGTCCATTTGCACACCGCAATGGAAGGTCCCCTTAAGGAAATATTTCTCCCAGAAGGGCATCTCTGAACTATATGGCCACGTTCAGCGGCAAGTTAATATATCTCTGGCACACAGTGTCAGTGCCAAGATACATCTGACTACAGACATGTGGTCTAGCAAACACGGGCAGGGAAGGTACATAACTTTTACTGCCCACTGGGTGAACCTTCTGACTGCCTTCAAGCATGTAACCCGTGGCACTCATGTGGATTTGGTGTTACTGCCACGGATTGCATGCAGGCCTGCCTCTTCTTCTCCTCCTCCTACTCCATACTCCGTCTCCTCCTCGACTGACTCCTCCTTTTCCACTGCTACCGCCTCTTCCGCTGCCCCCCCCAAGCTCCCCAGAACCTGGTCGACGTGCCAGATGAGACATTGCCATGCTGTGCTGCGGCTGTTGTGACGGGAAGCCAAGAGCCACACCGGTCCTGCACTGCTTTCAGCTCTGCGGTCACAGGCCGATCAGTGGCTAACCCCGCTCAATTTCACAGTTAGTAAAGTGGTGTGCGACAATGACACATTTGCCGTATATGCCACACGTCCTGAACTTAGTCGTGCAGCGATTCGTTGCCAAATACCCTGGGGTCCAAGACGTCTTGCGGCAGGCCAGGAAAATCCCTGGCCATTTTAGAAGATCTTACACGGCCATGGCTCGCCTTGCTGACGTTCAGCGGCGACACCACTTGCCCGTCAGACGTCTGATTTGTGACTGCCCGAGGCACTGGAACTCCACCTTGTTTCTACTTGATAGGCTTCTCCAGCAGAAACGTGCCATTAACGACTACCTGTACGAACTCTGCGGCAGGACAGGTTCTAGAGGGCTCGGTTTTTTTCACTGCGCCAGTGGCTGCTCATGCGCGACGCATGCAGACTTCTGCAGCCATTTGATGAGATCACCAAACTGGTCAGTCACAGCCAGGGCGCCATCAGTGACATCGTATCTTATGCCTTCTTTCTGGAGCGTGCATTGCGTACTGTCATTGATCAAGCCGTCGAGGAGCAGGAGCAGGAAGATGACGAAGTCACAATGCTGAATGAATTCCCAGGGGGAACTACTCCATCTGAGACAAGTCAGCAGGAGTCTGAAAAGGAGTCAGAGGAGGATGGTGCCTGGGGGGAGGAGGAGGAGCAAGATGAGCAGGCTTCAATCTTTTCTGGGATCCCTGGTGTTGTCCGTGGATGGGGGGAGGAGACCGAGGATGACATTCTCCTGGGCGATGAGCTGGAGCCAGGCCGCTCCACCGCTTCCAATTTAGTGAAAATGGGGGCCTTCATGCTCCAGTGTTTGAATAGGGACCCCCGTATAAAAAGCATAAAGGGCAAGGACCAGTACTGGGTGACAACGTACTTAGACCCCCGGTACAAGCACAAAATGGCGGACATGTTATCAGCATCAAAGAGGGCTGTCAGAATGCAGCATTTCCAGGCCTTGCTGTGAGAGATGTTGCATTCTGCTGTTGCGGGCACGGGCAGAGGAATTTACCCCCACAGAGAAACAATTGCGAGTACCAATTCTACAGCGCATGCAAGAAGAGGGTGGTTTGAAAGTGTGTTGGCCACTTCGGATATGTGATCATTCTTGCAGCCAACCCATCGACAGCCGCCTTCCGGATCCAGCCTCAGGAAGCGCCTAGACCGACAGGTGTCCGACTACATCAGGTTAACGGCCAATGTGGATGTTCTGAGAAGCGATGAACCCCTTGACTACTGGGTGTGCAGGCTTGACCTGTGGCCAGAGCTGGCACAATTTGCCATGGAACTCTTTGCTTGCCCCTCGTCGAGTGTCCTGTCCGAAAGGACATTTAGCGCAGCAGGGGGGATCATGACCGATAAGCGTGCTCGCCTAGCTCACGACTTCTAAAAATGAATGAGGCATGGATCTTGTTGGAATTCAAGACCTGTGACGACCACGTTTAATTGAATTTCCTCATGGCAGCCCACAAATATCCGGCACCACCCAGAACAAATAATGGTCCCTGTCCCTTTTCTGTCTGGTGAATCCCTAATGTTTGGGACCACGGAGTAATTCAACACCTGTTACAACCACGTGTTATCGAATTTCAACTATTATCATTTGTTTTTTTTTCAAGAGGGGGGATTTCGTTAGCCATGTTTTTTATCCAATTTTATATTTTTTGTTCTTTTAAACATATGTATTTGACATCTATTTGTACTGGCCTGCAGTAAAATTGATATCCAATGACCATCTCATATACCTCCAGCCCCATAATTACTTGTTCTTTTCTGTCCTGTGATTGCCTAATGTTTGGGTCCTGTACTCCACTGGCCTGCAGTGAAATTGATATCTATTGATTGTCTAATATACCTCCAGCCACAATCACTTGATCATTTATGTACGGTTAATGCATATTTTTTGGGGCCTGTAATCTAACCAGCCAACAGTAAAATTGTTATACGGTGACCGCCTAATGTACCTCCAGCCACATTATAAATTGTTCTTTTCTGTACGGTGAAGTAATCATTTTTGGTGCCTGTAGTCCACTGGCCTGCAGTAAAATTTATATCCAATGACTGTCTAATATACCTCCAGCCACAACATAATTACTTGTTCTTTTCTGTCCGGTGAATGCCTAATGTTTGGGCCTGTAGTCCACTGGCCTGCAGTAAAATTGATATCTAATGACCGTCTAATATACCTCCAGCCACATAATTACTTGTTCTTTTCTGTCCGGTGATTGCCTAATTTTTGGGACCTGTACTCCAGTGGCCAACATTAAACTTTTTATCCATTGACCGCTTAATGTACCTCACGCCAAATAATCAGAATTTCTTTTATGTCAGGTGAATGCCTAATTTTTAAGGACCGTACTCCCGTGGCCTAAAATAAAAATTTTCTAGGCTCCAGCAGGGCACATTTCTGAGAATTTCCCTTTAAGAGGCATTAAAAATGGCCCCTGATTAAAATACATATTTTTGGGGGGAATTTCTGCCATTGATCCCCCTCTGGTATGTCACTGTCCATGTTGTGGGACAA
Organism: Bufo bufo; assembly: GCF_905171765.1. Lineage (NCBI taxonomy): Eukaryota > Metazoa > Chordata > Amphibia > Anura > Bufonidae > Bufo > Bufo bufo. Next base: position 119,908,346 of record NC_053391.1, read on the forward strand.
TTTGTGCACTTCTTGTAAGTATTTAGTGGCTGCAAACATGACTTGAAGGTTTTTCAGGTTTGCCTGCAATTAAAGTGAATAGGGCCCGACGCGAACTTGTGGTTCGCGGACATTTGATCGCATTCGCGAATCGTCCCAGCAGATGTTCGTCCATCACTAGCTTGCTCTAGCTAAAAATACTGACTGCGGCTGGTGGCTGAGACTACTGGCACCGACTGGTGGCTGTGGCTGAGACTGCTGGCTGCGGCTTGTGGGTGAGCCTGCTGGCACTGAGTGCTGGCTGTAGCTGAGAATGCTGGCACTGACTGGTGGCTGATACTGGCGGCTGTGGCTGAGACTGCTGGCACTAACTGGTGGCTGAGACTGGTAGCTGTGGCTGATGGCCGAGACTGGTGCCTGCGGCTGAGATTGCTGGCTGTGGCTTGTGGCTGAGACTGCTGGCACTGAGTGCTGGCTGTGGCTGAGACTGCTGACTTAGACTGCTGGCACTGACTGGTGGCTGTGGCTGAGACTGCTGGCTGTGGCTTAGACTGCTGGCACTGAGTGCTGGCTGTGGCTGAGACTGCTGGCACTGATTGCTGGCTGTAGCGGAGACTTCTGGCACTGACTGGTGGCTGTGGCTGGTGGCACTGACTGATGGTTGAGATGGCTGGCACTGACTGGTGGCTGACACTTCTGGCACTGTGGCTGTACGACTGGCACTGACTGCTGGTGCTGAGACTGCTGGTTGTGACTGGTGGGCCAGACTGCTGACAGGGGCTCCTCTCTATATTGCTGATAATGCTGTGACTGCCGAACAGAAATGGCGGCTGGGACTGACGAACAGAAATGGTGTCTCTCCGACCTGCTTGCCGGCGCGCAGGTGTGGTCAGTGCAGGCGGCATCTGGTGTGCCGTGTCCTGATTGGTCGACGCGCTGGTGTGAGCGTTGCAGGGGGCGTCTTATTATTAGGGTTATTCCTGCAGTATATGTGAAAAAGAAAAATGATTTTTTCAAACATGCTTATATTGAATAAAATAAAGCTAAAAAAATGCACATATTAGGTATCGTCATGTCCATAACGACGTGCTCTATAAAAAAAAGCATGTGATCCAACCCATCTGGTGAGTAGTATGCTGTGACGCGTTTTTTGGGCTGTTACATCTTAGCTCTTCATCAAGACCTGGTCTTGATGAAGGGCTAAGATGTAACAGCCCGAAACGCGTCACAGCATACTACTCTGCTCTTTATGTCTGTTTTTAAAGAAGTGGAATAAAGAAGCCTTTTATTGTGAAGAGCTGGAATTTGTTTTTCTTTTTCACATTTTGCTCCAGACTGAGTCCAGGTCTGTACATCCGTGCTCCACTGGGTGAGAGGTGAGAGCTGCAGCAATCTCGTATTCCTGCAGTATAGAAATCTTTTGCTAGAGGTAGTTGTGCATTGTGTGTGTATATATATTACTCTTTTTATGAGGCAAGGTAACCAAAAAATGGCTGTTCTGGCACAGTATTTATTATTTTTTTTTTACAATGTTCACCTGACAGAGTAGATAATGTGATATTTTTATAGAGCAGGTCGTAACGATGCAGCGATACCTAATAAGTCTATATTTTTTATTTTATTTTGGATTTCCGCAATAAAAAAATTTTCGAAAAAAATCTTATTTTTGTGTTTCCATTTTCTGAAAATCATATTTTTCTTATTTTTTGGGAGATTGTCTTAGGTAGGATCTCATTTTTTGCGGGATGAGATGATGGTTTGATTGGTACCATTATGGGGCACATATGACTTTTTGATTGCTTGGTATTACACTTTTTGTGATGTAAGGTGATAAAAAATGTATTTTTTGGCAAATTTTTTATTTTTATTTTTTTATCGTGTTTACCAGATGGGTTGGATCACATGCTTTTTTTTATAGAGCACGTCGTTATGGACATGACGATACCTAATATGTGCATTTTTTTAGCTTTATTTTATTCAATATAAGCATGTTTGAAAAAAAAATCATGTTTTTTCTGAAAGCCACATTTTTAATATTTTTTGCATGATTGGCTTATGTAGGGGCTCATTTTTTGTGGGATGAGGTCACGGTTTGATTGGTGCTAATTTTGGATGCACATGACTTTTTTGATCACTTTTTATACCATATTTTGGGAAGTGCGTTGGGCATAATTGGAATTCCATCATAGTTTTTTTTTTTTATGGTGATCACCATGCGGTAAAAGTAACATGATCCTTTTATAGATCAGGTCCTGTCCTTACGGATGCGGCGATACCAAACATGTTTAGTGTTTTTTATTTTTGACATTTTTAACCAATTATGTGTGGATATAGGAAGGTTTTTTCATTTTGTTTTACTTTTTTCACTTTTTTTTTACATTTTTGGGACCCAGACCCACTTGGTTCTTGAAGATCCTGTGGGTCTGATGGCTTACAATACACTGCAGTACACTGTATAGTGTACTGCAGTGCATTGAACTCACACTAAGCCTGATCAGGCTCCTGCCTTTAGCAGGGGCCTGATCAGGATATACCACGTCAAGCCGGATGCCGTGCTCTGCATCTTGGCATCTTGAAAGGGAGGGAGCGGGGGTGTTGTGTGTGGAGGGGCATTAACCCTTCAAGTATCGGGCCGCTGCCAGGGCAGAGCAGCGGCCCGATGGTTAGCCCCTTCCAGGGGGTCTCGGAGATATCTATGGGCAGTCAGACTGCTGACAAGGGAAACTTGTGTGTAGCGCTGTGTCCGGGTGCAGCGCTGTGTCCTGATTGGACCCCCTACCGCGCATGCCCAGTGCAAAACTGGTGACCGGTGACACACCCACGGACACAGCGCATGCCAACTAGTCCTGATATTTACAAGTTTGTGACTTCTTCCATCGCACTGCCACTGATTGACAGTTTTTTTTCCAACTGAATTAGCAGTTTAGTAAAATGACCCTGCATTTTGCTAAGGGACCTGTCACTAGTTAATGTTGCCCTTAGGACACCATAAAACTGGTGACAGATTCACCTAATAACTATCTACGGTATAAATATATGAAAGGACAATAGAGAGATCTCTCCGGTCATCTATTTATACCTAGAACTGTGAAAGTTACAAGGGGGCATCATCTACGCCTTCTACGCCTACAGGAAAGAAGGTTTCTCCATCAACATAGAAAGGGATTCTTTGCTGAAAGAGCAGTGGACTGTGGAGCTCTCTGCCAGATGAGGTTGCGATGGAGTTATATTTTGGTTTCAGGGGTTGTTACAAATTTTCTACAATTATGTGTACAAATAAGTGCATCAACAGCACCATATATTTTGTTTGTTTTTTTCAAAAACCTGTTGCAAAGTTTCCTCATTTCATAATCAGTGAGTATACCAAACCAGTGACTTCTCATTGTTTAAAAAGGCTTCATAATAAAATGTCTGGTAATGAGAGAGTGGCAAAAGGTAAGCTGACAAAAAATAAAAAATCTGTGCCATGTTCTTCTTCACTTCTGGTAAGCAACTGATTACTGTTGAGGACAAAGAGGATGATGTTGTGGACTGGATGGCTCACTCATCATCTCAGTCATGGCAGGTACTGTATCTGTTAATAGCAAACAAATATGGCAGCACACTGTTATACATGCAAATAGAGATACATTTTCTTAGGCTTCATGGTATGGCTGCTGCACGTGTTTGGACATGGAGCAAAGAACTCTGGGAACTCTGGGGATCCAAATTGGGGGTTATACTGCAGCTTTTTAGGTTGTTTGCACTATATGATACATCACAAATTCCACCAGAACCTTGCTTGTGATTGTGGTGCAAGTTCTGTGTGATACAGCCATTTACAGGTGATTAATAGATAGATACGTACGTCCTATTAGCCGGTCTGACGTTGATTTTACATTGTTTAACTTTTTTGCGGGGTGTTTAATAGGAAAAAAATATACTATATATATATATTATATATATATATATATATATATATGTCATAAGTGGCTGTTTGGCAGTGAAGTTTACATTGTACTACAGCCATTTACAGGGTGCATTTAATAGGAAAGACTACTTATGTCCCATTAGCCATTCTGCATTGATTTTTTATTTTTATTTTTTTGATGTATTAATAGGAAAAAAAAGAAAAAATATATGTCATAATTGCCGTGCGGCGGTAAAGTTATATTGTACTACAGCGATTTACGGGCTGTATTAATAGGAAAGATACTTGCGTCCCATTAGACATTCTGCATTGATTTAACTTTTTTTTTTTTTGGGGTGTAGAAATAGGAAAGAAAAAGGGAAAAATCTATGTCATAATTGCCTTTCAGCGGTGAAGTTTAATTTTACTACAGCCATTTCCATTTAATAGGAAAGATAGTAACGTCCCATTAGCCATTCTGCGTTGATTTTACATTGTTGTTGTTTTTTGGATGTATTAATAGGAAAAAAAGAAAAGAAAAAAATATGTCATAAGTGCCGTTCGGCGGTAAAGTTACATTGTACTACAGCCATTTACCGGCTGTATTAATAGGAAAGATACTTACATCCCATTAGCCATTCTGAATTGTGATTATATTGCTATTCTGCAGTGAATTGTGAATTTATTTTTGGGGAGGGGGGAGTTTATATATATATGTCTTAATTGCTGTTCAGCGGTGAAGTAACATTGTACTACAGCCATTTATGTGTGTGGAAAAAGTTTAATATACGTACGTCCCATAGCCGTTCTGCGGTGAATTGACTTCTCCTGCCGCTGTGAATTGTGATTTTTTTTTATTTGGGAGGGGGGGGGAGGGTGGGGGGTTTATTAATAAGAAAAAAAAATATATATATGTCTTAATTGCCATTCATCGGTGAAGTAACATTGTACTACAGCCATTTACGTGGTGTAAAAAAAGGAAATATACGTACGTCCCATCACACGTTCTGCAGTGAATTGTGATTGTTATATTTCTTATTTTGGCATGTATAAATAGGAAAAAGAATGTGTCTTAATTGCCGTTATTTTTTTTGGGGGGGTTTATTGATCATAAAAAAATATATATATCAAGAGGAGCGGGGCGGGCACAACACTGGACCTGGGCGGGGAATAAATGGGTGAGTGGACGAGGCCTCTAGGTGCTGATTTTACGCCCACAATAGCACCTAGAGGCTCATTAGCATATAATAAAAGTGCTTTTTTTACAAAAACGGCTGCAGGGACTAACATTAGAAACATACTGTTATGCGCATCGCTAATGTCAGTCAGCTACATAACAGTATTTCTGGTGGTAGAAACCCTTTAAGTATAAGAAATTAAGCTGGACAGAAATGTATGATGAACAAACAAGTAATTATTTTTACATGCCACTGATACTACGGCCATCTTAGCTGAGGGAACTTCACTCCCTGCCCAGCAGCCATCATAGTTACTGGAATTTTTCCTGATATGGCTATAAGCACGAGAAAATATACATAGATCTAAGTAGCACCACATAGAGTACTCAACTCAGTAAGTGAAGGTATTACTGGTTACTGGTAGTATTGTTTAATTAGATTAAATGCTTTAACTTCTATGTTTTTGTTTCCTTTGCTAAGATTAAGTCAGCACTTGGAGGCAACTTCATCTTGATTCATAGCAGGTTGTTGTGGTTGGTGCAGATGTTCAGTACTCCAGGTCAAGTGAAGTGCGCTGCCCTGGGGGTCCTGCCCATCTGCTAGAATCACTGCCCATCTGCTAGAAAGGAGGGGATTGTGATGGAAATGGTCAACTGTGGTAAACTGAATCCAGAGTGGTGAAGAAAAGCATGTAGGGAAAAAAAGGGTGACTGAAAGATAACAAACTCACAGAACAGGCAGAAGTCTGGCTGTGAGTAGTAAGGGAAGTGTATAGAGAAAGTGGGAAGTAGTATTATGAATGTTAAACCACCTCCCCAACAGAGAAAGGAAAAAGTTAGTCTGCCACCCAATAATGGTCCTGGGGGATGGACCTGCAGAGTTTGCGGAACCCAGAACCCAGATGGGAGAGATTGTTGTGCTGTGTGTAGTACTCCTTGTCCACACCACATGAGAGTATTATATTCTTTGTTGACCGTGCCCTGATCACTGTCCCTACAGACACCAATGTTTTTAGGGATGGCTGGGGAGGCAGTGATGATGACACAAAGACAGGTGAGGGGGAAAAGTTAGACCAAGATTAGGAAAGAGGCAATCCAGTATCGGCTGTGCCCTTAACCATTTTAGAAGATTTAAGTCCGGCCCCAATGATATCCCTTCCTCTGGGTGATAAAGAAGTATTCCCATTTTCTATTAATAATGGAGCAGCCAAGACCGTTGTGCACAGTAAACATGTCCTCCCCTGCCTTAACCAGATTTGCCCTTAACCAGGAAGTGCTTGCCCATTTGCTGGTCAGTGATAACGCCCCCTGTTGCCTCCTGGATGCAGACTTGCTTGCAAAAGTACATGCCAGTAGTAATGGACGAATATCAGCCGGGACGATTCGCAAACGCGATCAAATGTTTGCGAACCGCAAGCTCGCGGTGGACCCTATTCACTTTAATGGCAGGCAAACCTGAAAAACCTTCAGGTCATATTTGCAGCCACCAAATACTGACAAGAAGTGCACAAATCGTCCCACAACATGGACAGTGACATACCAGAGGGGGATCAATGGCAACATTCCCCCCCAAAATTATGGTAATTAATCTACGGGGCACCATCTTTTATGCGTCTTAAAGGGAAATTCTCAGAAATGTGCCCTGCTGGAGCCGTAGAAATTTTTTACTTTCTGGTCACTGGGAGTCACAGGCCCCAAAAATTAGGCATTCTCCCTGACAGTAAACTCAAGTGAATTATGTGTCTGGAGGTATATTCAGACGGCCTATTGGACTTCAACTTTTATTATCCTGCAGGCCAGTACAAATAGATGATCAAATTACATATCTTTATAAGAATATATAAAATATAAAATGGGATAAAAACAAGGCTAAGAACTAATCCCCCCCCTTCTCGGAAAAGAAACCCCAAAGGAGATAACTAGCTTGAAACTTGATAAGCACGTGGTTGTCACAGGTGTGGAAATTCCCTCCGAGAGTCCCAAACATTAAGGCATTCACCGGACAGAAAAGAACAAGGTAATTATGTGGCTGAAGGTACAGTACAGACCAAAAGTTTGGACACACCTTCTCATTCAAGAGTTTTCTTTATTTTCATGACTATGAAGGCATCAAAACTATGAATTAACATGTGGAATTATATACATAACAAACAAGTGTGAAACAACTGAAAATATGTCATATTCTAGGTTCTTCAAAGTAGCCACCTTTTGCTTTGATTACTGCTTTGCACACTCTTGGCATTCTCTTGATGAGCTTCAAGAGGTAGTCCCCTGAAATGGTCTTCCAACAGTCTTGAAGGAGTTTCCAGAGATGCTTAGCACTTGTTGGCCCTTTTGCCTTCACTCTGCGGTCCAGCTCACCCCAAACCATCTCGATTTGGTTCAGGTCCGGTGACTGTGGAGGCCAGGTCATCTGGCGCAGCACCCCATCACTCTCCTTCATGGTCAAATAGCCCTTACTTTCAAAGTTTTCCCAATTTTTCGGCTGACTGACTGACCTTCATTTCTTAAAGTAATGATGGCCACTCGTTTTTCTTTACTTAGCTGCTTTTTTCTTGCCATAATACAAATTCTAACAGTCGATTCAGTAGGACTATCAGCTGTGTATCCACCTGACTTCTCCTCAACGCAACTGATGGTCACAACCCCATTTATAAGGCAGAGAAATCCACTATAAACTGACAGGCACACCTGTGAAGTGAAAACCAATTTCAGGGACTACCTCTTGAAGCTCATCAAGAGAATGCCAAGAGTGTGCAAAGCAATAATCAAAGCAAAAGGTGGGCTACTTTGAAGACCTAGAAATATGACATATTTTCAGTTGTTTTACACTTGTTTGTTATGTATATATTCCACATGTATTCATTCATAGTTTTGATGCCTTCAGTGTGAATCTACAATTTTCATAGTCATGAAAATAAAGAAAACTCTTGAATGAGGAAGGTGTGTCCAAACTTTTGGTCTGGTACTGTATATTAGAATTTCATTCAATATCAATTTTACTGCAGGCCAGTGTAGTAAAGCCTCCAAACATTAGGCATTCACCGTACAGAAAAGAACAATTGATAATGTGGATGGTCATTAGATATCAATTTTACTGCAGGCCCAGTACAAATAGATGTCAAATACATGTTTAAAAGAAACAAAAAATATAAATTGGATTAAAAAACATGGCGAACGAAATTTCCCCCCTCTTGAAAAAAACCCCAAATGATAATAGTTGAAATTCGATAACACGTGGTCGTCACAGGTGTTGAATTCCTCCGAGGTCCCAAACATAGGGAATTCACCAGACAGAAAAGCCTTTATGCGCTGTATTTACCTAAGACAGGGACCATTATTTGGTTCTGGTGGTGGCGGATTTTTGGGGAAATTCAATTAAGCGTGGTCGTCACAGGTGTTGAATTTCTCAGAGATCCATGCTTCATTCATTTTTAGAATGTGAGGTAGGTCCACACTGTCGTGGACTAGGCAAGTGCGCTTATCGGTCACGATCCCCCTGCTGCGCTGAACATCCTTTCTGACAGGACAGTCGACGTGGGCAAGCCAAGAGTTTCATGGCAAATTGTGCCTGCTCTGGCCACAGGTCAAGCCTGCATACCCAGTAGTCAAGGGGTTCCTCGCTTCTCAGAGCGTCCACATCGACCGTTAACCCTATGTAGTCGGACACCTGTCGGTCTAGGCATTTACTGAGGCTGGATCCGTAGGGCAGCTGTCGATGGGTTGGCTGCAAGAATGATCTCATATCCGGTGGCCAACACATCTTCAAACTGCCCTCTTCTTGCACGCGCTGTAAGATTGGTACTCGCAACTGTTTCTCTGTGGGGGTAAATTCCTCTTCCAGCGCCTGCAACAGCAGAATGCAGCATCTCTCGCAGCAAGGCCTGAAAATGCTGCATTCTGACAGCCCTCTGTGATGTTGGTAACATGTCCATCATTTTGTGTTTGTACCGGGGTCTAAGTACGTTGTCACCCAGTACTGGCTCTTGCCCTTTATGCTTTTTATACGGGGGTCCCTCTTCAAACACTGGAGCATGAAGGCCCCCATTTTCACTAAATTGGAAGCGGTGGAGCGGCCTGGCTCCTGCTCATCCCCCAGGAGAAATGTCGTCCTCGTCTCCTTCCCCCCATCCACGACAACACCAGGGATCCCGGAAATGTTTAAAGCCTGCTCTTCTTACTCTCCTCCTCCCCCAGCACCATCCTCCTCTGACTCCTCTTCAGACTCCTGCTGACTTGTCTCAGATGGAGTAGCCACCCTGGGAATTCATTCAGCATTGCGACTTCCTCATCTTCCTGCTCCTGCTCCTCGACGGTTTGATCAATGAAATGATGCAATGCACGCTCCAGAAAGAAGGCATAAGGTACAATGTCACTGGTGGCGTCCTGGCTGCGACTGACCAGTTTGTGATCTCATAAAATGGCCACAGAAGTCTGCATGCGTCGCGCATGAGCAGCCAATGCGCATTGAAAAAAAACCAAGCTCCCCAGAACCCTGTCCTGACGCAGAGTTCGACAGGTCGTCATTAACGGCACGTTTCTGCTGGAGAAGCCTATCAAAGCATATACAAGGTGGAGTTCACTGCCTCGGGCAGTCATAAATCAGACGTCTGATGGGCAAAGTGTGTCGCCGCTAAACGTCAGCAAAGGAGAGCCATGGCCGTGTAAGATCTTCGAAAATGGCCAGAGATTTTCCTGGCCTGCCTGCAAGACGTCCTGGACCCCGGGGTATTTGGCAACAAATCGCTGCACGACTAGTTCAGGACGTGTGCCATGCATGACACGTGGGCCATTTTTACCCTGTTTCAGCACGCTCAGCAGATTTGCCACCGTTGTCGCACACCCCTTTACCAACTGTCAAATTGAGCTGGGTAGCCACTGATCGGCCTGTGACCGCAGAGCTGAAAGCAGTGCAGGACCGTTGTGGCTCCTAGCTTCCAGGCACAACAGCCGCAGCACAGCATGGCAACGTCTCACCTGGCATGTCGAATAGGTTCTGGGGAGCTTGGAGGGTGCAGCGGAAGAGGCGGTAGCTGTAGAAAGAAGGAATCAGCTGAGGAGGGAGACGGAGGATGGAGTAGGAGGAGGAGGAGAAGAAGAGGTGCAGCCAGACAGTACCGCAGGGGCAACACGTGAGGTGCACGGTGGGCCGATGAGGGGCCAAATAACAACACAGTTCATCAGTTTACTCACGGTTAGCAGAAAGCCTCCCTGGGCTGGCAGCACAGTGTTGAGGTGGACAGCACGAAATCCTCCAGGGCACGCTCTGTGGTAGGGAAGCATCAGCCAGATTAGAGGTTGAAGTGCCCTTGATGTCAGGGGTGCTTAGGGTGCTTGTTGCGGCTGAGTCCCTTGATGGTATTTGTGACACCAGTACCGTTAATGGTGGTACAACCAACCAATGGTAAGAATGAAGTAGACAGTGGTAGGATACAACTCACAGCTTTTACTGATGTTGGTTCCAGTTGCAGCATGTACATCAAATAGAATACAGTCCTTTGCAACTTAAAAGGAATCCTGTTGATCCACTGTTAATAGGTTTGGCTGGGTTTAGCTTAGCCTGAAGGTTCAGTATCAGTGTAATTTGGTGAGGTTGCCGGTGGCTATAGTATCCTTCCACCTGGATACCCAAAGGTCTTTAATGCCTGGTTTGTGGCTTTTATCCTTTGATTTTAAATCTTGGTCTTTTGTCCCTTCCTGGACTAAACTTTCATCTGAGCAGCAGTGCTAGATCTGCACTCTCCCAAACTCAGCAGACTGACTACTAATCACTGATCTGTCACTATCCTTTCGAACTCAGAACTCTCTCACTAGGCCTGACCTAGGTATTTATATGACCCATCTAGTGGTGGGATGTATAAATTACACCAGACCAGCCTATGAACAGGGATGCAACAGGTGTTGTAGTACAAAATAACATAGCAATATGATAATGCAGTTTTAAAGCTATTTTGCAGTTCCCTACGTTTCCTGAGTGGGACGCTGCATACACCCATGGTAAAATATGAGTCGACCTCAACACATTCTTGACTCGATCTTCCTGTAAGATATAAGAAGGGAAAAGCATGCATGCATAGGAAACAATACCATAACTCCATTCTTGTACTTCTTGTACCTGTAGTAAAATGGGTTAGGCAAGCATATCTCAGGCAACAACGAAATGTGACAAATAGGGTAGCAATTTTCCTCTGGACTGATGATGTACCGGAAACCAAAATAGTCCATAATGATGAAGAAAACAAAAACAACATCTCAGGAGGCTCACAGGGTATGAGGTCCGTTCCCTAGGCACAGGAAAAATGTCAAAGTAGCATATCACGGAGGCTCAGGTGCGTGAAAGTCTCTCTCCGGGTGCAGGCTTGAACATTGGCAAAATGGATGAAAAGCAAATAGTCCCTTAAAAAGTCCTTTAAGGAAATAAAACATGATAAACAAAGATTAGTCTTTTTCTTGTCTCCGGACTCCAGACAAGTTAAGGATGTCCTCAACGTTGAATTGGCAGAGCTGGAGGTTGTCTTCTCGGCTGCTGGGCAGAAAATCCCTGTACGACAGGTGGAAAGAACTTTATGTGGGAGATGCTTCCTCACCAGAACACCAATTGGAAGGAGTACTGAAATCATGAAGGAACATCATCAAATCACTCGCAAAGATGCTTACCCTTTACCTTGCATAGAGGAATCCTTGACAGCTTTAGGATCTCAGCCTACTTCTCTACTCTTGATTTAACCAGTGGATACTGGCAAGTACCAATGGCACCTGAAGATCGTGAGAAGACTGCATTTACCACCCCTATGGGCCTATTTGAGTTCAACTGCATTCCCTTTGGACTTGCGGAAGGCTGAGTGAGCCACTCAACCAACTCTGGTGCGTCCTTTGACGTATTCGCATTCACCTTCTTCAACTTCCCACTTAGGCTCCAGCCTGGTGCACCTGCCCGACCACCCCTGCGGAACCGCCTGCCTCTTCCTCTTCTTGTCATTTTCAAAATGACCCTGTGCCAAAGTCCCTAGAGAAGAGTAGTATTTGTGGAAGCAGGTATATAGAACCCCTTAATCAGTTTTTTTTTGGGGGGCAACTGGTATATCACACCAGTTGCAATTAGTTGTTCCAATTGCGTTTGTCCCTCTGTATAGCTGCTGTATCTCCGCAGAACCGCACACAAATGCTGCACTATACAAATGCACTATAATATACTTTCTATGTTAGAAAGTATATTATAAGTACGGTATATTTCACACCTCAGTATGTCACACCTATCGATAGCACACCTATACCAATCCTTAAAATCCTTTTGTGGACCTATTAGCTAGCGTTTGGTGTCTCTATACTCTTTAACAGTCTGTCCCTGCTCCACACAGCAACCTCTCCCTACACTAGCAAAAAAACTGAATTTAAAATCGTGGCCAGATCGGGTTTATTTATAGAGTAGGGTGTGTGTCCATGTGCTCAAACGTCTCAATTGGCTGTCCTGTCCCACCTGATGGATGTGTCATGGGTCAAAGTTCTGCACAATGCAAAGAATATGGAGCCGGTTTGAACGCCGTGCAAACCGCAAGGCTATCTCTACAGCCAGCACTCAGTGCCAGCAGTCTCAGCCCACAAGCCACAGCCAGCAATCTCAGCCACAGCCACCAGTCTCAGCCACCAGTCAGTGCTAGCAGTCTCAGCCACAGCCGCCAGTCTCGGACGACCAGCCACAGCCACCAGTCTCAGCCACCAGTCAGTGTGGTCAAGTTCCCTTGCCATTTAATATAGACGGTTCCTAATAATGTTTATGCACTACTGATCTATAGAGATGTCCCGAATAGTTCGCCGGCGAATAGTTCCCGGCGAACATAGCTTGTTTGCGTTCGCCGCGGCGGGGCGAACATATGCGATGTTCGGTCCGCCCCCCTATACATCATCATTGAGTAAACTTTGACCCTGTACCTCACAGTCAGCAGACACATTCCAGCCAATCAGCAGCAGACCCTCCCTCCCAGACCCTCCCACCTCCTGGACAGCATCCATTTTAGATTCATTCGGAAGCTGCATTCTCAGTGAGAGGAGGGACAGTGCTGCTGCTGATTCAATAGGGAAAGCGTTAGCTAGGGCAGTGTTCTGTGTCCACAGACTCATCTGCTGTAAGGACAGCGTCCTGACAGCACCCCAAAAAGCCCTTTTCAGGGCTGGTACATGAGTCTGCTTTTTTATATATATATATATATATATATATATATATATTGCAGTTGCCTGCCCGTGTGTGAGAGGCTGCAGGCTCAGTCACAGACAGTACTGTGTACACACCATTCATACAGGGTGTGACAGAAAATACCTTGCAGATAAAAAAAATTCTATTTAATCTTTTTCTGTGATATAATCACAGTTGCAAGCCAGTGTGTGTCAGGCCCACACAGACTGTATTGTGGCCACTGGCTAGGCCTCCACTCATACCGTTACAGGGTGTCACTCACTCAAATACCTTTCAGATAAAAAAAATTCTATTTAATATTTTTCTGTGATATAATCACTATTGCAAGCCCCTGTGTGTCAGGCCCACACAGACTGTATTGTGGCCACTGGCTAGTGGCTAGGCCTCCACTCATACCGTTACAGGGTGTCACTCACTCACAAATACTGTTACGCTGAGCGCTCCGGGTCGGAGCTGGCCTCGGAGCGCTCACAGCGTATGCCCCCAGGCAGCACTCCAGCGACTCGGCGTGTGCGTCCTCGCTCTCTAGGGCGCGCGCGCCGGGACTCTTAGATTCAAAGGACCAGTGCACCAGTGATTGGTGCCTGGTCCAAAGGGGTTATTAAGGGTTAAGGTTGTGAGAGGCAGTGCTGACTTAATTAGGCTGCACCTGTGCACTGCCCATTTATACCTTCTCCTCCCACAGCCTTCTGCCGGATCTTTGTGCCTTGTGCCTCAGAGAAGCGTTCCCTACGATGTTAGTTTGCCTTACCTGTTGCCGTACCCGTTGCTACCATCCACTCGCCCTTTGAACCTTTGCCGCCTGCCCTGACCGCTGCTACGTCCGACTACGCTCTTACCTTCTCCCTGTGTACCACGCCTTATCAGCTGTCAGAGAGGTCAAGTTGTTACTAGGGGACACGACCTGGTAGTTACCGCCGCGGCAAATCCATCCCGCCTTGCGGCGGGCTCTGGTGAAGACCAGTAACTGCTTAGAACCGGTCCTCTAGTACAACCCGCGCCATCGCCTCTCTGGTCCAGAGGATTCACTACCTGTCCTGCCGGTTCGTGACAGTAAGTTCCGGCCATGAATCCCGCTGATGTTCCCCTGCCAAGCCTGGAGGACCTCACCACCATTGTGGCCCAGCAGGGTCAACAGCTGGCCCAGTTGACCGCTATGTTGCAGCAGCTCCTGCCTTCTCTGCAACAGCCAGCTCCTCCGTCTGCTCCTGCTGCATCACCTCCGCCTGCCGTTACCACCGGTTCCAGAATCCGTTTGTCCTTACCAGACAAATATGACGGAGATCCTAAGCAGTGCCGTGGGTTCTTGTCGCAGTGCTCTCTCCACCTCGAGCTTCTGTCCGACCAGTTTCCTTCTGAGCGAGCCAAGGTAGCCTTTATTCTCAGTTTACTGTCCGGGAAGGCCCTGGCCTGGGCTACACCACTATGGGACCGCGCAGATCCTGCCACCGCTTCCGTCCAGAGCTTCTGCCTAGAGTTCCGGAATGTTTTTGAGGAGCCTGCCCGGGTTACCTCCGCAGAGACTGCCTTACTAAATTTGACCCAAGGAGGTTCTTCCGTGGGTGACTATGCCATTCAGTTCCGCACCCTGGCCTCTGAGCTGAACTGGAACAATGAAGCCCTTTGCGCCACCTTCAAGAAAGGACTTAACAGTGAAGTAAAGGACGTTCTGGCTGCACGTGAGCTTCCTTCCACTCTTAGTGACCTCATCTTGCTGGCCACTAGGATAGACAAACGTTTCGCCGAAAGACAAGAGGAACTCCTCCTTGAAAAGGAAAAAGCTCGTCCTAGACGCTTTCCTCGTCTGGCTCCCGTTTTTCCGCATCCACCTCAACCCGCTACTGGGTTTTCCGCCGTGGAAGCCATGCAGGTGGATCGGTCACGCTTGACTCCGCAAGAACGAAGCCGCCGCAGAAACGAGAACCTGTGTCTGTACTGTGCCAGTACCGAGCACTTCCTTAGAGATTGTGTGGATTCTTCCTCTCCACATCTCATCATACCCGTGCAGTTGATCATCTCTTCCAAGTCCTCTTTCTCCGCAGCCGCCTTCTTGGATTCCGGTTCAGCTGGCAACTTCATTCACGCCTCCTTGGTTGACAAGTACCGTATTCCAGTAATCCATCTACCCAAGCCATTTTTCATTTCTACTGTTAACGGTGAGAGACTCTCAGCCACCGTGCAGTTTCGTACCCAGCCTCTGTCCTTCCCTTCTGTTCCTCCAAACTCCTCCTGGGTCTGCCGTGGCTTCAACGTCATAGCCCTGTCCTGAATTGGTCCACCGGTGAGATCCTGCGTTGGGGCTCCTCCTGTTCGGACCGCTGTCTCAAGCCTGCTCTGGTCAAACAGAACCCGCAAGTTTCTCTGCCTTCTGGGCTGCCCAAGCCATACCATTCCTTCACGGATGTCTTCTGCAAGAAACAAGCTGAGGTTCTTCCTCCTCACCGATCCTATGATTGCCCGATCGATCTGATACTCGGTTCTACTCCACCTCGGGGCAGAATTTATCCTCTCTCACCTCCTGAGACTCTTGCCATGTCCGACTATATACGTGAGAACCTACAGAGAGGATTCATAAGAAAATCTTTTTCTTCTGCTGGGGCCGGTTTTTTCTTCGTGACTAAAAAAGACGGCTCCCTCCGCCCCTGCATTGACTACAGAGGTCTTAATAAAATTACCATCAAGAACCGTTACCCTCTGCCTCTAATCTCTGAGCTATTTGATCGTCTCCGAGGGGCTAAGATCTTCACTAAATTGGACCTTCGAGGGGCCTATAATCTGATCCGTATCCGTGAGGGAGACGAATGGAAGACCGCCTTTAACACAAGGAACGGCCATTTCGAGTATTTGGTGATGCCCTTCGGCCTCCGCAACGCACCTGCTGTCTTCCAGGAATTCGTCAATGATATTTTCAGGGACTTACTTTACACCTGCGTGGTCGTATACCTGGATGATATCCTCATCTTTTCCTCCAATTTGGATCTACACCGGGTCCATGTGCAACAAGTTCTTACTCGTCTTAGGAGAAATCGCCTGTACGCTAAACTTGAAAAATGTCTTTTTGAACGGACCTCCCTGCCTTTCCTGGGTTACATTATCTCAGCCCAAGGACTTCAAATGGACCCAGCCAAACTCTCGGCGGTTCTGGATTGGCCACGTCCCCCTGGTCTCCGAGCCATACAAAGATTTCTGGGCTTTGCGAATTACTACAGGCAATTCATCCCTCACTATTCCACTCTGGTAGCTCCTATCGTGGCCCTCACTAGAAAAGGAGCTAACCCCAAATCCTGGCCTTCCCAAGCCGAGGAACCCTTCCAGTCCCTGAAATCCGCCTTTGCCTCTGCACCCGTTCTCTCTAGACCAGATTCCACCAAGCCCTTCTCTCTTGAAGTGGATGCCTCCTCGGTGGGAGCCGGAGCTGTCCTCACCCAGAAGTCTTCCCGGGGCAAGACTTCAACTTGTGGCTTCTTTTCTAAAACATTCTCTTCCGCAGAGAGAAATTACTCCATTGGGGACAGGAAACTGCTGGCTATTAAATTGGCACTGGAGGAATGGAGACATTTACTCGAGGGCGCCACACATCCTGTGTACATCTTCATGGACCACAAGAACCTGGCTTATCTCCAGTCTGCTCAGAGATTAAATCCCCGTCAGGCTCGTTGGTCTCTGTTCTTCGCCCGCTTTAACTTTGAGATCCATTTCCGTCCGGCTTGTAAGAACATTAGGGCAGATGCTCTGTCTCGCTCCTCTGATGTGGTGGGCGACGAGTTAACACCTCGATATATTATCCCTCCAGAACACCTTATTACAGTTGCTCCCGTGGACCTGCGCCTTCTTCCTCCTGGCAAATCCTACGTACCTCCACGTCAGCGGCTGCGAATTCTCAAGTGGGGCCACGCCTCCCCTTTTGCCGGTCATCCAGGGGTGCTAAAGTCTCTCCAACTAATCTCCCAAAGGTACTGGTGGTCTTCTCTGGAGAAAGATGTCTCGGACTTCGTCCAGGCCTGTACGATTTGCGCCCGAGATAAATCGCCTCGCCAGAAACCAGCGGGTCTTCTCTTGCCTCTACCTGTTCCTGAAGTTCCCTGGTCTCACATCGCCATGGACTTTATTACAGATCTTCCCTCCTCCCATGGCAAGTCCGTTATTTGGGTCGTGGTGGATCGCTTCTCCAAGATGGCTCACTTTGTACCCCTGCCCGGTCTACCCTCTGCACCCATGTTGGCCAAGCAATTTTTCCAACACATCTTCCGTCTCCATGGCCTTCCCAAACATATTGTCTCGTATCGTGGGGTACAATTCGTCTCCAAATTCTGGATGTGCTCAGCTCGGGATCAAATTGGACTTTTCTTCTTCGTACCATCCTCAGTCTAACGGCCAAGTAGAACGGGTGAACCAGATTTTGGGGGACTATCTGCGTCACTTTGTATCCTCACGCCATGACGACTGGGCTGATCTACTTCCCTGGGCGGAGTTCTCCTACAACTACAAACGATCCTCTGCCTCTAACAAGTTTCCTTTCCTTGTAGTTTTTGGCCGTCATCCTCTTCCACCTCTGCCGCAGTCTCCCACTCCTTCTTCTGTACCTGCCGTTGACAATCTTGTACAGGATTTTTCCTCCATCTGGCGAGAAACCCACGCTGCTCTCCTCAGGGCTTCCGCCCGTATGAAGGTTCAAGCTGACAAGAGACGCAGATCTCCACCGGAATTTCGTCTGGGTGACAAGGTGTGGCTCTCCTCTAGGTACATCCGATTTAGGGTCCCAAGTTACAAGTTGGGCCCTCGTTTCTTGGGACCCTATAAAATCAAGAGTCGTATCAATCAAGTTTCTTATCAGCTCCATCTTCCTCCCTCCCTCCGAATCCATAACTCCTTCCATGTCTCCCTTCTTAAACCTGCTGTCTTTAACCGTTTTTCTCCCAAGCTTGTTTCTCCCACCCCTGTCGCCGGTACCTCCA